>NC_141534.1:268525000-268827500 GCF_021556685.1 Rattus norvegicus | reverse complement strand
TAACATTTTCAGCTTTCGCTGTGACCTCCGGGTGTTAAGAGCCTTCACGTTCTTGGCATCTCTCTCCAGGATGTACAATTAATTGCTGGATTCCATGGCTACCCTACATGGCGTGTGTGTGTGTGTGTGTGTGTGTGTGTGTGTGTGTGTGTATGTGCATGTGCATATACACAATATATGTATGTGTGTACACTCATATATGTATGTGCTATGTCCGTACATGTATATGTGCTATGTAACAGAAGTACCTCTCAGCAGCTGTATTTTTGTGCACCCCCTCTCTGGTGTCCCTGACTCCTGCCCACTTTCTCACTGTCCTTTGTTACTTCTGTGAGGTCAGCTCTTCCAGTTTCCACAGATGAGTAGCACCATGTGGTCTGTGCCTGTGCCTGGCATGTGCATTGACTCCAATGTCCCTCATTCCATCTGTGTTGCCCCAATTGTGACGGACGGCCCACCCTGTTCCTTCCTCACCCCGACCCTCTTCTCTCTATCAGGTGGCCTACAAGGCAGGAAACGAGCAGTCCGTCCATCAGTACACCATCAGCAAAGACGAACCCTTCTTCCTACGAGCCCGGGCCAATGCTGCTCAACTCAGCGAGGTATCACAAGGGGTGGGCACTGTGGGCTCCGCTGCCCTGTGTCTCTGTGGTCACCTGGCCACCAAAGCCACCAGCTACACTGCAGTGTTTGGTTCAGCTGTAGTGTATGTGGCCTGGTTCCTGACCAGTGCTTTGGGGAAGAGGAAGACAAACCTCCTAGCAATGGCTGGCAGGGTCTTGAGTTACTGACTAGACCATAGTGGGCAGAAGGGGGCTTAACCCAAGAGTCAGCACTAAGTGGTAGGAAGAGGGAAACCCAGTTGTCGACTCCAAACCTTGGTCCTTAGTTTGACCACTTGCCAGGGGTGTAACCATAGACCAGGTCTTTACTCTTGGATGTCCCTTAGTGAAATGAAGCTAGAACCAGCTCTTCCTCCCTGGGTTGGCACGAGGGCTTCGGGAAGTGTGCGGCCATGATGTTCTTCAAGAGTGTGCATTATGGTGACTCCCTGACGTGACAGTGTCCGTGGTTGACATCCCGTCCTAGTATATCTGCTCTTGACTCTCTATACACAAGTCTCCCAAGTCTCGGTCCTCCTGACTTGGGAACAGGCAGGAAGGAGAAACAGAAGACGGGGCAGAGGCTGAACTGATTTCTCCTCTGAAAGGAAGGGAGGCCTTCCCGAAGAAAGGCCCTAAAACTTGGAGGCAGAGGTTGGGGGTGGAAGGGACAAAGGACGGCCCTAGGACTGGAGGCTGGAGAGGGATGGTTCAGGAGAGAGTCCTCTGAGTCTTGTGGCTGAGCCCTGCTGATGGCATGTGTAGATGAGGTCTGCGGCTGAGCCCTGTGGCCGAGTCCTGTGCTGTCCCACGGAATGTCGTAGCATCTGACATGTTTGTGAGACTTCTGTGATGTCCTGTGGGTATGTTTTTAAAGCAATGTGAGGTTTAATCCTTGCTTCTTGTGATGGAAGTCAGATATACCAGGAGGCCCTCAGGCAGGACAGAGACCTGGCTCTCAGGCTAGGGTTGATGTTATTGCTATTGCTCCTTAGAAAGGTTTTCACAGAGTCTAGAGCAGTGGTTCTCAACCTGTGGGTCAAGACCCCTTTGGGGAGTTCACAGGGGTTGTATATAAGATGTCCTATATATCAGATATTTACATTACAATTTGTAACTAGCAAAAATGCAGTCATGAAGTAGCAATGAAAATGATTTTATGGTTGGGGGTCACCACAACATGAGGGACTATGTTAAAGGGTTGTAGCATTAGGAAGGTTGAGAACCACTTGTTCTAGAGTAACCCTCTCGCTTAAAGATATTCACGGCTCCCTTAAATCTCCCCAGACCCTGTACAAGAGCAGCTGGGAAAAGCAGAAGGCAAAAGGATTTGAGCTGAGACTTGACTCCTTGACATTCCTGACAGCCAAAGCCAAGAGAGACCTGGCTAGTGAGGTGAGTCCCTCAGGCCCTAGAGCCTGTCTGGGCAGGATCTTCATCTCCCCAAATCTTGGGGGCTCTTATGGGGAATTGGGATCATGGCAAGTGCTTCACAGTGAGGTCATCACTCCTGCAGTCAGGGCTGTCACCACACACTCCGACTTTTGGGCAAGCCGAAACCTCAGTAGCAAGAGTCTTGCAACATCCACTCCTTCTTGGGAGACCGAGACACAGCCTGTTCATGGTTCAGAGAATACATTCATGGGTTAGACAGGCTTGGGATCAAAGCCCTTCTCTGTCATGTATTGGTTCTGTGAGCAATGTAAGCAGATGGTTAAATCTTTCCATATCTCAGTTACTGGCAAACTGGTAATTGCAAGATTATGAGGACCTGAGGCAGAGCAATATGCACCTTCTGTCCGTGCAATCCATTATGGCTTAGGTAGGCAGTAAGTGGGCCTGAGGGTAGAAAAGATCTGTGCTTGCTACCTTGAGAAAAAGTAATGTTTGAAAGACATGCACAGACAGGATTGAAGGAAGGGGGTGAGATGGGGAAGAAGAGCAAGGGGGACTGACTATGGTAGCCCATTTCTGTAGTCTCAACATTCTAGAGGCAGAGACAGGAAGATGCAAGTTTAAGGTCTGCCTCACTATGGGAATCTGGGCTCAGCACCCGCTTCCAAAGACACAGCCAACAAAACCAGGCTAAACAACAAGTGCAAAACCCAACAAGAAGAGCACAAAACACAAACTAAAAATAAAACAAAACATACATACAGGGAGGGAAGGAAGGAGGAGGGAGGGAGGAAAGGAGGGGGATGAGGGAGGGAGGAGGAAGAAGGGAGGGAAAAAAGGAGGAGGGAAAAAGGAGGAGGGAGGAAGGGGAGGGAGGGAGGAAAGGAGGGGGACGAGGGAGGGAGGAGGGAGAAGAGAGGAAGGAAGGAGGAGGTGAAAGGAAGGGATAAAAGTAGGAGAGAGAAGGGAGAAGGGAGGGAAGAAAGGAGGAAGGAGAAAGGAGGAGGGAGGAAGGAGGAGGGAGGAAGGAGGAGGGGGAGGAAGGAGGAGAGAGGGAAGAAAGGAGGAGGAGGGAGAAAGGAAAAGGGAGGAGGGAGAAGGGAAAAGGGAGTAGGGAGGGAGAGGAGAGGAGAGGAGAGAGAGAGAGAGAGAGAGAGAGAGAGAGAGAGAGAGAGAATAACAACTAACAACTTATCCAGTGGTTTGGTGGTATATACTCTGCCATATAACATGTTATAATGCAATGAGTGGGTGCATGAGTGCCCTTGGCTTATCCCTTGTCTGGCCCACAATAAACAGAGACGGTGTCAATGCTGTCGTTGGAAGATGAGCATAGAGTCTCCTCACAGAGCAAGAATGGCAGCGCTGAACACGGTGCCACCTGACTGGACTCTGTGCTCTTCAAACCGTCCTCACAGCTCTCTCTTCTGGTTCAATGGCAGCTGTCCTTGGGGTGCTCTGTGCTGTTTAGTTATACTTTTCTGTTATCCACAAAGATTCCAGGTCAGCTTTTGCGGGTGACAACAGGTTATTTAAAAAGAAATCAAATGTGGGGCTAGGCAATGGCTGGGAGGTGACAAGCATTTGCTGCTTTTCCAGAGGACTGGAGTTTGGGTCTAGCAACCATATCAGGTGCCCCACAACTGCCTGTAAGTCTAGCTCCAGGACGTCTGAAGTGTCCCTCTGCACTCCCTTGGCACTTTATATATGTGCACGCACACACACACACACACACACACACACACACACACACACACACACACACCACAGGATCTTAAAATGCTGGCAACATGCCTTTTCAGTCAAGAGCCCTGGGAGGATTCAATTACTAGCACCCTCTTGGCTGCTCACAAAACATCTCTAACTCCAGTTCCTGAGGACCTGATGCCCTCTTCTGGCTTCTTTGAGCACTGCATTCATATTTGCATAAATGTCAGTGCAGGCAAAACAGCCATAAACGTAAACAAAATAAATTAAGCCTTTAAAAGTACAGAGGATTAAAGAGCAGTCAAGTGAAGGATGTCTTGAGTTTAGAGGGCGGAGATGACGCCTCACAGAGGTGTGGCGCAGGTCTGTAATGACATCCAGCATTCTGTGGGGATTGATACTCCATTTGTCAGTTTGATGGGAAGCCCTTCTTTGGACTGATTGCGTTGTAACACCATATGGCAGAATTGCGGCTGACTTGGAATCTTTACGGACAATAGAACATTGTAACTAAAAGCCATCAGTTGCCCACTAATAGGGCTAATACCAGATCAATGGCTGTCGTTAACCTCCTGCCTGCGTTTTGAAGCCTCCTGGCTTCTTGAGGAGACTGAGCCGTGTCCCGCTCTGTGCTTCCCACCTAGGTGAAGTACAAGGAGGACTATGAAAGGTCCAGAGGGAAACTCATCGGGGCGAAGAGCGCACAGGGGGATTCGCAGATGAGCCACTCGCTGCAGATGTCTAAGCTACAGAGTGAACTGGAGTACAAGAAGGGCTTTGAAGATACCAGATCTCAGTACCACGTCTCCCTCGACATGATTCACCTCGCCCATGCTCGCCAGGCGCAGCACTTAGCCACAGATGTAGGCTACAGGACGGCGTCGCACTGTTTCACAGCTCTGCCCACAGACATGAAGGTGGAGTGGGCCAAGAAGGCCTACAGCCTGCAGAGTGATGTAAGCTCACAGCCTCTGCCTGTATACACAGAACAGTGTGTATGAGGGTGTGTGTGTGTGTGAGTGTGTGTGTGAATGTGTGTGTGTGTGAGTGTGTGTGAATGTGTGTGTGAGAGAGTGTGTGCGTGTCTGAGTGTGAGTGAGTGTGTAAATGTGTGTATGTGTATGTGAGTGTGTGAGTGTATGTGTGTGAATGTGTGTGTGAATGTGTGTGTGTGTGAGTGTGTGAATGTGTGTGTGAGTGTGTGTACATGTCTGAGTGTGAGTGTGTAAATGTGTGTATGTGTGAGTATGTGAGTGTGTAAATGTGTGTATGTGTGAGTGTGTGAGTGTGTGTGTGGTGTGTCTGTGAGTGTATGAGTGTGTGTGAGTGTGTGTGTGAAAGTGTGTGAGCATGTGTGGTGTGTGTCTGTGAGTGTATGAGTGTGTGTGAGTGTGTGAGAGAGAAAAAAAGAGTATGAGTGTGAGAGAAAGAGTGTGTGAGTGTGTGTATGTGTGGTGTGTGTGTCTGTGAATGTATGAGTGTGTGTGAATGTGTGTGTGTATGTGTGAGAAAGAGATAAAAAGAGAGTATGTGTGTGTGACAGAGTGCATGTGTGAGAGGAAAAAGTGTGTGTGAGTGTGTGTGTGAGTGTGTGTGTGTGTGTGTGTGTGTGTGAGAGAGAGAGAGAGAGAGAGAGAGAGAGAGAGAGAGAGAGAGAGAGAGAGAGAGAGAGAGCCAGGGGAGAGGGGAATATCCCTGTACCCCTTCCTGGCATGTCTGTTTCAGGACAGATGATAGACTACTCTTAGAGAAAAGCGTCCACTTAAATAATTTTCATTAAAACTATTCATTCAGTCGCTAGTGAAGAAGTGAGACCTGTCCTCCCATGCCCCACAGTGCTGGGAGGAAAGATTTGATGCCATGAGGGTCTGTCCACTAGCTCCTGCTTGGTTCTGTTGTGAGCCATCGTTGTCTTCTCCCCCGCCTGTCGTTTTAAACAATGCTGGTGCAGACAACAAGGAAGATGCTTTTGCCCAGAGGGAAGACATGAGCCCCCAGTGAGGGCCCAGGTTGACTCAGCACCTTCTGCATGCCTAATGTTGGGTAGGGCCTAAAGCCGCTATCTGCAGGTAAACCTCTGACTAAAGGGGGGTTAATTTGTATATTTGGGGGCCTTCCCCATGACTCCTCAGAAACAGGTAAGACAATGGCTTTGATTTGACTCAGCTGGCACCAGGGGCACATTGGGAACACTATCAGCCCTTTAAATGGCTTCGCAGTGACAGCAGCCTGCCTCTCCCCCTTCCTTTTTCCTTTGTCAGAACCAATACAGGGCAGACATGAAGTGGATGAAAGGCACAGGCTGGGTGGCCACCGGGTCATTAAATGTGGAGCAGGCGAAGAAGGCAGGAGAACTCATTAGCGAGGTGAGATTCCCTGACAGTGCGCGTGATGGGGCTTGGTTGCATCAGGCGTGCGGCATTTCTGTGTGAAATTAAAATAATTTCCACTCAAAAGGCAAAGCCACATGAAAAGGTCTCCAAACCCGGACTAGGGCTGGTAATTAGAGAGAACCCACACACCAAACACACACCAGTAGGGACCCATAGAGCCCCGGCCAAAACAAAGTGGGTGACAAGTGAGATTATGTAAAATAATGACCACCAAAGGGGCTCGACTGCTCCCCGCCCCTCACCTTTCTAATGAAGCAGCCCGGGAGAGATGGCGTAAGATAGGTCTGCAGCGCCGTGCCATTTCTCCTCTGTCGCACCCGGTCGCACCCGTATACACAGCGTGTGAATATCCACAATGCTATCCAACACAGGGATCTAGCTGTTTCTTTCTCCTGGGAGGGACAAGTCTCTTCTACTGTCAGGTTGCAGCCACCCTAGTGGACCTGAAGGCAGGTCTGCTTATGAGAGCAGCCATTCTCCTGATCTCTGGGCAGTTTCCCTGAGCAGCACTTTTAAAGACCACGAGGGTCGGGTTCTGCCTCTGTGCTGTTGACATATTGTCAGTTCTAGCATCTCTGGCCTGTAGGTGTCAGAAGCACTCTCTGTCCAGCGGTGGTAACCTGAAAGGTTGCAGATGTGGGCAGGCAGCAGATGCCCTCTAGGGGGCAGAATGGCTGCCGCACAGAGCGCCTCTGAGAACTGTGGTTTGAAGCTTGAACTCATTAGAGCCTTAGCACCACCAAACTCCCAAATTCAAACCCCCTTCATGACTGTTGGGAAGGCCTGTGTCTAGAAGGCAAGTGAGCATTCTGTCATCTTTAGAGTAGACTGATGTTTCTGGAACTTTCTGGACAGGGAGGAGCCCTAAGTTTACATAGCCCTTGAAGGCTTGTTTCAAAGCACGTTTCTTATTGAATGCATAGTCTTATTGAATGGCAGCCATGCTGATTTTGTAATGCTCTTGCCCGGTATTGTAAGGATCTGCAGTGAAGTCTCCTTGCACATTAGATGAAACTGCTAAATGTGCCCTGTTACACACTGACCTGATTTTCAGAGACCTTCTTTGTTACTGAAGACTCAGAGAATCCTGAGACCTCAGTGGGGTCGATGTGGGTCTGTGGTTTTCTGTTTAATTCAGAAAGAGCCTCTCAGCAGCATAAACATTCAAAACTATGGGAACAGCCTTTTACATTCAAGGATTAATCATACTGACCGCTTAGCATTGGGCCCTCTCATAAAGGGGAACCTTCATTCCCTACCTGCTCATTTTCAGTCTAGACTTCCAGATGGTTTCTGTATGTGTCTAAGTCTGCCTCCAAGGACTTTCAGGAGGATAATTTGCTCCATCGTGCTATTACTTTGTCATAAATACTTTCCTCATTTTGCAGACTTTCTCAAGAAATTTGCTTACGTTCTCAACATCTTTGCCTCAGACTAGTTATCAAACTTTTTATTAGGCAAGATGAATTTTAACAATTTCCCCCAACTACCTGACGTTTCTAGGTTCCTGTCAAATTGGGCTGATTATCTTTCAGAGAGAATGCTAGACACTGTGGAAAGAGCCACAAATGAATATGGACACGATCACAGACATATTTATGCAAATACCCATGGATATATGAATTCACAAACACACGCATGCACACATACATGTATACATTCACCCACACATGGAAACATACCTTCACACATACATGTACACACATTCACATATATACACACACATACGTGAATACATTTGTTCACACATGTATACATCCATCCACACACGTGTGCACATACATTCACACACATGGAACACATACATGAATGCATTCACTCACACATGTACACATTCACATCCACACATGTGTAATTGAATTCACACGTGCACACACATGTATGCATGTGTTCATCCACACATCCACAAATACATTTACAAATGCATTCACATATAAACACAGAAACAGATGCAAACGCACGTGCACGCATGTGCACATGTGAACACACACACGTCTGAGGTGTGACACAGGAGTCATTACAACTCTTCGGCTTAGCCCCAGCTAGCGAATATTTTTAGCTTTGCTGATTGCATAGTTTCCATCACAGCTCACTGAAAATGTTTATGGAGAATATGTCAGGGAACGTTATAGTAAAGCTTCATTTGCAAAACACAGGTGGCCAGCTGGCTTTAGTTGCCCCTGAGAGAGCCTAGTACAGTGTACACAAGCTCGAGCAGACACGTGAGCAGGTGTTTATAGAATAATATGATCCCCGGGGGAAAATACACTCCACCGTACCATTAAGACTATAATATTTCAGGCTCTGAAAAATGTGCTCTGGTTAAAAGGACATGGAGTGAACGTGACCATGATATCCAGAGTTCTTCAAACAGAGTCATGCAGTCTCTGCCGGCAGTTTACATGTTCTGTTGCTTTTGGTTTTGTTTAGTGTGCACGTTCCATGTCTTTCCAATGGGGTGAGCGTTCCTTTCAAGGGTACCAGGACCCTTGCCCTTTGGTGATGTCTGAGAATTAGCACATATACTAAATAAAGCATAGTCTACCCTGAACACGCCCTGCGTATTAAATGCAGGGTTTTGGCTGTAATGATGTCTGCTGGGTCCTTTGGGGGGAAGGAAAACAGAAACCTTCAATCGACAAATGTAACCAGGAATGCACTTTCTTGCCAAACTAAGACGTAAACACCTGCGACCCAGAATTTGAAGCCTCTCGAAGGGACGGCTTTGCAAGTGTGGACCCTGTAGTATTTTACTGGTGTAATCTAATTTCGAGATGTTGTCTTTGCACCAGGTAGTGGTACTTTAATGTTAATTGACACGAGGTTATTCTTAAATTGAGACAAATATTAACCTGGAGGCGCCTAAGACATAAAGATGGAGGGAAGCAGAACAATAATTATGTTCGCAAATTCACTCTAATCTCAAGCAACCTGTGATTTTCCCTCTTTCAAACGGCATGAAAGAGCCTCGCAAAATTCACAGCTTTGATCTTTCCCTGCTCAACAGAAGAAGTACCGTCAGCATCCAGATGCTTTGAAGTTTACCAGTATTAAAGACACTCCGGAGATGGTCCAGGCCAGGATTAGTTATACCCAAGCAGTGGATGTAAGTGATAATGTACACTCCGAGAGTGTGCTCTCTTTCAGCGGTGTGATTGAAGCGGAGGGGATCTCCGGTCTGCTCCTTCTGTCGTCCCGAGGATGAAGGGACCCTTGTCTTTCATGAAGCTCCCCTTGGTGGGGTTCCTTCCTCATTAGGCTGCAAACAGAGCGTGCCTGTACTCCCGTGCCAAGTGGGGCTCTGCATCCCCCTGCTGCCTTGGATGCTCTCCCTCCTCGCCTCTGCATAGCTTGCAGATTTGTGGCCACGAGGTCCCTTTCCCCCTCCTCCTTTTGTTCAAAAATGTTGTTTTCAGACCTGGAACTTGGAGTAAGATTCTGGCTAATTGGAGTGAGTCTCGGGCCTCTTTGGGATCCGAGGGCAGACATTAACACTGTGTTCTCATTTCCCCAGACTTTCAAAGATGATTTGAGGCTGATTTATGGATTTGAGCCAACTTACCGTATTCTGAATATTACTAGAAACCAAGATTTGACCCCATGCTCAGTTCACTAGAGATTAAATAGAACATTGAGGTCTTATAAAAACTCCCATGAGCACAGGAATTAATGGGCTGCTACTATGGAGCGAAGTCCACAGATCTGTGTGTAAGGCAGGCTTGGCTTTGAAATATCTTAAAATAGTCAAATGTCTGACACATAAAAATATTTACAAACCCTGGGATCCAGTTTTCAAAATTCTCCGTATGGCTTTATAAGAAATTCTGGTTGTGTCTTTGTCTACAGAGGGCCTATGTACTGTTCAGGCCGTGAGATGGCACCCTTCCCAGGTTCTTGGGCTTAGGAACCGATTTCTTGTTTACCTGCTAATCAGAATCAAATAGAATTCTTGAGAAACATAGTTGAACAAGAATTTCTTGAGGAAGAAAAGCACTCGCTGTGTCCTTACCCTAACCAACTCTAGGGGGCACTGCTGTGATATGCAGAAGCCTGGATATGTCCGATAGGCACTGGGACGGAAACACATAATTCTGAAAGTTTCTTCGGTGGCTGTGCCAACTCTATGTGCCACCAAGCAAACTTGCAAGCTGCCTGAAGCTCCCCGTGAGGTTCTGGTAAAGAAACTTGGAAGGAGAATATGTATTAGGTCAGGAATCCTAAAGGTGGGGACAGAAGGAAGGTTTAGGTGGGCTTGTGCCATCCCCTGCAGAATGTCATCCCTGCATGCCTTCTGGGTCCCCAGTCCTTATTGCATAGCCAGGAGAATAGCCAGATGAGTCAAGGGCGGCCAGACCTCATTTTCTCCAGTTGACGCTTGTCCCAGCGGAACTTAAGTGAAACCTTGGTGGTGGGGAAGGTTTCCGCCTGTCATGGAATTTAGAGCTGATGAGAGAGTGATATGAATTTCATTGTGTCAGCTGTGAGAGGTCTGGGTGGAAGCAGGATGCCTCCGTCAGTTCTCTACGATGACATACGGCTGCCCAGGCTGTAATGCAAAGACCTCTCTACACCCGCAGAGACTATACAGGGAGCAAGGAGAGAACTTAAAGCACCATTACACGCAGACTGTAGACTTGCCCGAGGTCCTGCTGGCCAAGCTGAACGCCATGAACATCAGCGAGGTGAAACTGCTGGAGGGGATACTGGGTCAGAGGTGGGAAGACAGGGTGTCTTCATGGGCATCATGGTGCCCCGTGCTGGCACCATGGTAGGATACTGGGTTCAGAGACAGGAGGGGATGGAGTGCCTTCATGGGCTTTATGAATTGGGGTTTATGCTTGCTAGGAACAAGGGGATCCACACTTATGTTTGCACTGGGCTCTGTAATGGTTTAGTGCCCTGTGTAAGACACAAGAAGGAGACAGGAAAAGTATCTCCCTTAGTATCAAGGCCTCCACGTAAAGGAGCTGGAACACAGACATGTCTTAATAAAGCTAGATGCAGCTGGTGTTGGTGCCAAGGTGTAGTTTCTCTGAGAGCCCCTCTCCAGTTGTCTCTGGTCTTCCGCAGAGACATCTGGTTGTTCTCCATCTTGTGTAATGATCTCTAGAAGAACAGCCTTGCCTTGTGCCTCCTTACTGAGCTTGATACTCAGTAAGCTCTAGCTAGGTCTGCGGGATGCAAGCCCTTGATCCGACCCCAGCCTCTCTATTGCTTCACCAGTCAAGGGTGGATGGGAGGCAGGAGCCCACTCTAGGACATAATCCATTCTAAGCAAGATTGATCTCTAACCCCAGATGGGACTGTGGGTGGGAAAGGGAGACCTACTGAGTGAGATCCCTGAGGGGGGTGGGGGAAGCAGAATGTAGGAGACTATCAGACCTGTGCCTTTCTCCCTACCAGACTCGCTATAAGGAGTCTTGGAGCCGGCTTCGAGACGGCGGGTATAAGCTGAGGCTGGATGCCCTTCCGTTCCAGGCAGCAAAGGCGTCCAGTGAAGTTATAAGTGACGTGAGCATCCAGTTCTGTGGCAACATTTATTCCAAACCTCTTTCGGTTCTTTTGCCTCTAACTCTTGCCTTCTTTTGCCTGTGGATTTCATATCCTCTCCTGTCCAAACTGACTGCGTTAGGGCAATCAGATAACAATCAGTGAGAAAGAGTGTACTCTACACACACACATACACACACACAATTCCCTAGTCCAGGGCACAAAGCCCAGTGCCGGACTGTAAACACAGACCCTGGGCGGATGAAATGCACCTTCCACCAAGAGTTTTCATAAAGCCAGTCTGTGAGGAACCCACTAACGATGCCCGCACTGTCTCCCAGCCCTGGCTGCCCAAGTGCTAATGCTTCTGCCATTTCAAATTGGAGCCCTTTAGTCATTGGGAGTCTTGCATATGAAAGAATAGACTTTTCTGACGACTCCTGCGCGCTCCCTTTTAACTCTCCCAGTTACTGTCAAAAGAACAAAACATGTTCGCCCAATACCCACCTCTTCCATTCTGTGTCCCTTGTCCCCGAGCTGTTACTCTCTCCCGCTCTCTCTCCCTTTAGTACAAATACAAAGAAGCATTTGAGAGAATGAAAGGGCAGCTGCTCGGCTCCCGGAGCTTGGAAGATGACCTCAGCCTTGCACATTCAGTACACGCGACCTCACTGCAGAGTGATGTAAGTAGGAGGAGAGGCAGGAGCTGGGCCCACCTGACGCTGGTCCTGGAACAGCCAGCCTAGGTCCCCCAGCCTCTGGGGAGTGGGTGATGTGATCGCTCCTGATTTGCAGGGTAGAGTCATGAAATCTCCTTCAGGGTTTTAGCTTCTTCTTCATTAGAATGTGCTCAGATTTGTGGGCCTCCTAGGTCCCTTGTGGACTGGGTATTCTTAGACTCAGATCTAGGTGGTCTGTGAGGTGGGTTTGGCCTGCAGAGATACTTAGGCCACAGAGTGAATGACTGAAAGTATTTGGAAACGGAAAAGGATTTGTACGAAAGTTCTAGAATGCTTGTTAGATGCTAGACTGGATTCCTGGAGGCTGGAGCCAGTTGAAGTTGCTCAGTAACAGTTTTGTGGAGATGGGGTATGTACTTGTACACGCACACACGCACATACAGACACACACGCACACCACTTTACTCTTCTTTGTGCTCACATAAATGTAGGCACCTGATTTGCTATCACCCTTTGACGATTAATATGTTCGTGTGGACTCTGGTGCACAGGTGTGTATACAACCTCCTTGCACATGTGTGAGGGGCAAATGTGAGGGGTGAAATCTGTGCCCAACATGTTACAGGGGTATGTATTATCTCATTTAACTAGGGTCTCCACTAACTTATTGAGGTCAAGAGTGAATGGCTCAGTCCCTTGCCCAGAGTCATCTAGAGAGAGGCAGTACATGCTCTTGCTCTCTCTCTCCCTCTCCCTTTCCCTCTCTCCCTCTCTCCCTCTCTCCCTCTCTCTCCCTCTCCCTTTCTCCCCCTCTCTCTTCCTCTCCCTCTCTTTCTCTCTCCTCTCTTTCCTCCTCCCTTTCTCCCCTCTCCTTCCCTCTCTCCATCTCCCTCTCCCCCTCCCCCTCCTGATCCACCTCTTTCTCCCCTTCCCTCTTCCCTTGCTTCCTCCCTCCTTCCCCCTCTCTCTCTCCCCCACCCCACAGCTTCACCTCTTCTCTGCCATTTTTCTCTGCCTCAGTCTTCCTGTCTCCACCCTTGCCTTTTGTCTTGGGTCGCTGACCTCTGAGTATGGGATTAGATGGGAGCTGGCCTTGTTCTGAGGGTGAGGGAATGATTCATGAGTGGGAGGTGTGGAGTGTCAGAGGTCAGTCTGTGGTTAGTATGCACTCTATTTCTGAGGAGGCCCCGGGTGAGGAGTACCAGCCTTTACACAGCTCCCCCCAGGGCTGGGGAGGCTGGGGAGCCTGAAATGGGTTCCTCCCTCAGTTTTCAAGATAGATGTTGTGCTTGGGGACGGGTATCTATTCTCAGACTTACTTTCCAGACAGCCCTCCCCCTCCTGCTGGCTCTCAGATTGACTAGGAATCCATCTAATGTTTGACGAAGCTCTCTGCCAAGTGCCATGAGCTGAGAACCCCTGAACTTGGGCAGATATTGGGGCGGGGGAATACACTGGATGGAGCTGACTTTTGACAATGTAGAATGGGGCGATCTAGGAAATTGATCAGGGGAGCACTGGCATTGGATATGCCTCTTGTCTATATTGCCCCCTAGTCAGGGAGCCATGGCCCTGTACCCAGGCCAATGACTTCCAGGGCCAAGAGTTGCAAAGTCATGAACCAGGCTGAAGCATACTTATTAAGTCCCCGTCTGCAAGGGGGCAGCATGGACCTCCACCCGTGCCTCCACTGGATGGGACAGTTGTGTCCTAGTTGCTCTCCCTGATGATCCTGTGCAAATGGCACCTTTGAAATGGTGGCTGCCGATCTGTCTGCCCCTCCAGGTGAATTATAAGAAAGGCTTTGAACACTCAAAGGCTCACTTCCATCTGCCGCTGGATATGGTAACCTTGGTGCATGCCAAGAAGGCTCAGACCCTGGCCAGCAACCAGGACTACAGACACCCGCTCCCCCAACACACATCCTTGGCAGAAGACCTGAGGCTGAGCTGTGCCAAGAAAGCTCACAAGTTACAGAGTGAGGTAAAGTGCCCGGACCTCTCCCTCAGGACCCTTCTCCTGCCAGCTCAGATCACAAGGCAGTGGCCCTCAAGTTCCTTTGTGGCTCTCGGTGGCCTCTTTAGGTCAGGCAACTTAAACTCTTCTTTATCTAGCCTAAGAGCTCCCACACAGTCCACACAGTGAGAATAGCCCTGATTCCTCGAGAATTCCTGTTGGATTCAAAGTGTTGTATTTGGAAATCACCTCATTTAATCCCCATGATATCCCTGCGTTAATAGTGCTTACTGCTCAGAGAAATCTTAGGCACATGGGAGGGAACTGAGTAGTCTGAATGGGGTCAACTGTACCCGAGGGATGGGGAGGGATGCCACGTGGGTTTGTGGGTTTTCAGGATCTGTCCCTGGCCGCTGTAGGGATGAAGGAGCTGCCACGCTCACTGTAGGCCATTTGTCACTTATGCAGAGCCCTGGAGTTTGCCCTGTCTGGTGCTGTGGTAACAGTTGGAGGGTGGCACACCCAGAGCTTTACCAGCTGAGGGGAGTAAACTGGGGGACTCGTTAACTGTCATTCCAAATCACTCAGGGTTAGGGTTGAAAATACACTTACCCACAGAGGTGCAGACCTGAGCGAGTCTTTGCCAACTTATTTAGGATTCGTTCATTAGTTCTTCCTTTAACCCATGATTAATTAATACCACCCACTGCTGCTGGCTTTTGTTTGAAAGACTGGTTAAAGCATTTGTACATTTGCCCCGAGACACCTGACTTTCTAGCCACAATTCTCTCCAGTATTTAGGTTTTGATAGCTCACATGAAAACAGAACTCCATCCGGATCCCTGTCACAGCTACTCACAGAGAAGTGACAGCCGAGTGATTTCCGTCTGACCCACGTTCTCCCCTGATAAGCCTTTTACCGAGAAGTATGAGCAGCGTTGTTGAGTGGCGCCACATCTGTACAGACAGACCCAGGCTGCCTGGAGTCCTAGCCGTGCGCTTCCAGATGGTGTCCGGGCACCCTGGCTTCTCTTGCTTCACTGATCAGAGTTTGGCTTTTCTGATGTTTGTATATTCCTTGTAGAATCTGTACCGATCGGACTTGAACTTCATGCGTGGCGTTCCCTGTGTCATTCCTGGAGCACTGGAGATTGAAGGAAGAAAGAAAGCCTCTGAGCTCATCAGTGAGGTAACATGGGACTCCAGAGGGTGATGGTGCTACGGGATGTCCGTGGCAGACCCCCCAGTGGTTGTGTGTCCCACCACTCAGGCTGCTGGGGGTTAAGCTGTCACCTCTTGTCCTGGGTATTTGGTCTTACTGAAGTTTTCATTCAGATTGGACTCCACCTAAGAAAGCTTGGTGGGACTGGGGAGATGACTCAGGAGATAAGGCTAAATGAGTGAGCGTGACGACCCCCAGCACCCACTTACATAGCCAAGCACCACTGTGTTCATCTGTAATCCCAGTTCTGAGTAAGTGGAGGCAGGAGGATGGCAGCTTACTGGCCAGTGAGTCTAGGTGAAGCAGTGAGTCCCAGGTTCAGTGAGAGACCCTCTCTACAATAAAATGTTAGAGGAAGATAACCGACATTGACCTCTGGTATTCATACACACACATGTATGCACATGCACACATACACTGTATGCATACATGCTTGTACATGCATACATACATATTGCACATGCACATGCGTGCACATGCACACACACTATATGCATACATGCTTGTGCATGCATACATACATATTGCACACACATGTATGCACATGCACACCGCACACACACATGCATGTACATGCATACGTACACATTGTACACACATGTACACACATGGTCACACACTGTACACATGCATGCTTGTATATGCATGCATGCACATTGCATACATATGTATGCACATATACACACTGTACACACACGCATATGTACACATTGTACATGCACATGTACACACATTGTATACACTGTATAAAAATATGGATGTACATACACATACTCTACACAGGTGCACCCACATGCATACACACAGTGTATACATACAGAGACACATACTATACACACACGACACATAAATGCATGCATGTGTATACACGTTGTATACCCTATACACAAACCTGCATGCATGTGCATATACATGCTATATACACATATCAATGCACATGCATATATACAGTGTATACCTACACGTACTATAATACTGTTCACACACATGCACACACATGCATTTATGCACTGTAGATACATACTATATGCATTACACACATGCATGCACATGCATAATAGATTATACACATATGCATGTTATGTATACACACATTACATATACTGTACACAAACATGCATGCATGTGCACGTACATGTTGTACACATACATGCATGCACAGGCATTATACAGTGCATACACACAGACACATATACTACACACATACTGAACACATACATGGCTGCACATGCATACATATATACCACACACATGGGTGCCGTGCACACACATAGTATACATTGTACACAGACATGCATGTGCATATACATATTATACATACACATGCATGCACATGTACATATTCACTGTATACACACAGACACACATATTGCATACACTATACATACAAATGCATGCACATGCATACATACATACTGTCTATACACACTCATATACACACAAACACACACACAAGAATATCAAGTAATCTGACTCATGAGCCCATAGGGTGCACTTTTCCTCGGTCCTTTGAAGGGCAGCCTGTGGTACAGTGGAAAGCAGGAAGGCTTTGAAAACCAACAAATAAGGCATTGAAATTCCTGGTCAGCTCTCATGTGTGTTGTGACCTCAGCCTAGTTGCCTGCCCTTTCTGATCCCCTGCTCTAAATTAGCCTCACGGGGTTATACAGAGCCCCTCTGTCCGGCTTTTGTCAGGATTGGCACTTAAGCCGGATGTTTCTCTGACAGCCGTGTTTGATGGCAGCAATGTGCTTGCTGATTAGTAAAAAGTAAACAGACTCAGAATGCTAAGCTCTCTAAATGCATGGGGAGCCTTACTCACCTCATGATGCTTCTGGCGGACTCAAGGACCAGGACGGTGGTGGGGATAGAGGGACAGATGTTTAGTGCAGGCCTGCAAGCTAAGGTGGGTGGGCAGTGCCCTGTGCCTGTGAGCTCAGGGGCCCTGGGCTCTGCCTTCCAAGGATTGTCTCAGCATCAAAGCCCTCCATAGCCCATGTCCTTCAGAGCCCCGTGGGGATCTCCAGAGAACCCATAAAGCCACTGGTTTCTGAGTACTGGTACAGGCAGGTGTGGTGTGCGTGTTTGTGTGTACATTGTGTGGGTGTGTACATGGGCCTAAACTTTGTTCTCAGGAGCCATCCTTCTTGGTTTTTGAGACAGGGTCTTTCCATGACCCAAAACTCCGTAAGCAGTCTAGGCGGGCTGGCTAGTGAGCCCCAGTGAGCCCCAGGGGTATGCATGTCTGCCTCTCTGGTGCTGGGATTACAAATGTGTTACCCCACATGAGTGTGGTTTGGAGGGTGCACAGTGTGTCATGTGTCCTCGATGCTGAGGACCTCCAATTTCCTCAAGTGTAGACTGCAAGTGTAGCTGGTCCAGTTCTTTTACACAGGGAGATGGCCTGCTGGACTCTAGAGGGTTGGTCTGGCAGCCTGGGCAGAAGGAGGCTTAAGTGGGCGTGGTGGCATATGCTTCCAATTCCAATGTGGAGAAAGACAGGGGCTGAGTGTCGCTGGCCACTAGGCTGTCTTGTCAGCAAGTTCCAGGTCCTGTGAGGGACTCATCTCAAAAAGATTATTTGTAGTGTTTCTGGGGAACAATACCCCACACTATCCTCTGGCATCTACATGCATGTACACATAGGGACACATGTGCATGTGCATGCCCAGGTGCACACATGTGCACATGTGTCTGTGTGTGTCTCTGTGTGTGCACATATATATACACGCACAGAGACACAGACACAAAGACACGGACACAGACAGACAGACAGACAGACAGACAGACAGACACACACACACACACACACACACACACACACACACACTAGGACTTGCAGCACTGTTCCTTCCCTTACCAAACTCTCTTTCCTTTCTCAGAGTAAATACCGCCAGCATCCTGGGTCATTCAAGTACACAGCTGTGACAGACACTCCCAACCTTCTGCATGCCAAGTTCAGCAACCAGATCACCAATGAGGTGAAGTCTTCAATGGCTGTTCAAGGATGGATAGATTTTTAAAGAAAAGACAAAAAGATGTGTGAAGTTTTGTGACCTGGGGAAGGGAAGGCCATTTGTATTGGCGGGGGGGGGGATTTGGGGAGAAAGGAGCATTTTGTACAGGCCTAAACATCTTCCGGGTCACAGGAGGGCCAGTTGGGTATCTACTTTGGACTTTAGTCTGGTTCCTCTAGGACAGGGGCAGGTTGGAATCTCAGCCTCAGGCCACACCCTACAGTCTCTGGACTCGAAGAGTCGTGGACAGGGCCCTATGCTGACTTGTTTGTACATAGTCAAAAAGGCTAGCCTGTGACCCTATTCTAGGCAGATGGTGGCCAACCAATATAATGTTTGTTTGTGGAAGACGCGTGGTTATCCAGAGGCGGGTCTTGCACAGTGTCTGCCTGGAATTCTTCACCTCGACCTCAGTCACCATCTCCTAGATCTGTTCCCCCCAACATTTGCTATTTATTCCTAACAAGAAAAAAAAAGGAGGGGAAGGGGTCTCCTTTGTCAGAATTACTTCTCCTGCCCTCCTAGCTCTTCTCCTTGCTGGGGCTCTCCTGTCAGCTGAGCAGACACGTTATCGGAGCAGTTTCGTTCTTACGATGCTCCCATCCCCAGCTTTCAGAAGTTATGTGGGGATCTGGTTATTTTTCCCACTCACCTCCGCATTCACCCCAAGCCTTCGGAAGCTGGAAGTGTGGTAGCCAAAGATAAGGACCCCAAAGAGATGGAGTTCAGCACTTTGCACAGAGATGACATCAGTTTAAAACTCTTCCTCACCCCTTCCTGCTCTTTCTAAACCGTGTGCTGCAGAGAGGCCATTTTAGGACAGCCTCCAACCCTGCAGAGGCTGGCAAGCGCTGACCCATTTCTGATCACGGGGACCGGTCCTCTAGGGTGGGCCTGGCTTAGCTTGCTCTCAGAAGGGATCCTGAGGAATCAGGGAAGGGTGCAGACCAGGGCTGCCCCTTTCCACCAGCAGGGCTATCGTTACATATCCCAGGTCTCAGGGTCACTTTGTGCTGTATCACGGGGAAAGAATTTCAGGACACTCGCCCCTTGTTGACCTTCTTCTGGTGTTTGGCAAAGCAGTTCTGGTCACGGTCCTTCCATTTCAATGTGATTCAGGCAGCCTGACTGTACTGAAAGAAATGTCCCTCAACCCAGGCTGAAGTTTTGCCCAGGGAAGCCTTTCTAGCTACAAGCATTGACCACCGTCTTCTCATTATTTATTGATTTACTATTAATTAACCAGTTAATTAATTTTTAATTTGTGTGTAGGCCCCACTACTTGTTTGTTTGTTTACTCGTCCGTTTATTTACTTATTTCTAATCTGGGTTCAGCGTCTCTATAAAGCAGCTGGTGAGGATGCGCGGCACCAATACACGATGACCCTTGGTCTGCCTGAATTCATCCGAGCCAAAACGAACGCAGCCAACCTGAGCGAGGTAAGCCTTTCTCCCTGCCGAGGTTCAAGCGAGCTCCGAAGCTACCCGTGATGTGTGCTCCAAGCGGTCCAACAGGTGCTTCCCCATTCTTTGCCAGAGTTTTAAAAGAGCACCTGTTTTAGGTGTCCATGTAAAATCCACATGCGTGTTACATACACGTGGGTGCTCAGAGCCCACTCCAGGGCATGTGTTGATGAGAGTTTGCTCTGTGAAACAGAAAGCACTCGCTGCTCACAAATGGAGTCTGGGACACCGTGCCACAAGTGAAAGGGCTTGCACCCTTTGCTGATTGATTTTAAAGTTATACATCTGCTCCCATTTTAGGCAAAATACAAGGAGTCTTGGCATAATCTTCGTGCTCAAGGCTACAAGCTAACGATAGACGCCCTCCCTTTCCAGGCTGCGCGGGCCTCTGGAGACATAGCCAGTGACGTGAGTGGAATCCCCTGACCTCGATCTCCCCTCATCTCTGTTAACTTCACGTAAAACACTGCACGAGGCTGATTTTTCCTAAATTAAAGGAAATCTATAGCCATGTGAGGCAAGGCGTTACCTGCAGAGTATATCAGTTCTGAATGAGGTCCTTCCCCAAGAGAGGGAGGGCCAGTCACAGGCTAAATGGGTGCAACAGTCTGCAGCAGAAGGAGCTGGGGACTCTAACCACAATGGCGGGCAGTGGTCACCTGAGAGTTACCTGTTTGTGACATCACCCAGAACAAGCATGAGAGATTTGACACGAGAGACTTCCTCCCTCTTGGCTCTCTTGTCAACAGCGACTTTCTACCCCTCCACCCTCCCGAAAACAAATTACAGAGAACGTGGACTTCGAATGGGCAGGTCCAGTTTTGGGGTCTCATGTTTCTCCAAATATGAACGGATGAAATATAAGTTTCCTTCTTACGCTATTAGATAAAATTCACTTCGATAGAACACACTTTGGGAGCAGGGACTTCCCAAAGTTCTGAGATCTGATTTTAATTAGATAGGAAGGGAGGTACAACGTGTTCACCCCTCAGCCCCGAGGGCAGGGTGGGGTCATGCTTCAGGCCAACTGCCTGAGGTAGTTCTCACTGCTTAGAACAAGAAGAGGTGACTCCCCTCCTCCCAATGAGGCCTGTGATGAGGTCACACACACACACACACACACACACACACACACACAGACACACACACACAGACACACACACATACACACACACACACACACACACACACACACACACACAAGTGGGCACGCACGGGCTCCATGCTGCTGTGAGGTGGGCACGCACTGGCTAAGTTGGCCGTCCCTTCCAGTTTCTCTACAGGCACGAGTTTGTGAAGGAGCGCGGGCAGCTCATTGGGGTGCGGAGTGTGAGTGACGACCCACGGCTGCGGCACTGCCAACGGATGGGCCAGCTGCAGAGTGAGAATTGGTACAGGAAGGAGGCGGCCAGCAGCCAAGCTCAGTACCACCTGCCCATGGATATGGTGCCCCTGGTCCATGCCAGGAAGGCCCAGGCCCTGGCTAGTGACCACGACTACCGGACACAGTGCCATGAGTTCACCGCGCTGCCTGAGGATCTGAAGATGGCCTGGGCCAAGAAAGCGCATGCCCTGCAGAGTGAGGTAGGGTATACGGTGCCGATTAGCCCCACCTTCTTTCCGCCTCACCTTTGAGGTTCTTCTTTGACCTTTGAACCCTCTCCATTGCAAACTTGGCCTATGTCCTCCAGGTTGGGGTCATTTATTCAACTGATATTTATTGAGCACCTATTACATGGCTAGGACTCTGCTGGCTTATCTTGTCTTCCGTCTCCCTTTAGAAATGTCCTCTCACCTGATTTCCTGCTGTGAGTTTTTTATTCCCCTCCCACTGCCCCTCCTCTCTCCTCTTCCCTCTTTCCCTCTTTCCCTCTTTCTCTCTCATCCCTTCGATTCCTCGCTCCTTCTGAGAGAATGCAGTCAGTCATCATCAGCAAAAGTAAAAAATATCTTCCATGCTTTTGGAACCCCTGTGAAGGGCGAGTGATCACGATCGATCGATCTGGCGAGTATCTTATATCTCAGATGGAGATACGTGCCAGGGAGATAAGTGGAACATAGACGTGCTGTGTGCGTGTGTGTGTGTGTGTGTGTGTGTGTGTGTGTGTGTGTGTGTGTGTCTGCGAGAGCGCCTGTGCGAGCATGTTCATGCATGTATGCACATTTTAAGACAGGGCCATTCTGTGTAGCCCAGGATGGCCTCAAATGAGAGGTGTTTCTGCCTCAGCTTCTGAAGTGCCATGACTACCAGTGGTGCCAGCATGTACCCCAACTCGGCTTTGTGATAGGGCATCCATGTGCTTCTCACTGTAAACATCCCAACATCTGAACAAAAAGGCCCAAAGTAGGTGAGGGAATGGGATAGAGGAATCTATGCAGATGGAGTAGTAAGTTCAAGGCTAACCCATGAGCAGGACCAGTTGTAATATGTTTGATGTCAAACAGAAGCCAGCAGGGGGACGGCTCAGTGGACAAGCACTTGACAAGCAAGTGTGAGGACCAGAGGTTGGGTCCCCAGAGCCCACATCAAAGCCAGATGCGAATGACAGCCACTGGCCATTCCAGCACTCAGAAAGCAGAGACCGGGGTCTCCAGGACAAGCTGGAGAGCTTGGCTCACCAGAAATCAGCAAACTTCAGGTTCAGTGAGAGACCCTGCTTCAATAGAGAAGGCAGTGAATGGCTGCAGAATGTGGCTGAGGCCAACTTCAGGCTTGAACACGTTCATGCCCACACACACATACTAACGAACACGCACATATACCACATGCACCCCCCACAAACACACTCATGCCTGCACACATGTGAACACACACATATACCACGTGTACCCTCCACAAATATGCTCATTCATGCTCACACACGTGTGAATGCTCACATATACAGTGTATATTCCCCATAAACACGCTCATGCCCATACACATGGGAACACGCACATACACACTATGGACACTACATACACATGAAAGTGGGTGAACGAAGTGAAGTTTCATGGATGGGAGGAGAGCACAGGGTGGAGCTGGGGATCTAAAGATAGTTCGACTACCCTTTGCTTACAGCTGCTAGGGAGGCTTGACAAGGCAAGCTCGGATCCCACCCTCTGACCTCTGACTCTCTTGTAGGATCTAAAAACAGTAGCAACAGGTATAGACTCCAAGTCTCCCAAAGGGGAGATCTTTCCCTAATCAAGAACAGGGCAGGTGAGGGGAGAGAGAATGCAGCCGTGCTCCATGTCCCCGGAGGAAGGATCTGCAGTTGTATTTCTGAGGTGCACATCCCATTCCTCTGTGCTGGCCTCGTGAGCTTGCACAGGTCCCTCATCCCCGCTCAGGCTTGGACATGGTGACCATAGTTAAGTGATCATGTGCTGTGGTTGAATAGGGCACACAGAGTGGATCGTAGTGCCACCCACCATCTCTCTGGGCCCTACGCCAACCCTAAGTGGAAGGTACTCCCATTTTAGACTGTAAAGTAAGGCAGTTGGGGTTTGTCAGTCTTCCCGCCATTGGATCTTAGGCCCAATGGTGGAAGTGTGTTCAGAGCCCTGCAAAAGCACTTACAGCACTCAGGCCTCAAGCCTACATTTACCAAAGTAATGACCTGCCTCCAAGAAGTCCTCGGGGGAGCTGAGTTAACTCAGGTTGAGAACCCAGTTTGTAGCTGAGAGCTGGTCTATGTGAAGGGCTTAGCCTGAAGCCTGGCCCACAGAATCCTAGGCTGCTTTTGTAAGTTCCCCAACTAGACCTCAGTTCTGCTTCCCGCAGGGCAATGCCTGCTCTTAGTGCAAGGCAATGGGCAGGGTGTCACAGCCACAGGAATGGCTAGAGACTTGCCTTAATTAGAGTTTTACTGCTGTGAACAGACACCATGACCAAGACAAGTCCTATAAAGGACAGCATTTAATTGGGGCTGGCTTACAGGTTCAGAGGTTCAGTCCATTATCATCAAGGTGGGAGCATGGCAGCATCTAGGCAGGCATGGTGCAGAAGGAGCTGAGAGTTCTACATCTTCAATCTGAAGGCTGCCAGTGGAAGACTGGCTTCCAAGCAGCTAGAAAAGCCCATACTCACAGTGACACACCCACTCCAACAGGGCCACACCCACTCCAACAGGGCCACACCCACTCCATCAAGGCCACACCCACTCAATCAAGGCCACACCTCCTAATAGCGCCACTCCCTGGCCCAAGCATATACAAACCATCGCAGGACTATTAGAATAATAATCTTGCTGATATACGATTCCCCATAACTCATTGCTGAATCAGCCAGTGAATGCTTACCCAGCTCTGCCCTTGGCTGTCTAGGTGAACCCCAGTAGTCATTATATTTCCTGGACTCCATTCCAGAATCAGAAAAGGAACAAAGTTTGATCGGTTCCACGATCTCAGACTGTTGGGAGTCACGGGACATTTTCTTTTAACCAAAGGATCGACATAATGCCAAGTTCTATTTTATCAAGGAAAAAAGGGGGGAAAAACCCTAAATGCCACCAAAAAGTATGATTAATGTTGCTGTTATTTTCGCAAAGAAAGAAAACGAAGTTTGATATTTGAAAAGAATCCGGACCGTAGTCTCAAAGGAGAAACGGTAGCTGGCAGCTGAATATTTACATTTTGAAAACAGGGTCCGATTTACAATTCTGAGGGCCCAGAAATGACCACACAATGCTCTGGGCACAGTGTTTAGCTTACAGTTGGTGGGTTGTTAAGGTGTCCGTACTCCCAGCTGTGCTGGACAGTGGTCATGTTCTGGGTGTTAACTTCGTTAGAGTCGTGATCCTATCCACCTTTAGGTGAAAAAGGAGACGCAAGCTGAACACGAGTCTTTGTTCTTTAATTTTTTTTTTTATTTGTGCACACACACGCACAGACACACACACAGACACACACAGACACACACAGAGTGAGTGTAATACCTGCAGAGACCAGAAGAGGGCACCCTACCTCCTGGAACTGCCGCTATAGGCAGTGGTGAGTTAGCCTGTGTGGGTTCTGGACACGGAGGGGCAGTCCTTTGCAGATCCAGTGAGTGCTCTTAACCACCAAGCCAGGCTACCCTTCAACGGGAGTTTGTTAGTTGAGCCACCTCTGTGCTTCCTTGCGCTGGCTGGGAAGAAAGCATTAGGCTATACCAGAAGGTCTGGGACACACTCCTGACTAAACTTCACAAGGCCATGATTGCTGACGTCATGTCCAGGTTCTGCTCCTTCCAGAGTCATGATGTGTACCCTCTGCCCTGGGGGCATCCATTATGAACGCAAGGCAGTGCCTTGTGTGACCTCTTTGGTCCATTATGGGTGTGCTGTTCCCTGCTCCTGTGTAATGTCATACCAGGGCTGTAGGAAGTCTTGAAGGATACATGCCCCACCCTTTCCTAGTGTGGTGACCTCGGGTTGACTGCTGGAATACTCCAGGCTTCAGTTCCTCCGTGAGAAACAAGAATAGCTAAAACATATAGAACCCTGGCCACTTCCTGGGCCAGCCATTAGTGTAAAGACTTTGCAATTTCATTTAATACAAAGGAGTATCATTTATTTTTGCAGGTGCAGATACAATACCATCACCTTCAAAGCCTTCTGCCGTGGCTCACAAGCTGGCAGAGAAATGGCTTTCCCCAAGGCCCTACATCTAGAAAGAGATGGAGCAGGGCTACCCTTCTGGCTCTGGTCTCCTGATCCCTGGTTCGGTTTCTCTGGCTTCCATAGGTGACTATGTTATGACCCACGTGCTCTAGTCTGTATTCCTGATGGCTTCTGGTGTGCTTTACACAGAGCACAGCAGCCGGTGGCTCTTAGTATCCCAGACAGCGTTGGATCGCTAAAATTGTTCCGTGGGTGGAGAACGAGAACCCCTTCTTAGCAAGGCAGAAGGGGCATGCATTGAGATAGATTCTACACAGACACTGCCTAGGTAGTAAGGGTGCTGTTTCGTATTTATACGACAATCACACAGCTTCCTCCGGGGACCTCCTGGGAACAATTGCTTGCACGGTACCCATGGTACCCACGGTACCCACGGTACCCACACTCGTTACCACTCAGGAAGTGAATGTTGTGCTTACAGAATTTGCAAGAGATTGCTCCAAGGTGGGGGAGTGGGGAAAGCTTTGTCCATGATCTCTCTAACGGGCCTCCTGACCTTAGTACGTGTAGGGGAAAAGAGATCTGCCATTTGGGTAAGCCAGATGAGGTTGGGCAGGTTTGAGAAGGTTTAGTCCTTTCTTAGGCTAATTCTCTGAAACCATCTTTGGATAGCTGAGTCTTCTTGGCTCCCCTCCTCTCTTCCCTTCTTTCATGGTGAAGTCTGGGGCGGGTGTGTTTGTTTTTAGGGTCTGTGTGGATAGGGAAAGCTGGGCCAGGGGGCTGAGATATCAATGGACGATCTGTTTATAGGAGTCAAGGCACAGCCAGCTCTTCGGGGAACCCGCATCTTGCTTTCTGTCTTACCTGTAATCGTACTGTTGAGCTGAACAAGAGGCGAGTTGAAAGGGCGCTCCCACACTTCATCTCGCTCATGAAAGGAGCAGAACCTGGCTGTGAAGAGGCCCTGTAGGATTATTCTCTCCAACTTAGAAATTTATCCAATTTTCTCTGTTCTTTATCAGAGTCGGAGGCAAAAGCATTGCCGAGGCAGACTGAAAAGACATGGAATGAAAAGCAACCTTACTGACATGGGGTTTTGAAACCTGCTCCTGAGCCCGAGTGATGCCCTCCCCTTCACCGGTCGGAGAGCAGTGTGGGATTGTCACAGGGGCATTAACCAGCAGACAGTAGATCAGAAACAGACCCTCTTTGAGGCCGGCTGTGAGGAGCACTGTGGATCCTGAAATGAAAGGGAACTAAAGAGGCCGAGAGGCCGGTATCTAGAACGATATTTTGCGTTGCGGCGGGGCTTATATCTAAATTAGAGAAACGCCATCGACTTCGCTTAGGTCCGAATTTCAGATTTCCTTAGAGAGGCCCTTTCTACCTCTAAAATAAAAATACCCAATTTCCATAAGGAGCAGAAGAAAGGCACCTGGGCCATGGCGTCATTTAAGGCAATGCAGGTAGATCAAGGACTCCTAACAAGATTTGACAGATTAGGAGCTCGAATCAGAGCCACAGCAGTAGTTGTTTTCCCCCAGGAACGGTGCTACTGGCCTAGCCTTCTAAGCCTTGAACATAAAGCAAGCGGCTAAGACTTTGCCTGATTTGGCAACATGAGCAAATCGTGCCAGGTTGTAGCTAAGGGGTAGGGGTAAACTGAGGCCTGAAGGGATTCAAGGGGCCCACTCATTGCTGGATCGTCATGTTGAAATCTGTTTCAGTTTTTAAATTCACCTCGTGGTCGACTCTGCCACCCTGTGCGGCCACTACATCAAGAACAAACTCTCACTGTTTCTTGTCCCCGGGGACCCTTGACACTTTTCACGAGAAGGGTTTGCTTTGGCCCCCACGGGTGACAGAGACCAAGTTGCATTTTGGAAAAGTGATTTTCTCCGAGTCGTGGCAGCTTCGATCTGGGGGCTCAAAACCGTTTGATCAGCTGAACCCGGGGTGTGGATCGTTCTTGGTTGACAGGTGGTAGATTGCCTCACTGGCACGGCGAACCCGAATAATCCTGGTTGATCCTCGGATTTGAGCACGTAGCTCTTTCTTTAAACGCTTCTCCGCGGATGTCGTCCCTGTCAGCTTCAAGCCTTGCTGATGGGGCTTCATGTTCCTTTATTGTACTCCTTTATTCGTGGAAAAAAAAAGCACAAACTCAAAACAGCTGGAGTTGGGGGTCCAGCGTCTTCTCTTAGTGAAGGCAGTGAGCTGTTGGGATGAGGCATCATTACAAACGACGTATTATTCATTTTATTGTTATTATTACAAAGCGACGGTCTTCCTGAAATGCCCTGTGGTCCTAGGCATTGGTCTCGACAGAAACCCTTGGTTTTCTTTCTGCAGTTTCGCTATAAAGCGGACTTGATGGGCATGAAAGGAAGTGGATGGCTGGCTCTGCAATCTCCACAGATAGAGAGTGCAAAGAAGGCTGGAGAGCTCATCAGTGAGGTACCGTCTGCCCCACCTTCCTGACTGACACGGGCAACCTGAGCATTCCCTTTTGGATAGAGAGCCCGTGAGACCGTGCCAAGATGGACCCACAGCTGACAGACGCCCAGCATCTTTTCTGAAGCCATTTGCAACCCAAACCTAAAACAGTATTTCCCTACAGCTGATTCACTGCATAGGAGTTGAAGGCGTTAAACATGTTAGGAGCGTCTTACTGTAGACACCGTGACCGGTTATTGTCTAACATGACCTCTATACTCATTGGCAATATGGGGAATCTATATCTACCCACTGAGTTTGCCCCAGTGTACAGGGGTCACTTGGCTGCTATACGAGTATTAAAGTTGCACAGGGATAGCAATACCGACTGATTGGTGGCCTGGGACTTCTGCCCTAGAATTCCCTTGAGGAAATACTGCCATCTTTGGTTTTCTTACTAACAGAGCTTGTTTGGGGAGGGTCTAAGCAAGGTTCAGATGATGCCTAACACTTTCCTTAACAGGGTTCCTTTATACAAAATTCATATATATATATACATATATATATATGTGTGTATGTATATATATGTATATATGTATATGCATATATGTATATATAATTATTTGTTATTTTATTTATTTACATTTCAAATGTTACCCCTCTTCCCAGTTTCCCCTCTACAAACCCCCTATCCATCTTCCCTCCCCCCTGCTTCTATGAGGGAGCTCCCCCACCCACCCACCCACTCCTGCCTCACCACCCTTGCATTGAGCTTCCACAGGACCAAGGGTTTCCCCTCCCCCTCTACATATGCAGCTGGAGCCATGGGTCCCTCCATGTGTACTCTTTGGATGGCGGTTTAGTCCCTGGGAGCCCTGGGTTGTTTTTCCTATGGGGTTGCAAACCCCTTCAGCTCCTTCAGTCCTTCCCTTAACTCCTCCATTGGGGTCCCCATGCTCAGTCCGATGGTCGACTGCAAGTGTCCGCCTCTGTATCAGTCAGGCTAAATATCTGTCACATGCTTTTAATCATAGGGGAAAGCTTGGGCCCCTCCCACACTCCTGACTGTCAGGTGCCTATCAATCCGAGTGGCTTGTCTCCTGACATGCCATTATCATTTGTATATTTGGTCCCAGGAAGCTGGGGTTAAAGATAGAAGTCGTATTTAATCTTCTCTGGTGGGAATCTTTCCTTTTATAGACCAAGTACCGTGAAAAACCAGACAGCATCAAGTTCACTACGGTGGTTGATTCTCCAGACCTCGTTCACGCCAGGAAGAGCTACGAGCACTGTAACGAGGTGGGTTCCTCAACCTCACACACCCTGGCGGTGCAGCGGGCTGCCGTGACCTGGTGCTAGACGGAAGTGTAAGCCGTGCGGGTGATCGTGGGCCAGCTGCAAAGCCCTGCTGCCCGCAGCCTCCCTTTCTCCTTATCTGAAGAAGGGATTGGGTGGGAGAATGGTGACAGCCACCATTTCATACGGTGGGGGGTGAATTTAAAGAGGATTAAGAAAGAGAAAGCAAATGCAGCTTTAAGCAAAGGGCCAGGAGCACGGTGACTCCTCTATGAGTGACATCACCATGGTTTGAGTTATAACCATAGTGATATCTAGTGTTACCAAACGTGAGGTCAGACACACCCTAATTGCTGATGTTTGCAATGGAATTAAAAGTCCTCACGTAACCCGCTAGTGAAGAAGAGAATAGCTAGTTATGTCCAAAGCTCCCTTCTGCCTGTGTTCCCTGTGCACTTTAGCCCTGGTTCCTCTTTTAAGGGACAGGAAGCTGCATGTACTTTCTCCTTTGACCTGGGTTTTATTCCTCACACAGTTATAGGATGGTCAGAGTCCCAAATGCTGCCCCGAACAGTTCCCGTTTTCAAAGCCTAAGTGGCTTTGGGAGCGCTCAGGAACGCCATGTCTACACCTATCATGCCTACACCTGGAGAAATAGATGGGATTCCCCTGCTTCCTAAAGCTGGTGGCAAGGCCCACAACTTAAAAGCACTCATCTGAAAATCGTGTCCTTGTGGGATCTGGGTAAATTATGAAACCCTTAAGTTTTTAAAGCACTAAGACAGGTAGTAAGTTGAATAATTAAAACAGTCAGTCTGCTTTTTTTTTTTTTTTTTTGGTTCTTTTTTTTCGGACCTGGGGACCGAACCCAGGGCCTTGCGCTTCCTAAGCAAGCGCTCTACCACTGAGCTAAATCCCCAGCCCCGTCAGTCTGATTTTGATTACAACAATTCACACTCAACAATGGGGCTTCAAGGCCTGGGGTTGTCTCTAGTTACCAGTGAACACATGCGCTGGGTTGTAGAGGGTCTGAGACATAGCCACCCACTTGTGGCCGAGTGACAGGACAGGCATAGCCAACAAGGGAGTTGTTGGTTTCTGGTCCATCTTGGAACAGATCATGAGGATATTTTGACGGTGTTCACCATCACATGGTCCTGGTCACATAGGCACCTTCCCCACCCAGCAGATAGTTCTAGAAGGATGGTCTTTAAGAGCGGTGATGTCTAGAGGGGGAAAGGAATCAACAGCTTTTGTCCTGGGCTGTAACCAAGGACAGTCGTACCTCAGCTCTGCCTTGACCGTCTTGTCTCACCCGCAGCGCCTGTACAGGTTGGGAGATGCAGACTCTCTACATAGGTACACCCCAATCGCAGACCATCCCGATTTCACCCGAGCCCGCTTGAACGCAATGCATCTGAGTGACGTAAGTAGCAGTAAGCCGGCGTGTGGGCTACATGCCTGCTTCCGTAACACTTCCAGCCCCCAAGAGATTTATTGACTTTTTTTTTTAAAGTCTAGGAAGGAGGACATAAACATGAAAAATCCCTGTACCCAGAGCACAGCAAACTTCCTGTAACTTCCTATCATTTTCCTGACTGGGCCTCAGTTTCCTTATCTGTAAACCGGGAATCGATAAAGTGGAGCTAAACCAGAGTCTCTTGTAGTTCTACCATTGTGACTCTAGGCTGGGCTTCGAGGGCCTCGTCATGTACCTGGAAATGGTCAGGGGTACAGTCCCAGGTGCAGGTATAGACACACTGCTCTCTTAATTTCTTGGACACCTTAGCCATTCAGAGACGTCTGGCGGTGGAGGTGGAAAGACGCCATCTTACTCTGCAGTTTGAAAAGATGTTCCCGATGTAGCGGCCTCCTTTGTGCATGGAACCGTGCCTGCCAACACTCCAGCTTCCCTTGGACGTCTGCCCTTTGCGTGCATAACCAACACGCTGTTTCCTAAACTCGGGCTTGTTGTTGGCAGGGGTTGGAGGCCCCCGGTTGTAATAGAATAGGTAGCCACTCAGCCAGCAATGCTGTGATCCCCAGATGACAGGTAAAGAAACGGTGCAATCAAAAGACACCGTCAGGTCGGAATAACACAGGCTGAGTGTGTCGGCCTGGGGCAGCGAGCGGCCTCCTAGCGTCCAGCCATTCTTCCTTGCCTGGCCTGGCCATTGTGTCCTGGGGCTGCGTGTGGATCGACAGCTGCTGCTGTTCACCCCAGAGGTGGCTGCCTTGCAGGGGTTGGAGAGAGGCGCCTTCTAGTTAGCGTGTGTATTAGTTTGTTGCGGTTGTAAAGCCCTGTGGGATCCCGCACGGTGAATGCTCTCGTGCTTTGTAAATATGAGTTATTACAACCATTTGATGCTTTTGAGGAACGAGCGAGGGATAATTTTAGAAAGCGGCTCTTGTGGGCCGGCCTCCATCTGGGGAAGTTGGACTGCCCCCTCTACAGAGCTGGCCCTCATTAATTCCCAAGGATGGGGAGGCCAGGGCTCCACTGGAGTAACTCTCTGAGGACCTCAGCCCAGAGACTGGGAGGACAGTACTAGTTCATGAGGGTCCCAGCTTAAGGAGGGCAGCCACCTGGGGCTGGCAAAAGCAGTGTGCTTGCTCTCACAACTTGGGGTGTGTGTGTGTGGGAGCTTGCAGAGTCCTGGAGCTGAAATTAGCCATCAGGGCTCATGGGGTGTGGAGAACTCGTGAACCTCGTTTGAAAGAGCACTTCTTCAGGGGCGTGTGGGATGTGCACAATTGGATCAAGTGCTCTGTGAGGAGGATGCAGAGGCAAAGTGACCTTCCTGAGCAAAGAAAAGCCATTGAGATGTGCAAGGCAGCAGAAATAACTCAAAATCAAATGACTCTAATGTGTGAGGACGAGGACAAAACTGTGATCAAGAAGAGGGACACCCAGGGTTCCGAATCAAAGCGCGCGGCGCCTGCCGGCCCGCAGAATGTAAAGAAATGTCGGCAGCAAAGCAGAGACCCCAGCAGCACAGAAAACACAGGGGGACGCCGCCATGAGCAGGCAGTGTGTGGGGTGGGGGCTGGGGGTGCACCTGGAGAAAGAGGGCTCGCACACTGGGGACAACCCCAGTTCGGGCCACTGTGTCTATAGGAGTCCCCGAGTTACCAGATATCCCAAGTTACCTGAGACTGGGGTGCATAGGCCACGGACACAGCTTGGTGTTGAACTTGAAGTTGGTGGAAAGTATGGCAAGGAAAGCACCGGGTGTCCCCTCACAGAGTGTTTGGGGTTCTTGTCTCCACTTCCCTCTCAGACATCTTTGGAAGCCATTGGAACAGGAAGAGGACTGTTGATAGTTGGTGGGTTATTGTCTGACCCTCTTGAGTATCCGGCCCTCACTGTTAAGCTAGACAGTGACTAAGTCTGTGGAAGCAGTTGGCTCTGGCTGTGACCCCAGTGAGGTGATTCCCACGGCAAGGCTTGGTTCTGTGTTTCTTGGGACTGGTATGTTCGGCTCGTGTGTGGTTTGTTGGAGCTGGAGGTCAAGATGGTGTGGTCGTGGCCATCGCAGGTAGATGATGAGATCTGCCCTGCTTGGCCCGGGCACTTCTGCTCCTCTTCCAGTGCTAGGCCCGCAGTAAAAGTGGGCGGAGCACTTTGCTTTCCATCTGCCTGTCTTCCCTTGTTTAACTCCCCAAGTCTTTGCAGAACAGAGAGCAGGTCCTGACTTCCACTTCTAGGCAACAAAGGGAAGGCTCTCAAGGGGCCCTTGACCTGCTGCAGGTCTCAGGATGAGCCGGCAACCATCACAGTCTGGGGCTGGCACTTTGTCATCTGCAGGTGCTTGGCTGTCTCGCTGTCCCGTTTCTCTAAGGCTGAATAGGGGACAGCATCCACTGGGGTCTCCTGAAAACTCCTTTCACGGAGGAATTGCCTTATCTTGGGAAGAAATAGCTACAGAAAGGCAAGAAGCGTTTGGACCTCCCTAGGAGACGCAGCTGTGTATCGGGCCTAAGAGAATGTGATTACAGACCCCACGGGGGTGTGGGTCAACTTGAAAAAGGGGGGAAAGAGGAAGGAATAAGATAGGAACTGTGTGGGTCAGGTACCCTGTCAGGTTCTTGACAATCCGTTTAATTCAGATGAAATTCTGCCCTCCCTGCACAGCTCTGGAGTGCATGAGAGATATACCCTGCCTCCTAGTGGTGGGGTGAGGCATCACAGCTAGACCGAACCTCCAACCTCAGGGAGCCAGAGCCAACTGGTGGGTGAGAGGACCCAGAGAAGAGCATTTTCAGCGAGCTAGACCCCCCAGACCACGACTCCTGAAGAGCAGAAACCCTTTATGGTCAGTCCCACCAATCCTAGAATCAGGAAGTCCCCCTATCTCAGAAGGGCCGGTGGACTCAGATATCCCTGGGGCCTGATTCCTGCTGAGACCAGCTGAGACCAGCTGAGACCAAATGGCATACAGGCAGTGGTTGGTCCTCATTTAGGTGCCTTGTTCTCTCCACCAGAAAGTCTACAGAAATTCCTGGGAGAAGAACCGGGCTGGCGGCTATGACTTCAGGCTGGATGCTATCCCGTTCCAGACTGCACGGGCATCCAGGGATATTGCCAGTGATGTAAGACTCCCAATCCTGCCTGCAGATGATAAAAGCTCTCCCTAGTTATCCAAGTGTGCCGAAAGGCACAGGGCAGACTCTCGGGCCACCAGATTGACTTTCTCCACACTAGAATGGAAACAATGTATATTTCAAAGGGGCGAGAACAAGGGCCTGGCTGTTAGGATTGTAGACAGAAGTATGAGGTTGGGAAGGGTTTGTTTTGGTTTGGTTTTTTGGCAACTTTTTTTGGGAGAGGTACACAGCAGTTGGTGTGGCACACCAGGACGCCAATGAACCGGTGCTTCTGTGTCTGCTTAATCTGTAGCAACAAACCTCTTGTGAAGTTGCTTCTGTGCAAGCATGGGGACTTATGTTCAGACTCATAGATCATAGGTCATAAAGTCAGATGCGGTGGTTCGTGTCGGTAGCCCCAGATGTGATCGCTTGGATATGCACTAGGTAACGTCAGACTTTCTAACACTGCAGAAGGCCAAGAGTTGTCCTCTGTCCTCGACAGGTACATGGTGGCACATGTCCCTCAACTCACACACTCGAATTGATACATGTACACATACACACAAGATAAAATAAGAAGCGTGACTGTGTAAAATGAACTAGATTCTTCGCTTTGAGCAATTTGAGAAGCACTACCTTTGGTCCCTGAATGTGGGGAGGTCAGAAGAAAGAATGACTCACTTCTATTCCTGTTGGAGTGGCACTTACAGCAGCCATGCTGGGTTACAGGTGCATCCTTCCACACCTGAGGTTACAGGAGCACCCTAGCACATCCTATGTTTCAGCTATATACTGTTATATCTGAGGTTACAGGTATACACTACCACATTCTAGGTTACAGGTATACATAAAGGCGTCATCAGTAGGTGTGGATAACATTTCAGGCCCATATCATTGACCTCTCTCAACATTCGTGAGGTGGAAGTTTGCTCTCCTGTTTGATCAGATGTTCAGAGAGGCTACATAGCTGTTCCAAGGCAGTACAGCTTAGAGCTGATTCCAAAGCTTATGCCCTTATCCACTGTTGAGCTTCCTGCTGAAGTCCTGGGGTCTGTCCTCTCTAGGGAGGCTGGCTTTGAAGGGAACAGACACCCCCCTCATCTCTCTCTGCTTCTCTGACCTGCAGTTCCGGTACAAAGAGGCATTTCTGAGGGACCGGGGCCTACAGATTGGGTATCGCAGCGTCAATGACGACCCAAGGATGAGACATTTCCTCCGAGTCGGCAGGCTCCAAAGTGACAATGAGTACAGAAAGGACTTCGCCAAAGGTCGCTCCCAGTTCCACAGTCGTCCTGACCAACCTGGCTTCCTCCAGGCCAAGAGGAGCCAGCAACTGGCCAGTGATGTGCTCTACAGGCAGCCACTGCCCCAGCACACCAGCGACCCAGAAGAGCTGGGCCTGAAGCACGCCCGGAAGGCTCATCAGCTACAGAGTGATGTGAGTGGCCTCCGCATGCACCCTGTTGCATACTGGGGGAGCAGGCTGAGAAGGCGTAATGACAGCCATTCCCAGTTCTGCCACACCTGTAGCAAATGCCTTCTTGGGATTGGGTGGGGTGGCCCTTCTGTCCCGGCGCTGCCATTTTAACAGACAAGGAACCCAAGCCAGGAGAAGTTAAGCAACCTAGAATCACCCGGGAAATAAGCGGCAGACCCAGGGTATTTGATGCGATAGCCCAACTTCCTATTTTCCTTAATTAATTAATTGGCTCTGGGGATTGAGCTGAGGGCCTATTGCGTCTGAAAGCTCGGGGCTCCTGGTGGCTCCATTCTGCTAGTTCCATGGGGTCTTGATAATGACATAAGCCAGTTTTACGCTTTCCCTGATAAGCAACGGAAGCTCAGAGAGGGGAGGCTAGTTTTCCATGGACACACAGCACATTACGATGGGAACTTAGACTTGAGTCAGATGTCCGCCGGGTGTTTTACTCCACTGGAGTTCCCACAGTTTCAATGGGAGGATTTCAGGAGTGCCAGATGCATAGCTCGGGTCTCTGTGCATCAGGTGACTGCTCTTTGTCCTGACTTTAATGACGTCAGCGTGGCTACCTTTTAAATCTCCCGGTGGTCAGAGCACCCAATCCCGCTGACTTCCCTCTTCCTCCTTCCCTCAAGGTCAAGTACAAATCTGACTTGAACCTGACTCGAGGTGTTGGCTGGACCCCTCCTGGCTCCTACAAAGTGGAAATGGCTCGTCGGGCTGCGGAACTGGCCAACAGGAGGGGTCTGGGGATCCAGGGGGCTTCTGTGAGTAACAAGCCACACACTGCACCCTGCCTTGCCAGACCACGGGAGATACAAACTCATTGTTGCTTTTCAAAGTTTATTTTTGGCCAAAGGTCAGCTAGTTCTAAAGAACTGTGAGAGGCAGCTGAACAAGGCACCTAATTTCATGGGTCTGAGATGACCAGGCAGATGACACATGGGTTAAACTTCCTGCAGGCTCCCTCTGAAGTCACAGCCATTAGTTCTGCAGAGTCAAACCTACCAGGACGACATCAATCCCGGGCCAGGGCAGCCCAGGCTGTGCTGACTGCTTGCTCGTTACGTTTGCCGAAAGGGTCAGGGACTTGCTGGCTCCAGCAGTCTACATTTTGAACCCTACTTTGTTCAGGAGAGAGACGCCACATCTAAATGAGAAGCAGGCTTTGCTTCTTTCTCATCTTTGCCTTGAGGGTCCTTTTTCTTGGGCAGGGTGGAAGAGAGGACAAGGGAGGGGAGGGGGATACGTTAGATGTTTGCCGGGCATCTTAGCACGGCTTGTGGGAGCAGCGAGGGGGTTTTCCTGTGAACTCAGGGAAGGGGGGGGGCTCTGTGTGTGGCTTCTGCAGGTGGAAACAGAGGCAGTGGAGCTTGGAGATCATCGGAGCAGGGGAGTGAACCCTGATGCCTCGGAGATCCTACATATCAACAGGAAGAAGACTCTGCTGATGTGAGCCTCCTTGAGAAGGAAGCCGCCTTGAGGGCTGCTTGCCAGGGGCAGGCCTCTGCAGCTTCAGTCTGGACGAGTGGTTAAAAAAAATGGCACACCCTCTCCATTCCCACATCTGCCTTTATTAAAACAACAACTCTGAAAGCAAACAGAACTTGTGTTTTTTCCTTGGCGGGGGGGGGGGGGGTTCTCTCTGATGGCTGCATGGAGACTGCGGAAGACCCTGATGGTGTGGGCAGAAGAGTAACAGTCTCCTCTGGTACTGGACAGGGAGAAATCTCAGATCTGCAGGTCTTTATGGTGGAGAGCATCTCTGAATTCTGGTTTTCTCGAAGGCACACTTGTCAGAAGCGGGGCAGAGGTAATGTATTTCTTGTTGGTTCTCAGGGAGAGGAGGACAGAGTGGGCCTCGTGAGGTGGTGTAGTGCCAGTCTGCAAAGACCCAGGCTGGTCAGCAATGTCTCTGTCTAAAGCATAGACCCAGGATATCCTTGGCTACACAGGAAGCACCCCCTTGTTTAGTGCAGAAGAGGAGGTGCTTCGAGGCTCTGCAGACAGCACCTCAGAGGCCAGCCTCCTTGTGCATGGTGGTTTTTATCCAATTCAGGAACTTGGTGACTTGAGTGTAGACTCCAGGCTTCTTCCCACATTCCTGGCCCCAGCTTACAATCCCATAGACGTAGTAAGTTCCATCCTTCTCACAGGTTAGAGGGCCCCCCGAGTCACCCTAAAGGAAGAACAAAAGGGTTCAGCCTTGGGAACTAGATACAGACATAACCCAAACTGCCTCCAAGGGAAGGGTGGAACAAAGTTGCCTGCTAGCTACCCTGCGCTTCTCTGGAAACCAGCGCCGAGGGTCTTCTCAAGTTTCCCATGATGCACAGCTCCAAAGGGAGAGAAGCTAATCCCAGCTTCAGTTCCTGAGTTTGGAAAAAGCTGGGAGCCCAGGGCTGCATCCACAGTGCTGTGGGCAAGTAGTGCTTCCTGACTCTCCCTTCTAGAATTTTCAGTTCCCGGGGTTCCTCAACTTCTTTCAGTAGCTGACCAAGGTAGGTGATGGTTTGTTTGGATGGACCCACCTATAGGGAGTCAGGCAGAGACTTAGAAGTAGCCTATATCTTTAACCTACTGCCTCTTGCCCAGTGACCTGAGGCCTTGCTCTTTCTGTGGAGAGCTATGGAGAACCATAGAGGAATTGTGCTCCTGAGGGGAATCATGGGGGTTCTTTCTGAAGTGTGTAGGCCAGGGCAGAGATGGGCAGGAGGGAAGCAAAGAGAAAACAGCCTGCTTAGTCACCACAGCTTATTCACCACAACCACCAGCTTTTATCACGTAACTTTGCTCTCCTAATCATAGCCAATGCCTTGTGACCTTACGGTCGTTCACATTATAGGTAACTGAAGTTGGACACATCTTTTCAGGGATTGATTGAGGTCCTATAATACGAGATAGAGTCGGGCTTCAAAACCGTGGCTGCTGGCTTCCTTTCAGCACAGCCCTTGAATTACGTAGAAAACCAAGGGCACTGTGATCCTGGTGAACCTGCTTATCTTCCAAGAGCTCAGGGAAAACCACACCCACACGATTTTCTCCATCCTGAGTATGTGGTTATCCATGGGCCCTTGGGGATCAATACAGAGCCATGGTCTGTGGAGAGAGAAACTCCAGCTTCCTAACCCAGACAGGCTCTGAGTTGACTGATTATCATTGGATCCATTCACAGGGAGGCTCTACCACAGCACAGGATCAGAGTGTGGCTATGCGGGGTTTTCGAGGACAGTTGGGCAGTGTGTAAGGACAAGCAGAAAGCCTAAACAGAGCCCATCCTGGGAGTCTAGGGACAATGTATCCCGTGGGACACAAGGCTGGAGTTAAATGGGGTGTGGGCTTGGATTCAGGGCAAAGATCTGAGGTCCCCTTAGCCTACAGTTGATGGAGTCACCACCTGTAGGAGCGCATTAGGATCTCCATAGACCTCAGCAGCTGAGGATGTGCTGTTATAAGAGCGGAGCAGAGCAGTAAAGGCCCTGGGTTGTTCTGATCTCCGTCTTATCTGTCGCTTAGTACTCTGCTGCTATTCACATTGGTAATGTCTACAGGCCTTTGTAATACGCGATGGTGACACCCACTTCACAGGATGTTGGGAGAGTAAGACGAGACAAAGCAGCAACATGCGGTTACACTTATTATGCTGACCCACCTTGATGTAGGTTCAGATGGGCATGCCCACCTATGTCTTAAGGCTGAAGCAGGTGGCCTGTTGACCCCGGTCCCCATCCCAGTGCTATCATAGGCCTTTCCACTCAGCTTGATCTTCAGTGAGCCTCTACCTCCAAGCACCACGTGGAGTTTCTGACCTGGCAGGTGTCCGATCCAGGCTTCTGCAGGTTCCCTGCACAGATCATACTGTCATCGATCGTGTGGTCATACAGTTGGCGGGAGTTGCACAAAGCATTAGCAATCAGCTTGACTTTAGCATCCAGGAGCTGGCGGGAGCCTTCCCCTGTAGGACAGAAAACAGTCACTACCACGGAGACCGGAATGATACCCACCCTACTAGAAGTCACCATTAGTAAGAAACCACTGACTCTCGGTTCAGGGAAAAGGGTGTTTTTATGGAGGATGGGGAGAAATGAATTTACCAACACTAGAGTCAACCTTTCTGCATCCTCCCCTCCCTATGCTTGGGCACTTTCTAAGCCGTTCTGATCACAGTTGGGCAAATCATCTGCTCTGTTCTCTGCCTTTTTAACCCGTTCATGAATTCTGGAAAGTGGGGTTGGCTCGTAACCACCTTTAAATTTCCTGTATCTACCAGAAGAGCCAACACATAGTAGGTTCTGGAAAAATGAATGGATGAATGCACGGATAGATGAGGATAGATGGACAGATGGACTCATGCATACATACACGAGTGGGCTGAGGTGCCCCGATACATTAAACTATCTGCTTCCTAGAGAGATATTTCCCCTTCTTAAAGATAATGAAATTGCTCAAAGTATCATTGACTTTGAACATGTAATCTTAAGAGCTATTTGTGGAAAAATAAAAGCGTTCTAATCTGAGGCCCTACCGGCTTCCCAACTGAGACATCACCATGCTGAGCAGACCCCATTGAGGAGAGCGAAAGTGGAGGGGCTTAGACAGGCTACAACAAAGAGCCACAGAAACCTTCCTGGTTGACCTTGAGTCCAATTAGTCAGAGATTTTCTTCCCCCTGAGCCTCTGGCAGATGTGTCCCATACATTCTATTTCCCTTTCTTTATGAAACTAAACCTCTTCGAAGTGATTTTTTTTCCCCTGTCCGTTATTAAGGATACTACTAGTAAGAGGTGACATATTTTGAGTGTTTGGTAAAAACTTGAAAATATTCTTATGGACTTCTTTGTATTCAAGATATACACATAATCCGGTGCATATAATCCAAGCCCCGCAGGTAAAAATGACAACTGAGAAAGTAAAATGGAGCGGCTTGAGAAACAACCCAGACTCTTCTACAAGAAGGACTGACATTGAAGAGGGGTCCAAGGCTAGTAGCTCACAACGGCATTATCTTTGCCCTTGAGTACCTGCCCGGCACCACAGGTGCCCACAGGTGCAACGTGCCCATCGTCTCTGCAATCTCCTTAGAGAAGGGGAGTGGTCTTCCCTGGTGTGCAGCCAGTGCTTGAGAAAGGTCACATGTCTAGAACAGGAGGCCAGGGGCCACTGTGGAGACCAGAGACCTACAGGGCATGCCCCATATAAATGGTTGCATTCAACTGGGACCTGAGCAATGAGGCAGATGCGTTCTCTGATGACGCATCTTGAATGTGTTTCAAGAGCAGGAGGGCAGATGCCGTTGGCCCTTTATTCTCTGGATGGTGCAGCTCTCCTGTGTGTATGGGGAGCATGAGGCAGACTCACCTGTTTCCGTTACGCCCCAGCCAGAGATGTGGCACTCAGTCCCAGAGGGAAAGGGGTCACTAGGCAAGCATACAGTCTTCACGTATTTGGATTCCAGAGCACAGTGACCGCCCACTGGCTTTAACTTGAGCAAAGCTGGATGAGAGACAGAAGGGGTGGGGAGGACTGGGTGTGATGTCATCCCTTGATCAGGGAATCATTGACTTTGTGTTGCATTAGAAAGTGAGTTAGCAAGCCATATTACTCCTTCCACAACTGAGAAACGTTTTCATCCACATTTTGTGTTTTAAAACTTCCAGAAAGGGGCAACTCAACACAAAAAGAATATTAACAGTCAATGTAACTATTTGGATTCAAAATCATTCTTGATTCACTTTTCAAAAGCAGGCTGTGTGGGAGGGGCTATTGAAGAAGAGGAGGAAGAGGAGGAGGAAGAGAAGGAGGAAGAGGAGGAAGAAGAGGAGGAAGAGGAGGAAGAGGAGGAAGAAGAGGAGGAAGTGGAAGAGGAAGAGGAGGAAGAGGAAGAGGAAGAGGAGGAAGAAGAAGAGAAGGAAGAGGAGGAGGGAGGCAGAGAGAGAAAGAGAACATGAAAGAGAGAAGACCCATAAAGTGACTGGGTCAGGGAACCACAGAATTGAACACTCAACAGCTGAAAACAGCACAGCCTCTGCACCCAAGCACATAGTAGGTGTCACACGAATGCACATACACATTGTGTCACAACACAAGCACCTAGTAGGTACCACACATGTGCACATGCACATTGTGTCACAACACATAGTCAACTGGAAGCTGTGTAACAGCACCCCCATTTTATGGAACAGAAAACTAAGGGTGAGGAAGATAACCTGAATCCTAGCTATTAAGCAGGGGAGTTGGGATTCAAGGCCGGGTGCTTTCCATGATGTCATATTCTTCACATCTCTTCCCTTCCATGGAAAAGTTTCACGCAATTATCAACAGTGCTACTGTGATGGTTTGCATATGCTAGCCCAGGGAGTGGCACTATTAGAAGGTGTGGTCCTGTTGGAGTAGGTGTGTCAATGTGGGTATGAGCTTAAGACCCTCATCCTTGCTGCCTGGAAGCCAGTATTATGCTAGCACCCTTCAGTTGAAGATGTAGAACTTCTCCAGCACCATGCCTGCCTGGATATCATGTTCCTGCCTTGATGACAATGGACTGAACCTCTGAACCTGTAAGCCAGCCCCAGTTAAAGGTTGTCCTTATAAGACTTGCCTTGGTCATGGTGTCTGTTCACAGCAGTAAAACCCTAACTAAGACACTCTCATATACTCCCAAGTCATACAAGCTTTGAAATAAATTATCTACATTACAGGATCCCCGAGGGATTAAAAACCAAACTTTTCCAGGGCACTTCCTAAAGTCAAACCCCAGATTCCTATCTGTGGAGAAATCCACCCAGGATAAGACCCAGAGGAGGAGGTGTGGGGGGACGATACTTGCCGATGTCATTGTGGGGAATCTCATCTCTTTCATTATACTGACTGTACTTCAGTATCTTCTCCACCCTGAAGGTCTGCTCGTGGGATTCGGTCTTTTTCAGGTCCTGGTCCCCCAGCACAACTTTCAGATGCTTGGTGCTCATGCTACAAGGTAAAATGAGATGCTGAGGAAATTGCCTTGGGATGTCAAAGGCAGGAGCTATGTGATTAGGAAGCCATTCAACCTTGGTAAAGTCATGTGACCTTGGTAAAGTCATGTGACCTTCAGTCTCAGCATCCTTATCTGTGGTCCTTCGCTCCCTTACAAAAAATCTGTTCCGGTTCCAGATAAGACAACTCAAGGGGACTTCTACATCAGTGGCTGGAGAGTACAGGCACACACTCACTTGACCTGGGAGATCTCTTTTCTCTCTGGGATTGGCTAGAAGTCAGCCATTGAAGGCTCGAGCAAATCTGCTGTAATTCGTGGGTAGGTGCTAATGTTTATGTGTCTAGTTCCTCTTGGAGACCACACTAGAACCCCAGAGGATAGGATAGACTAGAAAATGTGCACGCTGCATCTCAAGCCGGGGCTCATGAGACCAGCCCTGACCATGAACTCAGAGATCTGGAAGGAAGAGGTGGTGATTTCTCAGCTCCCAGAAGTCACCAGAGGTACAGATGAAAATGCCTGACCTGGAGGTTCACTGGTAATAAGCCATTTTGCCCATTCAGGGTAGACTCAAGAGGCTCAGGAAGAAGACAGACCTGAGTTCAGTTACACTCACCGGCCTTCTTTCCATGAGACGTTAGTTAAGACTTTCCTAAAACCCAAGTCTCATAAAAAGAGAACAACTGTATGTCTTTCCCTCAACATAAGTACTAAGTACTTGCTACATGGAAAGAACTCTGTACTGAAGGCATCAGGAATCTCACAGTTAACAAAACACACAAACCCTGCCCTCTCTTGGTAGTTAGCTATATGTGTTAAACTTCAGAGAACAGCTGTGGTACGCCACGGTAGCTACATCCACTCTCATTCAAGGCGCTGTTCTTTCCCCTCATGGCATTTAGCCCCAGGCCTGCGAGGCTGGGTGGGTATCACTTGGTGGGAAGATGTCTGCATCCCAGTCACGTTGTTCTCCCTTCCCCATGGGTACCTACTCGGTACAGTGGGCTGCAGTGAGCACCCAGCAGGGGTGAATCAGGGAACCCCCACAGAAGTGGCCTTGGGGCATGGAGGTGGTCAGCGGCAATGAGGTCTGCAGGGACACCTGCCATGGGTGCTTGCCCGCTGTGCTCTTAAAGCCCCCGTAGATGCGCTTGACCGCGTGTTCAGTCATCTCTGTCTTCCCGCAGGAGTCGAATCCTGGCAGCTCCATCACAGGTTCCTGAAGGCTGCCCACTGGGTTAGCAGCATCTGTAGGACACAAGAAGATAAGTCACACCAAGCCGTTCCTTCGAAGGACATAGCTGGAGTCACAGCTCTGACCCCGAGCTGAGAGCCTGCACACCTTCAACATGTTGTTTGGTGAGCGATTTGTTGGATGACTTAGGTAATATAAAGCGAGCTCATAGAACGGATGTGAAAGACATTGCTTTTACCTTCATAGTCTGAAGTGCATTACTCCTAGGACGTACAAGCATGTACGCAAAATACACAAACCCCTCATGGACACACACACTATGTCATCATTAGTGCATGTTTTTGAGCTTTGATTTTTAGTAGATTTGGGGGAGGTGGGAGGTTCACCCAGAAATCTGTGGTGAGCAGAGAGTGTAAGGGTGATATGGCTATGACCTTGTTCTGTTCCTTGAGATTGCACAGAGGGAGATATAATGCCCAGTTCACGAGCCGTGGGGAGGTGCTTGTCAGAGAAAGGGATACCTGGGTCAGTTCTCAAAAGAACGCTTAAAAACGGGCAAAAGCAGCTGTGAGATGAAACATCACAGAGAGGTACCCATAGAACAGTGCCGCGCGTGAGAAACAGGAATCCCTTTGGTCAGATAGGGCAGCACGCTCTTTCAGATGTGGGTGGAGAGGTGGGCCAGTGAGGATTGTTGGAAAGAACGAGAAGCTGGACTTCAGACTATAGCTCATCCCGAGAGGCCACAAGGGCCCAGCCAGTGCTGGTCACTGTCTACCTGACACAGCCAGTGGTCAGCAGCGTATGACAGCCATCACATACTGACCCATGCAGTGTCTGATTCTGAGGGTACTGACCTGGGGTTAGGACAGAAAGTTTTAGGTCTAACCTGAGATGATAGAAGTGTCGAGGCTAGCTCATTATCCTGAGGGCTACAGAAGACTGAGAGGAGTGATATGGATATTGGTGAAGTTTGGGTCAAGGGACATGGAGGGTGGGAGTGGTGAAGCACCAGGACCGCCCATCTCTTCCCCAGGCCCTTCGGGTAGCACAGACTCACCGGACTCTGGGCAGACCTCGACATTACAATACTCCCATTTCACCTTCTCACTGTTCACCTTAACGAAACACCACGGCTTGTGGTCTCCATCTGGGTTTCTAAAACACAAAATTAAAGTGACTGACCATCAAGGCTGGGAGGCTTTTGCATCACGGAAGCACCTTGAGTGAGAGGATATCCAGTTCCACACAGCCTAGGACTGTTCTTCACTGGAACCCCCCGACAGAGCAAACCTCGGCATATGGAGCATGCTCGCAGATTTTGGCAAAGTCTTAACCTCAGGAGGAACATCCTGGGGACCAGAAAGTAGTGTCCAACCTTTGTGATGGACCATGGGAAACATGAAATATGAGAGTATCAAGGTTCCTACTGAAGATGTGTTTAGGAAAGTGTGACAGACAGATAGACAGACATGGTGAGAGCTGGCCCCAACCTCTGAGTCCCAGGCATGAGAATCCTTTGGGAAGTAGTCAAAGGCTTTCTCCATGAAGATAGCCCCACAAGAAGGCAGCTCTCACTGAGCATTAGGGGAACAGAGGTAGGCTTTCGTGTGCAAGGAAGACACCCTTGCTCGTGGGGCCAGTGCAAAGGCAAGCAGAACACCCAACTTCCTGTGAGCAAATCACCCAAGTTAGTGACCTTGGTTAGACTAAAGGTAGCTGGAGGAAACCAGGAGCGTTGTCTGGAGACAGAAGACTAGGGAAGTCTAGTCCATTTTCTTCTCAGCCTCTCTCTTGATGGCAAGTGGACCCACATGACTACCTTTGCCACAGAATCACAGTCCTCATGTGGAAAGTAATGCGTCATTTCTTGATTTTTGGTTGTCTTTTTTTTTTGCCTCATTTTTTTCTCTTTTTACACTTCCTGAGTATTTGTAAAACTCTGTGGTGCTGAACTCCCACCATCACCGTCCCACCCACATGACACATGTAGAACACATTAATAAGAAGTGAACGTCGATGTCACAAGACCCTGAGTTTAGGGAGGGGGGTTGTTGTTAGGTTGTCCTGAGTAGGATGACTTCCTGTTCAGAGAGAAGGCTACTGACTTGTGATGAGTTTCAAAAATCAAGCAACCAAGACGGGACCTACAGGAGGCTGTAATTTGTACCTGCAGAAGTTGTGATCTGCGATCCCATGGGTCTCGGCATCCTCCATAAACATGTTGTAATTCTCCTGCAAGAGGAGGTGGGAGTTCCAGTAAAGGCATGGGTTCTGGTTGACTGTCCTACTCACTTTGCCTCGGTAAGAGTAGCCATCACCGACATAACAGTCGTCCGGACCTCGGAGAGAGCAGGCCGCCTATGAGAACTGTCAGTCATGGACTCGTTTCCCTCAATTAGGGTTCGTGGGGATATCAGATGGGTCACAGATGGGCCTGGTCGTGCACTATCTTTAGGTTTCATCCCAAAGCTCCAGAATGTTCCACATTCAACCAGAATTAAAGATATGAAATACTCTGGCTTGAGAAGGCAGTGCTTACAAAACGACAACGGGAGGTTGGAAGGGGCTCTGGGTGTGGTCTGGGCGGAGGGTTGGTTTGGCTACACCACAGGCCAGACCATCACTTTGTTGGCAGGGAGGAGTAGAGCTTGGGATGCCATGTGCGTGGGAGACACTTGACCAGAAAAGGCATCAGAGGTCTCACTCGTCCCAGAGCCTTTGAAGATGTAGGAGTAGCAAAGACTCAAAAGACTCATACCTATTTCACAGAATCTCCCCTTATACTGGTCTGGACAGGCGCAGCTAAACCTGGACCTCCGTCTGTGTCGGGAACAGACCCCGCCATTCTGGCAGGGATTTGGTCTGCATACCGGAAGCACTGTGGACACAGAAAACAGGGCCCAGAGGGCAGGTTAGGAGGATTACAGCAACCCCTAGTGGTGAAACCCATCTGGAGTCATCCTCCATAGGGCATAGTCAGATCATTGACACCCTGGCAAATGCCACAGAAAGCGTAGATCATCAGCACAAAGTCAGATGGATGGAGGGAACACAGCAGAACAAACAAACAAACAAACAAACAAACAAACAAAACCAAGCAACCCCTGTCCCCAAATTGGGTCACAGAGCCCTTTCAGACTGATCTGGAAGTTTTCAGATAGTCTGATCTAGTTAGAAAAATGTACTACCTTGAGAGCGATATGACCACAGATGAGTTAACTTCTCTGAATTTCAGAGTCTTCATTTTTGAGTTTCTTTCTCTCATAGACAAGAGTAAATCTCTTGGGATGGTGTCCCTACTCATAGCAGTGAGAAAGTGTGTTACTCTCCCCGCCCACAAAACCCATCTCAGGAAGAGGTCAGCGCCTACTTCCTGGAGGAATCAACTTCCAAGGTGACCATATGCACGTGTGACTTCTACCCACATCCACACAGCAAGATGCAGACACCTTAGGCAAAACGAGAGCAGAGAAAACATTGTGTGCAGAAGAACGTCTGCCACTCACTCACCTTTGGAGCAGTCTGGTCCCGTGTAAGGGTATTTGCAGGCACAGCGGTAGTAGGGAGGCGTCTGGGTAATGAGGCAATCGCCCTGGACACATGGGTTGTCCTTGCACTTGTTTTGGACTGTATGAGATACACAGAGAGGTGGAGAGCAAGGCTGGGACATTACTTGGGGCACGTATGATCTGCTTAGCTTGACATTGGAGGCGGGGCAAGTTGACTGTATCCTTGGCTTTGTCCACAGTCCTGGAATGCCAAGCTGCTCTAGGACACGGATTCCTCTTGACCTTGGGTCCTGGCTGGGTTTTTTTTTCCCCATCTTAACATACACTCTGATAGCTGTTCACACCCCCATGTTCACACCTCCTCACTCACGTGTCCACACTCACACTTCCACGCTCACACCTCTGTGTTCCCACCTCTTATTGCGTATATTTGATTTTTCCAGTTTTGGTCATTCTCCCAAGTTGTGAGAAGAGGGGCGAACGGAAGGCCGCGCTCTCACTGATCTCAATGATCATCAGTGTTCTCGGCTGTGTCCCCAATGATCCCAACCATTTCCCAAAAGACCCTAAGGGTCAAAATGGAAGGAATAAGTGGGAGGGGCGCAAAGGCCAGAGGCCTCGATGAAGCCCTCTGCACTTATCACTACCTTTTGTCTCCTTTTACCCCAGCGGTGACCCTCAACTGGACAAACACCAGCTCCTCACCCGTGTCTCTATTCTCACAATTACACAGCCCTACATGAGTTCTAAATGCAGACACCAGGAGGAGAGTGGGAGAAAGAGCCCAGGAGTCACGCTGGCTGCTCTAATTTCTGCTGACATCCTAAACGGCTGTGTGGTCAGGGGCAGGTCTGCAGCTCCTGTTCACCCTGTTCTCCAACTTGGCCTTATGTGCCCTGGGCTATTATTACTGTCATCACATGAGGATCACATTCCTAGTCTAAAAGCAAATATCCCAGTTTCTCACCCTCTCTTGGCCTCAACAGTCTTCTCTGTAGAATGGAACCGTGAGCTCCGGGTCACAGTGTTAGGGGCAGGATACACGCAGATGCCACCTGTGACCACACCGAGCCTGCTACCACCATGTCTGATCATAGCCTGTGCAATCATAACCTTTGCCCCAGGATCACCCAGTGGTTTTCCTATCACCTCTGCATGAAGGCAGCAGGGCTTCACGGTCAACCCAGGGAACAAAGGAAGCAAAGCAGTGAGCTCACCCGTCTGACACCGGCTCCCCGAGAAGGGGGCCGGGCAGCTGCAACTGAAGGTATTCCCTCTGATGATACAGTCCCCGCCGTGTTCACAGGGGTTGGACTGGCATGGATCTAAGACACAAAGGCAGAAGTCAAGGTCAGAGAGGGGCAATCCAAAGAGAAGACCCACTTCTCACCTCACGTCGGCCACCTGCCCCAAACGGGAGATCAACAATAGAACTGTTGCTTGGACAAAGGCAAAAACTGTATCATCCTTCGAGATCAAGGGCAGCAGCAGTCACATGCCGGGGAGAGGAACGCATGCCAGTAAGAGGGGAGGCAGGCAGACACAATTGTGACTGTGTCCCTCGGCCCTGCTTTGGACCCGGCTTTCTCATTGAGAAAGTCCCCTTCCTCTTGTGAGTGTTTTTCCCCTCCCACCTCGCCGGGAGTACATTGGGGTCTGTCTCTGATGCTGAAGGCATTTCACAAGCCTGAAGACCTCCTCTACTTCCAGTGCCCAGGGGCGGAGGTCAGGCAGAAGTGTGCAAAGCTAACCCACCCCTCATGAAACACAGGCTTTCTGAACATCAGGAAGGAAAAGCAAAGGAAAGAGGGTGACAGAGAATTGACAGCTCAGAGGAAATGACCTGGTGGCCTTCGTCTTTCTTCAACTCCTTGTTCAGTTAGATTTGTCATATTTCATCTGTGCCTTTGGCTTTTTCATGGTCGTCTGAATGGATCTTCCCTTGGGGAATTCTTTGTCCTGCGCGCACACTCATTGTTCTTTGGTTCGGGAAGTAGGATCCCGGGGCCTGGCTCCTGTTTTGATGGTGTCTTCTGATGTTCCCCCTGTGCCCTGTATCTTGGCCCTGCCTTCCAGGCCACTTTGCAGTAAGGCAGCTTTTTAATGCCAGCTGCTAAGTGCTTCCCATGCCTTCCCCTGGCTCAGTCATGTGGTGCTGCCTGCCTCTAGCTTCATATTTTCCCTTTCTGTCCTAGTGTTCAGTCTAAGGAGCCAGAACCAAAACTAAGTGTGTGACTACATACACATGCAGACAGCCATACTAAGAAACACACACACACACACACACCCCACTCACAATGACATTCACACACAGAAACACACACAATCACACACACACACAAATACACGTGCAACTACACTCACCTATATACACATCCACGTTCACATATACACATGTATACACATACCAAGCACACTCACACATATACACACATGTATGCACACAGCCATACTCACAAATACAGATGTATGTAGACATATACTTATACACACAATCATACACAAACACACAATATACCCATACACACAAACACACAAAACATACAAACAAACACACACAAACATTCATATAGCCACACTAACAACTGTATAAAGAGTCTGAAGAAAAAGCTGGGCAGAGAAGCAAATACTTATAATCCCAGCACCCAGGAGATAGAAGCAGGCAGAACCCCCAGGGGAGGGAAGGACTCCCTGGTCAGTCAGTGCAGTTTAATCAGGATAAATCCTGGCTAGTGAGAGATCCTGTCTCAAAAACTGAGGTAGATGTCCTGAATCGGGACATCAGGGTTTGCCTGCTGGGCTTTATATGCACCGGTGTACACAAACATCTAAACATACACACAGACTTACATACATGCATGAACGGGCATGCACACACAGATTACAGATAGCAAAAGGAGAAAGGAAAAGGACGAAGGCAGAAATCCAGACCTGTCAGGGCTGGAATGTAAACACTCAAAGGTAAGCTAAATCCTTTTCCATGGTTAGGACAGAGCTTGAGGACAAAGACACAGAGCTGATGTTATGCCTGACAATTCTTTGCAGTGTCCAGAGAGCTGGATGACGAGGCCTTGCCTCACTGCACGGCCTTGGACAAGTCTGCTCCTCTCTTGGTACTAGAGGTAGGGAGATGTTTCTCAGCACCTTCCCTGTTCTCATAGGGCAGGACTCAATGGGGGGTAGATCCAGTCTACGAAGCTCTTCAGTACCTATTTAACCACACAGGCCTGAGAGGGGAGAGAAAGGCCCTGCACATGGCCACACGGAAGTCCAGCCACGCTCCCTCCCTCCGGATTGGCACCCACCATCGTCTTCATAGTACCAGTCGGGGTTCTCGGGGGAGGTCTGCGTGACACTGGCGTCTTTGTCTGGACTGGACTGCTCGTAACTGTAGTAATAGTCATCGGGGGTCCAATCTGCAGGGGCAGGAACAGGACAGAAGACACCCTAGTCGTTAGGCCTAAGGAAGTCATCCTTGATCTAGAGGACCACCTCTTCCCTGAGAGCTCAAATTCTTTAAGGAGGAATTATATTTCTTTTCATCTCTCCCCGGCAACACAGGAAGACAGGAGGGTCAGGCTTGGTGATGTTTAATTTGGGAGATGTTATCGTCCAACAAGGCAGTACTGGTATTTGGATGGTAGCACCTGGAGGAGACCAAGTCTCAACTTTGCACTAAGTGTGACCTTGTCTATGGCTATTTTACTCTCCAAGCTAAGTTTCTCAGCTCTCAACAGCAGGGAGAAACAGCCTGTGGCCTCCAGGTCTTCACATGTCTACACAGGGTCTACCAGGGAGAGAGCACATGGTGCCATCATAGTGAGCGACATAGTACTTTCCAATGAGACTTCGTTAGTCATCTTATCTTGAATTCAAAGGCACTTGTCCCTTTCCTCTTAGATTAAGCATCTCTCCGTTGTTCCTACAGGGCATTTAGCAGCCAATCTTTACTGAACTTTTACTGGGCCTGTTCTAAATGTCTGCAGGTACCTTCTTGTTTATCCACATAAAAATCAGGGAAGCTGGGGCAGGGATGTCACTCAGCTGGTAGGACCTTTACACGCTGATCCCGGTTCTTCATGAGCAGGTGGAACACTGTAATCCCAAATGTCTTAGCTCCCTTCACTGTGCCAGCTATGAAATAAAGGTACCCCAACACATCCACTTAAGGAAGGGAGGGTTTATTTTGGATCACAGGTTAGGGGTACAGCCTTCCATGGTGGGGAAGTCAAGGTGCCAGGTGGCTGAAGCACTGGTCTCATCGGATTCGCAGTCAGGAAGAATAGAGGGATGAGTAGACATTAGCACTTGGCTTGCCTTCTCCATTTTAGAAAGTCTAGGTCTGAAGCCAGCAAACGGTGAACTCCCCTCAATGAACCCAGTCAACATATCCTCTCCTTACATTCATGTGCAGAGGGAAAAACACACCCCCCCAAGTGTGCCTGGAGGCTGGTCTCCTAGATGAGTACAGAAGTTGTGTTGACAATTGGCACCATTGCATCGGAATCTACGAGGTAAAGGCCAAAAGGAATCAGGCGTTCAAGCCACCCCTGACTGTGGAAAGGTTGAGGCCAGGCTGGGATCGATGAGATCCTGTCTCAAAATAATCTGGAAAGTGTATGCCCACTGGGCCTAACATTGTGGTATCTGAGGCCTATGGAGAATAGCAATGTGCCCAAAGTCTCATGGCTGATCCACAGCCAGATTTAAATTAAAGTTAGTTTCAGTACAACCACCGTGTCTCTCTAGTTCAACAATGCTCAATTGCTTGAAATGGTTCTTTCCATTGCTTTAACTGGCTCCTTACACACACACACACACACACACACACACACACACACACACACACACACACACACAAGAGAACATAACCAATCAACCCCACTGAATGTCTAGCCTGCTACTTAACAGCCCTCACTGTTCCTGGACCTTGGTTACCAATGGAGACAGAGTGCCGCGATGCCCAGAGATGGAAAATTCAGTTACATGGGACTTTGAGTCAAACGTGTGTGTGTGTGTGTGTGTGTGTGTGTGTGTGTGTGTGTGTGTGTGTGTGTCTGAACTTGAGCTCTTGGTTACATGGAGTCTTGGAAGATGCTGGAAGCCCTGTGGCTGGTGGAGCAAAGTTTAGAACAGGGAGAAAGTTGAGTTCATTTTGCCTTTTCCAGCTGACGAGGGGATGGCAAGTTGGCACAGGAAGCTGGGAGGAAGCGCTCCACCATAGAGACATATGATAATGAGGCAGGATTGAATGCAGACACTTGACTGGAAAGGCAACCCAGGCAGCGATGGTGAGGAGGACGCTCTCTATCCGAGCCTGATTACCAAGCACGCTGCCTCATGTGTCTTCCCAGTGTTCTGTAATAGTCTTTATATCTGTGGCTTCTGAAAAATCAACTTTTGGCACAGTGGCTGTTCTATATTTCCCATTAAAAATGGAATTGTCTTTTTATTTCTTCTTTTGAATATGCCAACACTGGTTCCTTGGCCAGGTTTCGCCTCACTTATCTGAGAGCCAAGTCAAGACCCTCTTTGCTTGCTTATTAGTCTCCAGTGGCTGCTTCTCCCCCGCTATGAAAATGTCCCCAGAGAAGGCCACCTTTCCAGGGATGAGGCTCTAGGTTGAAGATAAGGCCACAGTCTTCCAGAAGCAATAAAGTTTCCTTCCATAAACATAATAAAGTAGGAAAGGGGGGGTGGGGGGGAGACGGGAATAGAAAACTGGTTTCCTGAGTTAGCCTCGAAAGATTCCAAACTGACATTTGAAGGAGACAGGGTTGATTGCCACGTCGATTTATCTCTTTCTCCACTGTCGGACTCGTTTTGCTTTTCTTTCAGGTGTTTACAGATAAGAGTCTTTCAGGGGGCTCACTGAACCCCTCTGATAGTCCCACAAATTGGAGGGCAGATTGGCTAATCTTGACTGTGCTATTAAGGATTCCCATGAGGGGGTGGTGGTGCCTGGAGAGATGGCTCAGCGGTTAAGAGCACGGACTGCTCTTCCAGAGGTCCTGAGTTCAATTCCCAGCAACCACATGGTGGCTCACAACCAACTCTAATGAGATCTGATGCCCTCTTCTGGTGTCTGAAGACAGCGACAGGGCACTTATATATAACAAATAAGTAAGTGTATAAATACATAAATAAAAAGTGAGCCTGGTCTTAGTTTTAAAGAAGGATTCCCACTCCACACCCCTTCTTTGTGGTTAGGGAGACGCTCCATGCAAGGTGCTTTCTACACAGCTTGAGACCCGAGTACAGATGTGTACCACGTATGTGCCTAAGAAGACCATGGTGACACATGTCTATAATTTTAGTGCTTCCTGGGGTGGGGTCAGGGATGGGAGCTCTTGGGATCTCCCAGCTACTACTCTTCCTGAGTTGGTGAGATTTGTGTCCAATGAAAGATTCTGTTAAAAAAATAGCCGGCAAGTGAAAGATGCCCTCCATTAACTGCAGTCCTCTACATGTGTAGATACATGCAAACACATAAATGTGTGCGTGCTTGTATACACAAGTACATACACATACATATACACATACACAAACATATAAAATCACATGAAGTACACACACCTACACATGCACACACCACCCACATGTACAAAACTCAAACACACAGGTCTGCACACGTGCACTTGCCACTCACACATTTAAAGAGCATGAAACAGAGGAGATGCAGTGAGTCCCACAGTTGGTGAGGGTCCCGGGGAGGGGTGGACTCAGCAAAGGCTTCAGATCACCAGGGAAGGAGAAGCCATTCAGTTAGGGGACTGCACAAGGATGTTCAAGGCCTCTCCATTTGGGCAGACCCCTACCTCTACTGTAATGTTGACACTCCCTCTCACTGGATGTATGAACGCAAGAAGAACATGGTGACACATGTATGCACAGTATACAGTGAACCTACAGAGGATGACATGTTATGTGGTGGGAGGCACTGTGGACCACAGAGTGTTATAAAGTTAGACCAACAAGAGTGGGATGTGGCCTTGTCCTAGAGGAGCCTCCAGTGTGAACAGTCTTGAGGAGACTGAGGGTGGTGTAGGGGAAGAGTGGGTGTGGCCACATGGAAGCCTGGCGTCTTCGCTTTCAGTCCTGGTTATTTGACTTGGTTTGAGCCAATCCGATGATATGAATACCCCAATTCTCCAGCCTCCTGCCTCTCTTCTCTTGCAGTAGGACTTACCAGTTCATTTTAGCCAGAGATGGTTCACGGCCCACCTCTTGGTTCTTTGCTGACTTTGGGATTGGCTCTAAGGTTGACCCCGAAACCTCATTGTCCTTTCCCCTTCTGCCTTCCCTCCTTCCTTCCCTCCTTCCTTCCTTTCTTCCTCCCTTCCTTCTTTCCTTCCTTCCTTCCTTCCTTCCTTCATTCCTTCCTTCCTTCCTTCCTCCTTCTCCCTTGTTCTTGCTCACTTTCCTGGGCCCCACTGACTCCTGTGGAAATAGTCTGGTCTATTTTGTCACAAGAGTCAACAGCGTGCCCAGATGAATCCCAGACATGGGGAAGCCAGCAAAATGAGATGGCAGACCAACCTCTAGATGGCTGAAAGTGCAAGGAAATCCAGCTCAGATCAACTAGACCTGGTCTAGACCAGAAGAGTGCAGATTAAACTGCACCCAAGGAATTAATACCCAAATACGTGCTATTGATGGACATCTCCAAGGTGGGGTTATAACAACAACAGACACACAGGCTTGATTGACACTGGGTTGCTCATGGCGTTGGGGGTTAAGATACAGGGGCATTCCTCACTAGCCTTGTTAACTGCAGGGTATGGATGTCTTGACTGGAACTTCTTTGTCTCACTCTGGGTCTTAACACATCTGTCCTCTTTGTTTCCTCAAATCTTAAAATGAGGCTGCCTCTGCTCTGTCTTCCCACTGTGCCCAGCATAGAGCCCAGTGTATTGTTGCCATGTGTGACCGATGGAGTCTATCTGCGACCAAACCTCCTTGCCTTCTGATTGGCCCAGCTTGAAGCAGCATGAGCAGGGACCTTAGGAAGGACATAGGTGAGATTCGTACTGGAAAAAAAAATATCCCATGATCTTGTTACAAGTCTATAAAGTTGTCTGATTGTTTTCTTGGTAGAATGGGACTATCATCTGACAGGAAATCTGGTCCAGCTCTGGTAGACTGGACAAAACGTCTTTGGAGACATAGTTGGTAAAGTGCCTTTCTTGAAAGGAAGGGAACCTGAGTTCAACCTCCAGAATCCACATTTTATAAATCAGGAGTTGGGGTTACAAACTTATAATCCTAGTGCTGGGAAGGTAGAGTCAGCGTGATCCCTGGGGCCACTGATAAGCCTACTCAGACCACTGTTAAGTTCCAGACCTGTGAGAGACCCATCTCAGAATCCTCAGAAAGTTATATATCAGGTAGCTTGGCATGTGTGGCAATGAATATTACTGTGCCTCAAGGACAGGGGTAGACAAGGGCCAACTCCAGAGGTTGCCCTCTGACCTCCAGCACTGCAATGTGTGTGCAATGCCTTCATACATACATGGACGTACATATGTGTAATGTCACATGCACATGTGTGCAGCACATGCAAAGTGAGTTAGTGAGGGGGGAGGGAGGGAGAGAGGGAGAGAGAGAGAGAGAGAGAGAGAGAGAGAGAGAGAGAGAGAGAGAGTCTGTCTCAGGAACTGTGCCTGAGGTTGTCCTCTGGAGTCCACGGACATGCATGCACCCATACAAAGACTGATTTGGGTTTAAACTCAGATCGCCCGAGACTTCCTCTGAACTTCTGAGAACCTTGGGAAGAAAGTGTGACTCTTGGAAGCATTTCACATTATGCATGAAAAAGAAATCCTGTGGCCTTGCTCCTTTACCGGAGTCTAGGTAGAAATAACTGTGAAAAGTGTTAGGGGTATTCCAAATTAACACAAATAATTCTAATGGTAGGTTACTGCATATTCAATATTCAACACTTTCTGTGTGTCAGATACTCTACGAAGCTGTGTAACTGTCAACCTCCTCGGTGAAGGTGATCATTATTTGCATTCTACAGCTCAAAACTCTGAGGCAGAAGGGCATCCACATCCAGGTTCATCTAACTCCAAGTCCCATGCGCCCTCTCACGAACCTGGCATCTCGTGCGCAGTTCAGGTTAGAAAACCTTTGGCCTTTTGGCTTTCAGACGATGACCTGCTCAGGAAGTCTTCAGCTAGCACAGGCCCCTCGTCCCTTTCCAGGATTCCTGTGGTCCGTGGTGAGGGCCTCTTGGAAAGAGCTGGCGGTTGGTGCTGTGGGAACTCCACAGCTGCTCTGCTAAAGGAGTTTGCCAGATGTGTGGAATGGAATGAAAAATCCATGGAATGTCATCCCGGGTGGCTTCATCCATCACTGTGCCACAGCTGGCTCCTCTGAGGTGCCTCCCCCCAAACCCCAGCCCTGTCGGGCTGCCTGTGACATTTCCAGTCGTGCTGGCAGGCAACTACGGCTGAGCGCCTTGCTGGCAGGCAGCAGGACAGCTGATGGATGGGCACAGCCTGTGGTGCTGGGCAGAGCCAAGCCAGCTTTGAAGATGCATTTCCGCGGGCCTGCAGGCTCTGTGTCACCTGCTTCAGGGAGATGGGCAGAGCTTGTACTGTTTGATGGTCACCTCCTCTGCTACACACTGGGGACTGGGGACCAGGCACCTTCTGCTCCAGCAAGGCCCTTGCCATGTCCTGGCACTGGTAAGACCAACTGAGGAAGCAGGTTGCCTGAGGGCTTGAGAGGGGCGTCTCTTCAGCATGCTGCTGTCTGAGGGGAGCTTGGAGCTGATGAATCTCATCAAAGAACAGCCCCACGTGAGGATATGCCTTAAATCTGACGTCCTCAGTCCACAGCCAGAGGCCATCTGGAGATAGGCCCTGGCCAGGGCCTACCCGCTTCCATTGCTCCCTGACTCTCAGACCTTATCTGTATCGCTCTTGTAGGGGTTCGGTGTCTTGGTGTGCTCAGTCTCATGCTGTTCACTCTTCCCTAAGTTGTTTTCCAACTTAAGTCTTTGTCTTAAATGCCTCTGGTGTTGGGGCGGTCACTCCTTCTTCCCAAGAGTCCATTCAAAGTTTAGATAGTCTAATGTTAGGAAATTCTGTCTGTCTGTAGGCCAAATGATGCCTTGCTTTGTAATCTAGTCAACTAGAGCCGTATGGACACACTGAATGAACCCACTCTTTTCTTCAATCAGCTCATTGCCTAATTCCAGAACATCATGTGCAACATTCTGGAAGACAGTGGTAGAGTGCCTTGTGAAGATACTTCTTAAATCTTTCTTTTTCCTGTATGTGTGTGTGTGTGTGTGTGTGTGTGATATGTGTGGCATGTCTGTGTGGTGTGTGTGTGTGTGTGTGATATGTGTGGCATGTCTGTGTGGGGTGTGTGTGTGTGTGTGTGATATGTGTGGCATGTCTGTGTGGTGTGTGTGTGTGTGTGTGATATGTGTGGCATGTCTGTGTGGTGTGTGTGTGTGTGTGTGTGTGATATGTGTGGCATGTCTGTGTGGTGTGTGTGTGTGTGATATGTGTGGCATGTCTGTGTGGTGAGTGTGTGTGTGTGATATGTGTGGCATGTCTGTGTGTGGTGTGTGTGTGTGTGTGTGATATGTGTGGCATGTCTGTGTGGTGTGTGTGTGTGTGATATGTGTGACATGTCTGTGTGTGGTGTGTGTGTGTGTGAGATATGTGTGGCATGTCTGTGTGGTGTGTGTGTGTGTGTGATATGTGTGGCATGTCTGTGTGTGGTATGTGTGTGTGTGGCCTGTGTGTGTGTGTGTGTGTGTGTGTGTGTGTGTGTGATATGCATGGTATGTCTCTGTGTGGTATGTGTGTGTTCAGTATGTTTGTATGTATGGTATATTTGTGAGTGTGTGTGTGTTATATGTAGCATGTGTGTGTGTAGTGTGTGTGTGTGGTATGTGAGTGAGGTATGTTTGTGTGTGTGTAGTATGTGTGTGTGTGGTACATGAGTGAGGTATGTTTGTGTATGTGGTACATTTGTGTGTGTGGTGTGTGTGTGTGGTGTGTGATAGTGTGTTTAGTGTGTGGTGCTTGTGTGCATGCATTTTTGCACGTCTGTGGGCATGTGTATGTATGTATGCACATGGGTGCATGCGCATGTGGAAGACAGAGTGATCAAGAATCATCCTAAATTGTTTCCCACTTTGCTTGTTGAGGTAGGGTCTCTCAGTCAAACCCAGAGTTACAGCTAGTCTCACCAACCGCCTGCTCCAGGGATCCCTGCTCCCACCTTCCAAGGTGAGAATGACAAGGGGACACTCTGTCCATCTAGCATTCTCGTGGGTTTTGAATCTGTGCCTCATGCTTCAAGGTGAGCACTTTACTCACTGAGCTATCTTCCTGGACCATAAGACACTCTGGACACCTGAAACCGAGGTGCTTTGACACTTCTATGCCTGTGTCTCTCTCCTTGTCACCCCATAGCTTCTACAGCTATGTCTTATGGTCTTTCTACCTCCCTTTGCTGATGTTGGAGCAGGGTGATCTCGAGGCTGGAGAAATGATGCCCTTCCAGCCTTGGCCTTGGCTCTTCTCTGAACTCTATGAGTGCCAGGAGTCTAAATTGGGGCCTCTGAGCCTTTGCATCTTTCTGCTTTGCTCTGGGGAAAGATGCAGAGTCCCTCTATGGTCCACGCTCACCTGGACACATGCTTCTATTCTATCCCATGAGGACATGGGGCGCAAGTCTGGGTCATCTGCTCTGAACTGCCACTGTCTCTCTGCCCATCCAGCACTCTGTCCTGGAGAAGGTTGATGGTGGATCAGGATTTGCACCAAGGAAGCTCGAATCACATCTGTCCTCTCCAAACACAGGCTGCCTGCTCTGGTCTTTTGATCGTGACCAACCCAGTCCCTTACCTGTGGGGATGTCTGCCTTTGCTCTCTTAGAATAGTGAGGAGTTTCTACCCCAAACTCAGAGCAGGCTGAAGGGTGTTATACTGTTTGGTCCACTGTAGTATGTCACTGGGCAGAAGAAACAGAGAGGGTTCAAGGTGACAGGGTGAGTCTAGGAGAGACAGGGCCTGTGAGGAACCAGCCAGTCCACTGGGCATGTCAGATACTCTACAATCTACCTGGATGCAATCGTTTTGTGGGGCTGTGGTTGTTTGTTTGTTTGTTTGTTTTGAGACAGGGTCTCTCGTAGTCTACCATCTTCAAACCTGCCATGAAGCTAACGCCGTTCTTGAACTCCCGATCTCCCACCTCCATTTCCCGGGTGTTGGGACTACAGGTGCATCCACCATGCCTAGTGTTGAATGCAATCCTAACACCAGGCCAATGCCGGACATGGCTTCCACCTCCGGTCTACCTGACTCTCGGTGCTGTGTGCCTTGTTATCGACCTGAGACTTCCTATGGAGTTTCTGGAAACCCTAAGCCCAAGTACAGTAGTGGAGGTGGTGGTCCTCGATGGGCAACAACCTGTCTGGTGTCTTGGCTTCCCTGTGGGGAATTGCTTGGCCACATTCTTTCTCTCTCCAGTCACGAATGGACAAGGAACCAGTTGCTTCCCTCATCTGGGCCTCGGTTTCTTTCTCTGTAGTTTCTCCCTTAGGTGGCAGAGACTGGCAGCTCAAGGCTGTGTGGAGGGCTATATGGCCTCAGTGTTTCTGGGTAAATTCTCAAGGGTTTCCGGGATGCCCTGAAACCAGCTGAGTCCCAAGGCCCTGTAAGTGCTGCTATATTCTGGCCCTTGGCTGGTGGAAGCCTGGGGTGAGGCCACACTCACCTGGGTCTGGAGGTGCAATGAATGGCATCAGTGAGAGCTGAAAAACAAAAGGGCACAGTGAGTGTGTGACGGAGCTGCAGGCTCCTTCCTCAGATCCCCTCGGCCAGAAATTACCACTCCCCAGACACAGGCATGCCGGGAGTCTGCTGAGGGAGACTATTGGAAGATACTCCCTCTCCCGTGCGCACATCTTGACCCTTCGTCTCTGCAGACTCATGTCCCTCGCACACACCTGTTGGGACATGGCAGCCCGGGGATCTCTGCAATATTAACTGGGCAGTTGCTCCTGGATCATGAGTGGCATGGCTGCATTATGTTCCCATGACAACCCCGTTAACAGAGGAGGACACTTAAGACTTATGTTCTAGTCTAAGTCATTCTTGGGGTGACCACACCTGTAGTTTGGAAATGGGCAAATGCTTAAAGCTCTCCAGAGGTTTCCCAGTGTTCCTGGAGTAAAATACAAACACCTGCCCTGACATGCAAACCTCTTCCCACGCTCTTCCCTGCCCCTAGAGAACAGCTGTCATGTCTGGCTTCAGACGGGATCAAGCCCAGCTCCTCCCACCTGAGCCTCTGCACTGATAGTTCCTCAACCAGAAACCCTCTTTCACGCTCTTGACCAAGTCTCAGTACAGAGGCCCTGTCAGAACAGCACCTCACCTCCATTCATTTCTTCTGTGTGTGTGTGTGTGTGTGTGTGTGTGTGTGTGTGTGCAAGCACACACACATGTGAACACACATGTGCAGGTGGACATGTGTGAGGACATCCGTGTACACAGGTATGTTTGCACTTGTGTGGACACACATGTAGAAGCCAAAGGCTTGGCTAGACTGGATGGCCAACAGGGTCCAGAGATCATCCCATCCTCAGCTCCCCAAAGTTGAGACTCCAAGCATACACTACCACAGGCCACATTTGTACATGAACTCTAGGGCTCTAGTGCAGATCTGTGCACTTGCACTGAACTGTCTGTGATAACTCCCCACTCAGGTCGTGGTTTTCTGTTGCACCTTAGTGGGGACTGGGCAGACGTCTCGTTACAGAGAAAGTGAAAGGACACATTGGGATGCAGCACAGTGAATCATTAAATAGCATCCTTGGTAGAAATGTGTCCTCGGGGGTGGAGTGGGTCCCCACTCTGCTTTCCAGATCAGAGGCCCTCCACAGGACACCTGTCTGGACCCCCTAGATCTCAACACCACTGAGATGATACTGCCCTAAGAGCAAAGGACGAGGGCTGGCTATTCTAGCTCAAGTGCAGGGTGTGACGCTGGGTTAGGGTATTGTTGAGATCACCGGGGGACCTAAATACAGATGCATTAGATAATGTCATGGTGTCAGTGTCGCTGCTAAATTTCCCAAGAGTGGATGGGGACATCGCACTTCTGTAGGACAGCATCTTTAGAGATGGGTTAGGGTGCTGTCTGCCCTCTATTTGGAAATGACAAGGAAACAAACAAAGGATACTCGGGAGAGTGAGTGCAAGTGTGGGGGAGACAAAGTGCATGGGGGAGGGGCTCCTGGCATCTCGTCCCCCTTTTCCTTAGGTTGGAATAGGAGGAAAGAGACAAAAAGGAAGAAGGGAAATGCTATCTGGAGTGTGTCTCTGTTTAATTACCTTGCAGTTATCCACCCCTGTTTTTATAGGGAACGAGATAGGGACATGTATTTCACTGGAGGTGGGGAGGGGTATTCTTAGGCCTAGGGAAATGAGAGTTATGAGGTGCCAGAAGAAAGGCTGGGGGTCCCTGGAGAGTGACTCCACCCCCGGTACAGCCAGTGGCTGCACCTTGGATCTGGTTCTCTGCTCAGTCCCATCTCCCCCATAGAACTTGTGGGGGACCCATGGTGTGTGTCCCTCCCTACATAGGAAGATACCACTTGGGCTTTTCAGTTCGAGCTGACTGGGATGGGCAGGCCTGGCTGCTGCCAGCCCTGAGTAGTGGGCAGGGCAGGAGAGATATCTTTTCTGAGCCAGCAGAGAAAAGCCCTATGTCACCTGTGCCAGAGTTTCAAATCTTGGCTGCACAGGGAGTCCGAGGGACAGCTGCTGTTGTTCTACTTAGAGCCAGCAGGTGGCAGACATGTCCTTTCTAGGCATGGCCGCTGAAGGAATTTAAACTGGAAATAGGCTTCCCAGCAGAACCAGTCTGGCCCCCTTGGAACCCACCTGCCCCCTTCCCCACGACCACACACACACACACACACACACACACACACACACACACACACACACACACACACCCTTCCCCCCAGTCCTCTGCTCCTGCAAGGTCTGTGTACTCCCTGCCTGACTCTGCTCCCACTCAGGGAGAGGCTGCGGTGGCAGATGGAGGCACTCCGACACCTGGTTGGTATCCGGGTATCTACGTACTAACCCCCCTGTATCAGAAGCAGGCAGAATAGATACCATCTGTCTCCTTCTCCCCACAATTCTATTCTGATCTTCCTCAGGCAGGAAATAATAGGAGAGACCTTCCTCCTGGGACTGAAGAATCCAAAGATGAGACTCAGCGGAAGAAATGGTGTGTGTGAGGGAATAGCCAAGAAGCAGATGAGAAAACGGAGCTCTCTGCCGAATTTCGAAGAGCTGTCAGTGAGCCAGGGGTGGTGGTAAAATGATCCATATACACTGTCTTGATTATTCCCCATGGCCCTTCACCATTCCAACGCCATAATTATCAACCTTCACCCAGAGCATTAACATGGCCTTGGAATATGAACGTCCTCGGTCCATCAGAGTCCTGGCCACCAGGGAGAGAGATTAGGAGGTCACCGCATGACCGCACTGCAGTAGAAGGACGGAGACTCTCCTGGTTTGGTTTCTCTTGCTGTAGTCAATATGACCAAGAGCCACGTGGGAGAAAGGGTTAACTTGTCTCACATGACCCCATTGTTGGATATCACTGAAGGAATTGAGAGGAGTAGAGTCAGAACCCATGGAGGACCGTGCTTGCTGGTCCCCGTCACACGTTCCGGGTTGGTTGCTGGTTTTTTTTGTTTTGTTTTTTGTTTTGTTTTGTTTTTTACATCTCCCAGAACCATCTTCCCAAGGATGGAACCATCCACAGTAAGCTGTTTCCTCACAGCAATCAACAGTCAAGAAAATGCCTCGCAGATTTGTCCACGGGGCAATCTGGGCGTGGGGAGGATTTCTCAGCCGAGGGTCCTTTCTCACAGGTGACTGTAGTTTGTGTCAAGTTGACAGAAATTACCCAGCATAGAGAAGACAGAAGGGCTCTTTAATCCCAAAGAAGCAGGTTTGGACTGAGGTGAGAAGACCAAAGACCCTGTTATTGGGACACTGTGTTAAAGTTCTGTCTGGAAAGGTCTAGGCTTGGGAGGTGGCAGTGGGAACCACAAGGCCACAGTGGCAGCTGGGGAGAGCATGAAAGGGTGTCTCAGCCAGTCCACTGTGGTGAACACATCTCAAGAAACATCTTTGCTAGTCATACGGAGTGTAAATCGCTGCCCATTTCTCCCTTGACCTCCATTCCTGGTTTCAGTGCGATTTAAACAATACCCACTCACAATTGGCTGGTCTCTCTTAAAGGACTGGGCATGGTCACCTCTCCAGAGTGGAGAGAGAATGGTCAGCCATGGACTTAGAACAACTAGGACTACTCCAGCTCTGAAGCCTGGACACATCCCTTCTCTCCATTATTCTGGTTGTGTGTCCCTCGATGGGACAGGTGGCAGGTCTGCCTGTGTTTCCTGAGATCTCCTGTGCGGTTATCTATCCACAGTTGTACCTCATGCTCCTCCCACTGGGGATGGCCGAGCTTCTTGTTCCTCATCTGCAACAACGCTTGCATTCGCTACATTTGCATTGTCCCAGGGAAACACCTAGCAAGCAATTTAAAAGAGGGCGGGTTCGTTCTTGCTTGAAGTCTGTCAGGGTGGCTGAGGCAGTGTTGTCTCTGTAGTGGCAGGAGCTTGCCACACGCTTTGAGCAGATCCCAGCAAGAGCAGAGAGGGGATATACTTGGCCAGAACTAGGACTAGTCTATAATCTTCAATGGCTGCCTCTCATGGTCTATATCAACCAGCTAGAGCCCACATCTCAAAGGTTCTGTTTGTAACCTTTCACAAAAATATCACCAACTAGGGGACAAGTGTTCAAAATGAGCCCACGGGTCTGGGGTGCACTTCACATCAGAACCACACTTGTTACTTTCTATTGGAAGAAATGATTGAGATTGGTGGGAAGCCAACCATTTCTTTACCCACAAGCAGTCTCAGTTCTCTGGAATGTTCTCAGTGCTGCCTCAGTTGGTAGGCTCGGCATGGCCGTGCCTTGATGCTTAGGTGGGGAGGGAAGGCTTTTGTGGGGTGGATACCCCAAAGGAAGGTACTGCAGATGGATTCCTTCTTGAAGACCTGCAGGGAGCCCTTTATAGAGAGGAGCTAGACAGGCTTCAAATGAGGGGAGGAAGCTGACACCAGGGAGTGGCTCTTGAGAAATTTGGGAGGACTTTGGGGGCACACATGAGTTTATGTACTCTAGTTCTAACCCTCTGTTTCTAGCTCAGAGGGACTCCAAGAGGTTCCCCTGCTACAACTGCCTAGCTGCCTGAGAGCTATGTTTCACGTGACAAGAGCAGGCACAGATAGGCAGGGAAGACAAGAGAGCATTTCTGGATCTGGATCACTTCGGTTTAAAGTCTCTAGGTTTCACACTGTAGTGCATAGGGACCCTGTGGAGACCTGGGATCTGCAGGATCCCATGGGTGCAGGTGAGGCCAGAAAATGCATTCTTATCCCAGGGGTTGTTGGTGACTCTGACCTTTGTCCTTGTTTTTAGTGTGTGTGTGTGTGTGTGTGTGTGTGTGTGTGTGTGTGTGTACATGCATGTGGAGGGCACAAGCTGATGTCAGGTGTCTCCTGAATTATAGTCAGTTCTCTTTAGCCCAGGAAACCGAGGGTTCATCCTTTTCCTGTACAGCTGTTGATTGGCGTCTTACCTCTGTTTCCTCAGTTATAAAGACTTCCTGGTTGGGGAAATGGTTTGGTCAGTAATGTGTTTGTCATGAGAGCGTAAAGACATGGATTCAATTCCCAAGAACCCACGTGGAAAGCTAGGCATGGTGGTAGCTTGTGCCTGTGGTCCCTCTAGCAAGGAATGGAGACAGCAGGATCCTTAGAGCTTGCCAGCCAGCCATCTTAGCTGAGCAGGTGAGCTCTAAACTCAGAGAGAGAGACCCTATCTCACGGAATAAGGAGGGAGCTTGGTATGGTAGCACACATCTTTAATTTTGGCAATTGGGAAGCAGAGGCAGATAGAGCTCTCTGGTTTCTAGGTTCCCTAGGGTTACATAGTGAGAAAAAAAAGAAACAGACGAAGAGTGACAGAGGAGGTATCTGACACCAACTTCTGGCCTCCATGTGCATGTACACTCATGCACACACGCATGCATGTACACTTGTACACACATGCATATACACTCTAGTGCACATGCATGCATACATACTCAAGAACACATGCATGCAGTACATTTGTGTACACATGCATGCATGTACACTCACATACACACATGCATGTACACACATACACAGGCATGCATGTACACTCATGTACACACATGTATATATACTTGTGCACACATGCATGTACACTCATGTGCACATGCACATACACCCATGCACACATGCCTGCATGTGCACTCACATACACACATGCATGTACACACACCCAGGCATGCATGTACATCCAAGTACACACACATGCATGTATACTCACATACACACTCAGGTACACAATGCATGTACATGTGAGTGCATGTACATTCACATACACACAGGCATGTACACACATGTATGCATGTACACACATTTACATACACACAGGAAAGTAATAAAAATAAATCTTGAAAAATAAAGTAGTCAAAGGTAAGTCTGTTTAACAAATGTATTAAGACATCAGTGTAGGCTATGGCCGAATGTCTGAAGCAGATTCAGCCATATCTGAAGTTTAATTACTTGGTTGTCTGGCATGACTGATTCTTCTGAAGGGAAGCTTCCTGGGCTGAAGGGAGGCTAGCTACCAGGAGGAACCAACTTCACCTCTTAGTGGAAGCCGGAATTAAGGTGGCAGTCTAGCCTGACACCTCTGGATCCACATCAAACAGACCTGTCATCCTTAGGGTAGATAGAGCCTGTTGTGACCACCCACCGATGTCACCTTCCGTACACACCTTGAAACTGGCTTTGGGTAGATGTGTTTCAGTCCAGCTCTCTGACCTGCCATGGGCGCCATCTTGGACAGGTTACCTTGTCTCTGTAGCTTTATGAAATTATTTATGAAATTGACTGTGGCCCCACCTCATGGGCTTATCAGGAAGTTCAAACCACAAGAAGTGTGTGGTAAAAGCCAGTAAATGTTGGTGGCACTGTTACGAGATATCAGTGTCAACAAGTTTATATTATTGCTGTTACTTTCAAATTACTCGGTGTGCAGTGTGGGAGGGGTGGGCCCAGGAGAGCCCTCTCAGCACTGAGTCCTCCAGGACCTCCTTTGTTGGGTTGATCACAGGAAGTCACACAGCCCCTCCCTCGCTACTTTTCCCTGGGATCTTTGCCAAACCCTAAGCCGGGAAACTTTGTTATATTAATTATGAAGAGAAAACATGTTTTATTTAAAAATCCCGGCTGCTGGGTTTTCTGCCATGCTGTTTCTCTGTGACAGCAGAATTCCTTTTGCATCTGGGAAACCCTAATGCATTTAGAATATAAATATATCCGTGCTTACACACACATGTGACTCCAGCGACCTGATTTCCCTAAATACCAGTGTACACTGCAAAGCCAACGAGATGGACTCCTGCTTGCAATCAAGTTCTTGTCTTTATGGGAATTTTTTCCCCCTTGAATTTACGAGAAGTTTCGGGGGGATTCAATCTCTCCCCTTTTCCAGAGATCTTTTCCTGGATTAGAGAAGAGGGGACCCCCAGGTATGAAAAATCTGCATTCCATGGAGTTGGGGTTTGGCCCCCAAAGGGGCTTCCTTACAGGTCCTACCCTGGAGCCCACGGGGATTTGAGTGCTGAGACTGGGGACTGGCCCATTCCAAAATGGCATTACTACTTCACCATCTATGATGTGTTTGAGCAAGAACCATCTAAGTCTACCTCTGCATGCTGGTCTCTCCTTCCTCCCCTCTCTCCCTCCTTCCCCCTTTCCATCAACCAATAAGGTGATGAGGGAAACAGAGGTGGTCCATAGGCATCGCCTCAGCGGTGCAGTGTGGACAGCAACGTGCGCTCGCTGTTTCCAGAATATGCAACTTTTGTGAGACCTTGGGAATCAATATCTCTATTTGAGACGTTCCGCTTCTTAAACGCTGCCTGGCAACTCAAAGACAAAGAAAATGCACTGTGCTGTCTGACCTTCTTGACAACAAGCAAAACTAGGCTGTGAGCAGAAGCGTGCACTCCAAGCTCCCAACGTGCACTCTCTCGTCTACACAGGCCGTTTCTGTGGTTCCGCACCTAGGAGGACTCCAGAAGTCAAACAGTACGGATTTGTAAGCAAACTGAGCATTTTGCCCACACGTCCCTTTTGTGCGGTAATGGAGAAACCAGCATCTTCACGGAAGCAGGACAGGGCTTACAAGTATTGCTCTCTTGTTCTGACCCCTAGAGAGGTAGAATTTCGTTGTGGTCAAGCCCAGTGTACTGCCCTCCCCCGCCCCAACGTTCTGAGAATCACTGTTGAAGAGATTTCTAAGACAGTGCCTGGCTTTCGGACAGCTGGGTGGTCTTCCTGTAAGGATGGGGGTCAGACAGACTCTGTCTGAGGTCTGGCACAAGAGAGTCCAGCAGCTCTGCTCTGGTCCTGTTTCTCCTCTGGAGACCAGGAAAAATGTCACACAGCCATGCTGGGGATAGACCCTGAAAATGATTTGTAAACTAAGAAACACAAGGCAGTCCAGAGCAGGCATGGAGGATGCCTGGAGCTCACCGCCATGGAATCTGAGAATTAATTTCTAAATAAAGTCTCAGGCTGGGGCCAGGGAGATGCTTAGCAGGGAAAGGGGTTTGGTAACAAGTCTGACGATTTGAGTTCAATCCCCGGCTGTCATAGGGTAGAAGGAGATACCTGATCCTCACAGGTTGTCCTTCTGTCTACACACATGCACACACACGCACACACATGCACACACATACACATGCACACACATATGCACATACACACATGCACACACACATAAACAACATACACATACAGACACGTAAACAACATACACACACATACACATACAATACACATATACACACATATTAACAATACAAATATATATACACACAATACACACACATAAGCAACACACATATACACACACATACACACACATAACAACACATATACATACATATATACACACATACACACACATATACACACACATACACACACATACACACACATGCAGAATGATGAAGATGATTATGATAAATGCGTTCTAAGAAGAGCCTCTGATGTATGTGACCCTAAGAACAATTAGCATGACGCCTACAGCATCACTGATGCTAAGACTCCCTTCTTTCAGCTTCAGAGGCACATGGAGCCCATTAGTCCTTACCCTGCAAATGACCTTGTGTCTCTAGCAAGGTGGCTCCTGAGACCACAAGCACCAAGAATCTTGTACTTAGGGACTCAGGCCTGTCCCCTAAAGGTTTAAAGCCTAACAGTGTCATTTCCCAGCTATAGGGATTGGGGCCATGTTATCCAGGTCTGTATGTGTAAAATGTGAATGGTCACAGTACCTATGGCTTGGGGCTCTTTTGGCAGTGAGCCAAGCCAGAGCAAACTTAGGGGCTAGCATTGGGGACTGGCTCTACCACGTGCTATCCATCACCATCATCACCATCACCACCATCACCATCATCACCATCACCACCATCACCACCATCACCATCATCACCATCACCATCATCACCATCATCACCATCACCACCATCACCACCATCACCATCATCACCATCATCATCATCATCGTCGTAGTCGTATTATTATTGATACGGATCTGGCTGCATAGGACAAGCTGGCCCATGTAGCTCGCTCTATAGCCAAGAGTGGCCTGGAATTCATAGTCCTCCTGCTTCCACCTCTTGAGAGCTGAGAGACAACTGGTTATTATTTTTAGCTATGTGTGTAGCAGAGGCCACTCAACCCTTCAGGCTATGTGGCTTTGTCCCGATGAAACCCGAAACTCTTCCAACTTGGCTACTTTGCCCTAGATGCAGTGTGCCAGCCCGTGAAACATGAAAAGACTTCTCAATCACCTGTTTGGCACACATCTGGGTAAGCAAACATGTGAAAACTAGGAGTCCTCTCTTCTGAATTGACTAAGTGCACTGCCCACAGGCTAGCCCTCATATGTTTTCTTTTAGGCATTATTGACTTACAGTTTCATTGATAACCAGAAAATTTCCCTGGATCTTACAAAAATCAAAAAACAAAAACAAAACAACAACAAAAATAAACAGTGTGTGGGAAGGTTAGGTTGGGGAGGATAGTATCCTTTTGTAAACATGAAACATTGTGTCAACCCTTCCTGCCTGCGAACTTTAGGCTCAGTTGTTTTCCAAGGGTGTTCTCTCTGGGCCTCTGATAATTTTCACCACCTTTTTGTCCACCTGTGGGATAGCTGCTCTTTCCTAGGCCCGGGTTCCCACCAAGAAATGACAAGATCAGATCACGGGGCTTGATAGCTATCTATAATTGCAGCCACCACCCCACGGTTTGGGAAGACAACCCTTTTCTCCAGCAAATCACTTGGCCACTGAACCTGGGACTCTGGAAGGCAGCTGAGCTGGGTGTACTGGCTGACAGGTGAGGTGTAACCATTTCTCTTATGGACATGCTAGTAAGCGGGGCTGTAATTCAATTCCATTCCCTTGGGAAATTCCTCATAGGGAAATCCAATCCAAAAGTGCTTAACCGGCTACAAGAAGTTTACAATGACTCCTACCCTCCCCCAGCTCTCTTCCTCATCTCTTTATCAAACAGGTTACGCTCTGAGGTTTTATACAGAAGTTACTCTCATTCTGGGCCCTTTCTCTGAGAACTGACTCTAGGGTGTGGATGGCTCCCCAGTAAAGAGTTTGCCTACCACACGATAAAGACCTTGGGTTTGAGCAGCAGCAGCAGCAGCACCAAGGAAAACAAAAGCAGAAAGAAGGAGCCAAGGTTTACTGGAAGCCGCCATGACTGCACCCTTTTGTTGTCATGACCAAATGAGAGCAGTTGGTTGCTGGCGATTCCTTGGAGGCTCGGGGGACATTATTATGGCTGTGTATGCTGCGGTTGTGCTGTGACAAACTCAAGACTGTTCCTGGATCCAAGGCTCAACACTGAAGCCTCAGTCTATAGCCAGCATGAAAACCCCAGGAAACTACTCGCTGCTTAGATGGGCCAGCATCTCCACCTCATTCAACCCAGAGGTCTCAGTCCCCTGGTCAAAGCTCCCTTACAGCATTTCCCTTTGTCTCCCACAAGCTCCCTTGGACCCTAAGACTAATCGATCTTCCCTGTCTCATCTACTGTGGGCATGGGGAAAAGAAGACTAAGTGTTAACTACAAGGCTTCTCCACACATGAAGACAGCTAAGTAAATCCTTTGCTGGGCTCCTTTCAGCCACCAGGGTATCCACCTTGTCCTGCCGAGGCCAAAGCTCAGGAGTTCTTGTCTTAGTGTCAGTCCCAGATGGCTAGATAATCTGACGTGTGAACTAAGGCTGGTACCCTAATCTTTTCTCCTAGGGACAGAGTATGCAGCTTTCCACGACTTCTCAGAGGATTTCATCCATGCTACCGAGTAGTTGGATGCCCTAGTCACCTCTGTGGGAACGACTTCACGGAGGCTCTGCCATAAGAGCTCATGTCACCACGCACATGTCATTATGAGACGGACTGCCCAGACGTTCCGTGATACAGCCTGTGAAGCTCCTGTGGTCAGGACACAGGCAACTTGTCCTTTCCCAATATAAGATTGTCCTTGCTTCTAACCCAGATGATCTGATTTCTGCTAAAAATCCCCAGAGCCTCTCAATCATAGAGAGGTGAGGCGACCGCTTACCCCGATGGCTGAGTTCCCCACTAGGGCGATTAGCAGCAGAACACGGAACACCAACATCACGACAGACATCTGTGCGGTGGAAGGCGTCTCCCCTTGATCCCTCTACAGTTTCTCTTCTTGCCTATCCCTTTTGGGGGTGGGGGCGGGGGCGGGGATGTCAGTCCCTGGGGATTCCGGAACAAATGGAGAGAATGCAAATTATTAACTAGGCATCAAATACTGTTTAATGTTTCGCGAACCCACTATCTTCATTAAACAAACGGGCAACGTGGGGGTTGGGCAGAGTCAAGGGGTGCCTTGTCTGCCGCAGGGGAAAAAAAGTCTCCAAAGATAGCGGCCAAAATAAAGAGCCCCGTGGCTTGCCGGTGCAGGTAGGAGCTAGGGGATGCTCAGTGCTGTAGGTCTGGATGCACGGGTGACGCCTCAGCCACAGGATAAAGAACTCCAGATCGAGCAAGGACCTCTGCCACCCCTGAGGTTACTGCTAGATTTCTGATCTTCAAGTCTCAACCAGAAGTAAGGCATGGATGGACCCCTAATAACGTCACACTTTATATTCATGAAAGATAAATTAAAGAATACCAAACTGTTATTGACAAACATTGATTCTGGGCCCTTTGAAGTGCTGCCCACGGCAGCTTGTTGGCTTCAAACGTTTTCTTTTTAAATCTCGTTACATAAGGCTTTTATTTTTAATTATTTCCCCCCTTTTGTTGGAGATTTTCTTTGGGGGATGGCAACCGTGGTGCTCAGTTTTGGGGACCATTGTTCTCAGTGTTCCTCACCTAGCAGCACAGGTTGAGGGCAGGCTACAGAAGCAGCGATAGCCTGGGAAGGACGGGTTCTTGTGGACTCAATCGATCTCCGCTAGAGCGGATCCCACACTGTCTGAGCACAATAATCTATGTATAGGCTCCAGGAATCCTCCAGCCCGATTCTTCAATGTAGGCTTGAAACGGTGCCAAATGACTCATGGCTGACAACGCTCACTTCTCTCGCCCGCCATCCCACAGGGCACTCATGCCGCTCAGCCAGAGGCTGCTCCTCCCTCTAGAAGCCAGTGACCAGAGTGGTGAACCCCACAGGCCCTGTCCAGTGCTGGGGCCTGAAGTCAAAGTCACTCACTAGGTGGGTTTTGCGCTGCAAACTTCACAAGGCCACCATGAGGACAACTTCTCCTACCTTGTCAATCTCCCGTCTCTCTCCGTCCCCTAGATGGAATGTTCCTGAGGCTGAGGGAGATGACCAGTGAGCTCCCAAGGAGGATGGTCACTTGGTAGATTTATGTGGGGGGCACGAGCAAGCTGGACTTGTTTTTCTAGCAATTTTTCACTTTTTAAAAATAACTACAGGTTTCCAATACATTGTCTCTTGTGTCCCCAGGGTTTTATTGTCACGATAAGGTGAACTGAACACATTTCTACACTACACTTCCTAGAGAGAATTCTCTATAAGACAGGGTTCTTAGTTAATCTGGGCTTGGCTGGGGAGTTGAAACAGAGCCCTGATCTTCTCCCTTGGTGTCCTCTAGTGAAGGTCCCAGGTGTCCCCACTGGTCTGTGTTCTGGGCACTCTGGCTGTCAGGTTCGCATGCGTTGGGTTGCACGCCCCGAATGGAGCCCTGTCCTGAGCCACAAACTTGGGAAGCTGATTTCCACAAAGCCACTCTTTCCACCCTCAGGAAAGACACACACACAGAGTCCTGGCCAGGACGGGTCCTCTCTGATGTGCCCGGGGCTCTTGTTAACAGAAGTCACATGTGGTGACAGAATGGACATGACTCATGTTTGCTCCTTGTCTTCAAAGCGACAGTCTTCTTCCTGCTAAGCCTTCCATGTGGAGAGACAGCAGCCCAGGAGAGGAGATGGCAGCCTGGGACAGACAAACATCAGCCTGGGACAGACAGCAGCTTGGGAGAGATAGATAGCCTAGGACAGATACACAGATACACACCCTGGACAGACAGTCAGCAGCCTGGGAGAGACAGAGACAGATGGCAGCCTGGGACAGACAACAGCTCGAGGGAGACAGACAGCAGTCTGGGAAAGATGGCAGCCTAGAATCAGAACAGGCCTCCTGGCCACACCTACACTCTAACTTGGGGCCAACCATCTACTTTCTCAGAGCTTCACTTTCTCCACCTGTAGAATGGAAACCATTTCCTCTCCATGGCATTACTGAGAGGTGTGCAGGAGAGGGCCGGGCCAAGGACTGCATGCTTGGTGAGGGGACTAACAAGAGAGAAGAGCTCTGCAGGACATGTTGCCTGTGACATTGAGACATCCCGGTGGGGTGGCCACCTCCTGGGGAAGCCCTGTCTTCTTAACTGGCCTCTCGGGAGGAAGGTGAACAAAAATTCCAAACAGTCCAGACAGTATAAATATTTCAGGTTGTTTCTGGCCACAGAGTTTCTAGAGCAGCTTCTCAGTTCTGCCACGAAGGCAGCTTCGGGCCAGGTTAATGTCAAGAGCACGGTTATGTTCCAGAGTAAATGTAGGAGCAGGGCCACACTTTCCCAGTGCTGCTATAGAAGGAGACACACACAGACCACACACAGTACTCCAGACAAGAGGGGAAGGGCCCTGGACCGATGTCACATGGTCTTCCTCAGAAAGCTAACCCAGAAGGCAGGTACCCTGGTTTCACTAGGGCTCAGCAGTGTTGGCCTTTGTGGGGTGAAAGATGAGAGCTCGCTGAGCCACTCAGGCTGCAAGCATTTACCAAGCACCTACCTTATGGGCAGTGATCTAGGGGATAAGGGGGAGAGTTACCATCTTATAGAGATTCTCACCCAGTGACTGGTCTTGGGTTCTTCATGTCATCCCGGTAAGGACTCAGGTGTGGGGCAGAATTCTTCTCATTAACCTCATGACCCCTTTGTACCTATAACGTCCAGTCCCCTCCATTATCTTCTGTTTGCAGGAGACTCCTAGTCTTTTGGCACAGCACAGACTCTTGGGCATTCGGGTGTGTTCTCCACGAGCAAAGGTTACCTGTTTCCTATTCAGCAGCCATCTTTCCCTCTCATTGTTGCTTGTTGGGATGGCCAGTCCCCAGGGTTAGTCTAAGAAGCATGTCTTGGTGGCAATAGCATCGCTAGGGTCTCAGGCTGGGACTCCTGGGAGACAGAGATGCTGAGATTTGGGCGTGGAGGCTTGTCAGGGTGGTGCTTGTAGGATACTGGGGCGGTGGGGGAGGCAGGTGAACAGAGGGAGGAGTTGGGTTGTACTAGTCACAGCAGGGGTTTATCCTCTGGACAGTTCTGGAGCCCTGGTACCCCTCAGAATTGTCCGACTGTGAACTGAGGAGCCAGGGCCTCTGCCTGACACACAAACACACAAATTAGAATTACCTGAGAGGAGGGAGCCTACCTGAGAGAATGCCTTCATAAGATCCAGCTGTAGGGCATTTCCTTAATTAATGATTGATGGGGGAGGGTGCAGCCCATGGTGGATGATGCCATCCTTGGGCTGGTGGTCCTGGATTTTGTAAGAAAGCAGGCTGAGCAAGCCACGGGGAGCAAGGCAGTAAGCAGCACCCATCCATAGCCTCTCCTTCAGCTCCTGTCTCTCACCCTGTTTGAATTCTTGTACTGACTTCCTTCAACGAAGGACTGCAATGTGGAAGTGAGAGCCAAATAAACCCGTTCCTCACAGTTTCATCACAGCAGTAGAAATCCTAAGATAGAAGTCGATGCTAGCTTGGTGGGGGTACTGCTGTGACAAGCCTGATCATGTTTTGGGGAGGATTGTGGAAGGGCTTTGGGACTTTGGACTAGAAAAGCCACTGAGTTGTTAAGAGCTCAGTGATGTTTTGTGGGAGCTTGGAAGGTAAGAATGTTGAGAGCAGTGCACAGATGGAGGCCTGGCTTGTGTAAAGGCTTTTATCAGAGAGACGTTTGCTATTTTGAATTGAGAGTCTTTCGATTTGCTCAGCTGGAGCTGAAGAGTCAGCTGTAATTAACAAGAGACCAGCAACGCTGAAGTGAAACATTTTCATTACTGGGACAATTGATGCTGGTCAGCTGGACCTAAGAAATCAGAGGTGATTGAGAAGAGGCCAGCACCACTGAGGTGAAATCTTCTGGGAAGTGTTTCCTCAGGGTCAGCACACCGAAGCCGTGTTCTAGAAGCAGCTGAGGTTGTACCTTGTGCTGGTTTTGAGGCATAAAAGGGGTCATGGACAGCAGCTGAGGTTTGGAACTGTGAGAGTCCAGGAAAGGCCATTAGTGAAGGTGTAGCCTTCGTGGCAGTTGAAGGCCCGGGACTGAAGGGGTCATGCAAAGAAGTTGAGGCTTGGCACCAGGAAGAGAATGAATGAGAGGCTATTGGCGAAACTGCAGCGCAGCTGCAGTAGAAGACCCCAGGGTTTTGGAGATGTTGGTGCCATGATCTGACCACCAACAGCAGTGAAGTAGAACCCGCAGGAGCCTAGAAGACAAGCTGTGTGTGCTGCAGAGGGGAAAGCCAGAGAAGTGACTGAGTTCCTTGGAGGAGCCCAGAAGATTGTGAGTGAATCCCAGGTGACTGGACATGGAGTTCTTTACACTGTTGGAGTTTGGTTTTGCTTTGTTCATGCTGTGACTGTGGCCTGATCCTTCTCTCTTGAGGAAGGTATTTAATATAATTTTGATTTCTGTAGAAGCGCAAACCCGGAAGACTGAACCTGTAAGAGAGATTTTACACTTTTAGAGAGAGCGGATGTTTTAAAGAGACTGAAAATATTATGTGTTTACATTAGTAAAGAATGTCGTACTTGTAAAGTTATCTGCATTTTTATTGTGAGATCTTGAGCATAAATCAGAAAGGAAAGGTTGACTCACAGTGATCTGTGTTCATGTGTCAAGTTGACGAGGGTTCAGTTGTGCTGGCCAGTCTTGTGTCAACTTGACACACACTAGAGTTATCTGAGAGGAAGGAACATGAATTGAGAAAAACGCCTCCAGAAGATCCATCTGGAAGGCACTTTCTTAATTAGTGATTGACCGGGGAGGGCCTAGCCCATTATGAAAGGCTGTGCCTCTGGGCTGGTGGCTCTGGGTTCTATAAGAAAGCAGGTTGGGTAAGTTACAGGGAGCAAGGCACTAAGCAGCATCCTTCCATGGCCTCTGCATCAGCTTCTGTCTCCAGGTCCCTGACATCTTTGAGTTCTTGCCCTAGTATCCTTCAATGCCATGCTACAATGTGAAAGTGTGAGCCAAATAAACCCTTTCCTCCCCAACCTGTTTTTGGTCACAGTGTTTCATCACAGCGACAGAAACCCAAACTAGGATAGTTGACGTTAAAATAAACATCTCCGGTCTCTATATGGTCTAATCAGAGATGGCTGAGGTCACAGGCATGGTTAGGTAGATTCATGGGCAGATGACAGATGTTCAGTAGATTACCCAATACCCAATAGAAAGCCAGGAACGCTTGTTCAGTATTGCCTTCACTATGGCTGAGTCCCGATGGAGAAGGAGACATCTGTCATAATTTACACCCTACAGAAACCATGTTTCCAGGAGAGAAGTTGTTCTCTGCCCCCACGGACAATTCCTGGTTAATCCTGATTGTTAGGAAAAGTCATGATCTGACAGGTGCAGACCTAAGTTGGATGCACAAGGTGGGAAAGCTCAAAGACACCGAAAGCCCTGAATTCCTGGTGGTGCTTTGGCATGGCCAGAGGATGTGTGCCCTGCTGTGGAGCTGAACCAGGAGGATGATAGATCCGTGACAGCTATCCTCTTCTCCAAGACAAGTTTTGAACTCCCAGCACATGATGGTGTTTAGGCAGTACCAGTAAAAGGTTGGAAGGAGTGTCTTGGCTCTCCCAAGCTGGTCATCTTCAGGAGTACCAGCATATGTCGGCTTTAAATGCGTGAACTGTGTGTGAACAAGCCCCACATTCCTCCAAGGCCCTGCTTGATCTGGCTTCTGCCGACTCCACCAGCCGTGCTTTCTACCCTGCCACTTAATTAATATGCTCTCCTTCTTGTCATATCATTACCATCCCACTTAGGGCTTGCTGTGAAGCAACCATTGATACATATCTGTTGTATAGATAGGTGAGGGGTGGGAGATAAACAGATAGGTTAGTTGGTAGAGAAATGGCCAGATGGTGAACGAATGAATGGGTGGGGGTAACTAAGAGGATGTGTAAATGGGTGGGTGGATGGAGGGATAAAGTCATGGATAGACAGAGGGATAGATGGATGGGTAGATGAAAAGATGATAGGCTGGCAAATGGGTGGGGCTTGTGGCTGGCTGGATAAATGGACAAATATATGGGCAGATGGGTAAATATGTGAATGGATGTATATATGGATAGATGCATGAATGAGGGATGGATAAGTGGGTAGATGGACAGGTTAACGATGAATGAATGTGTACAGGATGGATGGATGGATGGGTGGGTGGGGGGGTGGGTGAATGGATGGATCTATACAGGGCTTGATAGATAGATAGATGGATGAATGGATGGATGGAAGAACAGGGGGCAGTCATGCTTGATCAGAAGACAGACGCCATCTTTTGGCCAAGGTTCATGAGCTCCAAACTGTGGCAAGCTCCCCTTTGCCACATAGACTGTAGCTTGATGTCACTGGTAGTTCTGACTTCTACACACCACGAGCTTTGGAAAGAGATGGGAGCCCTGGTGTAGCCCAATCCAATGTGACGTACACATCGTAGCTCCCTCCCCAGTACTTGACTGACCTGTTCACATTCCTGCCATTTCTTTAAACTTTCAGTGGGACTTCAATCTCCCCCCTCACGTTTCCAATTTCCTCTGTTCACATGGTGTCTAAGGCAGGGAGCATGCGTCTCCCCCTGGTGGCTCCCATCCCATCAATCAATTCTGTGGAAACACAGCCTGCCTGCTTGGATCTGCTGTCTCACAAAGAGCCATCACTCGGGCTGTGTGATGCTTCTGGTTCTCAGTGCCATCTTTGATTTATTAAACAATTTTTTCCAGTTAAATCCTGCATTCGTTTAGCACCTGGAAAATCCTCTCCCTCCCATGAAATAGAAAAACCTCAAAGAGAGAGGGATCTAGAGATTTGGATGTTGAGACTTCTTGTTTTTCTGAAAACCGTGTGCCCAGATTTTCAAAGCCTCTTCACTTTGAAGGAAGAGGGACCTTGGAGTCCCTCTCCAAAATGAATTTCTAGACATTTTCTGGCATTGCTGGCTTCCCAGATCCCATCTGTATGCTGGCTATGTGCTGTGCAAGCAACAGTTTGGGTCGGCATTAGATAGCCAACTTAAAAAAGCAAAAGCCACTGGCTCGCTGAGTTACTTTGTAACTGTTTAATCTTCCCGAGTCTGTCTTAAATAAGTTTTGTGCTCAAATGTGCATGGTGATGTGAGCAGCAGTTCCTGAAACACAGCAGATACTTAATTTGTATTAATTTGCCCTTTTCTTTCTACTTAAATTTTCATTTTCCCTTATGGAACTGGGGACTGATTGAACCTGAGACCTTGCATGTTTTATATAAGAGCCGTGCCACTGTGCAATGCCCCAGCTCTCTTTTTAACCTTTGTTTAGAGACAAGTGTCTCACCAAGTTGCCAAGGCTGGCCCCAAACTCCCCTTGTAGCCTTGGTTTTGAGCCCATGATCCTCTTGACTCAACTTCCCAAGTCCTGAGATTATACGTGGACCACCATGCTTGGCTTGTCTGTAATTTTTCATGGAAAATGTGCATTGTTCTCCAAGTGGGCACAGCAGCCAATGGGAATTTAACAAAACCGAGTCAGGCAGGGTGGAGACAGCAACAGGCACTTAGGCAGGTGCCGTCCAGTTGTGTGATGCCTCTCATGGAACACACATTTCTCCAGTCATTTAAGAGGTCACTGTGGGCCTGGTAGCATTTCATTCTAAGGAACACCAGAAAACATCTCTGTGGAAAAAAATCAAACAGACAGATCTACAGACGCTCGTAAAACTGGAACCTTTCGAAAGTACTTGGCAACTCTCGGAGGGAGGTATGTGGGGAGAATGGTGGGGACACACAGTGGCCATCTGTACTGGCTGGTTTGGCTTGACACAAGTTGGAGTTATCGCAGAGAGAGGAGCCTCGCTTGAGGAAATGCCTCCATGAGACCCAGCTGTAAGACATTTTCTCAATTAGTGATCAAGTGGGGAGGGCCCATTATGCATGGTGCCATCCCTGGGCTGTATAAGAAAGCAGGCTGAGCAAGCCAGCGGAAGCAAGCCAGTAAGCAGGACCCTCCGTGGCTTCTGCATCAGCTCCTGCATCCAAGTTCCTGCCCTGTGTGAGTTCCTGTCCTGATTTTCTTCGGTGATAAACAGCAACGTGGAGGAACTGTAAGCTGAATAAACCCTTTCCTTTCCAACTTGCTTCTTGGTCATGATGTTTATGCAGGAATAGAACCCTAAGACAACACCTACCATGGCAGGCTATGAATCCTTGCCCTCAGCATGCACTCCAACCACAGACCGTACGTAAAGTGACACTAGTTGTCACTCGGGTGATTATCTTCATTGTGTGTGTGTGTGTGTGTGTGTGTGTGTGTGAGTACACATGTGTGCACTAGTACAGGCTTTGAGTATATGGATGGAGATGAGAAGCTCGACTTCCTCACAGCCCTCGGTTCTGAGTTTCAGCTTCATTGTCTACTGATGTGGTGGATATGAGGACATTACCTTACAGAACTGCAACTCGTGCTTAGGATGGACCAAGTTCCAAGTGCTTGGGTTCATCTGGGAATATGAAAGCAGCCAGCCTCCAGAGTCTACAGCAGGATCCCCCATGGTACTGTTTCTGGGTTCAGTCAAGCAAGCCAGGAAACAGAGTGGGATCCAATTTTACTGTCTCAGGAGGCACCACAATCCCAGTTGGTCATCACAAAGATTGCTCAAAAGACGCTTCAAATAAATGAACGATACTAAAGGTAGACAATGACATAAAGGAACGAACAGACGCTATTTCATAGTCTGTGCAGAATGAAATATGTGGGAAGAAGGCTATGTGTCCACTGCCTTTACCATGGACGTTCAGGGCTACACAATCCTCCCAATGGCTCAGCTGTGCTTGCAAAAGAACCCTTTCCCTAAATGCCTGAAAAGTCAGCCTGAGGACTAACAGGAACCTTTCCCTGAGTGTCTTCATGTCTCCGTGCATACTGTAGAACTGCTTTGTGGGTAAAGCCACTCTCTGTGTAGCAAGAGTGGGCCAGGAAGAGGCGTTGCTCCCAACAGCTCTTGCCTAGAGTTCCCTGTTATTTCCAGAAAAGTCTGAAGGCCACCCAAGGCATGGCTGGCTCCGGTCAGTCTGTGGCCTCTAGAGGGTTTGAAGCTGTGTTTGTCAGGTGGTATAGAACCATACTTTATGCTGTCACTATGGCATATGTGAAATTGAAAACCAGGTCCCTGAATTTGAGAAGACAGTACAGTGTGACTCTGAATGAAACTTGCTCCATGGGTTGGGGGTTAATCCTCTTGGAGCATCTCTGTACCTTGAAACAAATGAGAGAAACTTCCTCGAACCCCAGGAAACCCGACTGTAAAAAAATAGTTTATTTGACCCATGGGGACAGCGTTGTTATTTGGGGCCAGCATCGCCCAGGAGTGCAGTGTCCTGTGAAAGCATGAAGCCTGTTCTTTCCTTGTTCCTGCTGACCGGCTAGTTGCCCTGGACTGCTGTGTATTGATCATGGGGTGTGATTGTACTCTGTGCCCTGCAGCTCTTCTGCCACTGACCGTGTCATCCCTGCTTGTCAAACAGCCTGGCAGTGGGCAGTTTCGCTTCGTGAATGGCTCTGTGTCTCTGGAGTTTAAGTCGTCCCCTGACCTGCTGTCTGAGCTTGCCCTCCGGCAGAGAGGCGTGAGGAGGATGTGAAGGAGCCGGCTGCCGCTTGTGCACCTGTCAAGTAGCCTCCACCTCAGCCTTCTCAGCCCCACCTCAGCTGTAGGCCTGTGGCTGAGGCCTGTGATATCTATGCTTGGACTCGTGCAGCTGCCTACGGACTTTCAGCCTTAAGGCCCTGCTTCCACTGTGGTGGAAGGAAGAGCCTAAGAGGTCTGGTGTCACTGCTGCTTGAAGCTCACCAGTGTTGCCACACTGTCCACAGGACAAAGTTCAGCTGGATTGATGTGATACACAAGGCTCTGCTAATCTATTCCTGGTAGCTTGCGCTCCCTCCCCGGGTCTCCAAGCTCCTCTCATGCCTGTCTCCACACCAGAACATTTCCTCAGCACATACCCTGACTAAAGCCTTCCAATGTCTCCATTTGAGGAAGGTCTTATCCATATCTGGCCTTGGACAGGGTCCCACACTTGTTCTAGTACCTAAGTTCAAAGGTCTTCTCTTCCCTGGGATTCAGAGCTACCTCTCCACCTACAGATGGGCCACTTTGGCTGTCTGTGGCCTTAGGACCTCGGTGGGCCACTCATGGGCATACTTTGGGTCTGACACTGTGGTTGGCTGGTGCTCCATGTTGCTGGCTAAAGGTATGGAAATGAATGCGTCATTTTATGGGTGTGAGAGAAAACCCAGGTCTCAGAGAGGGTGGTTGTGAGAAAGAGAAGCAGCAAGATGGGCTTAGAAAGATGGGGCACCTGCCCCTAGAGGCCTTGTAGGTGTGGCCGCTGTGTCACATGTGTGTCAGTAGGTGGCAAAGAGGAGAGAGGCCGTGTCTATGTGTTCTGACCTGTGACCATCTGACGTTCCTAGAAAAAAAGGCGAGCCTGAGCTGGCCATCAGTCTAGCGCCAGGCAGGCTCAGATGGGCTCCCAGAATGGGGAGCAAGCCAGAAACTAGGAGAACTCTGCTTGAGACTGTGGACTCTGGGCAGGAGTGAGCCCAAGACAGATGACCCTCACAAGGGGCCACTGGGCAGGCCCAGGTGAGGAGTGAGCTTAAGACACCCACCAGACCAGCACTATGAAGCCCATACAGGGAGCTAGCCTGAGATGACCACCAGTCCAGACCATGCCCAAGATGACCCTCTGCCTGGCTCCATAAGGTATGAGTATAGAACTCCTAAGACCATTCTGAGATGATCCCAGACCCTCAGGGACCCAGAGGAGAGAGGAAGTGGAGAAGTAAAGAGGACAGAGGAACAGAAGGATGTGGGCACAGTGAAGGGAGGCAGAACTGGAGACTTGAGGGTAGTGAGAAACAGCCTCAAGTATGTGGCTTCTGTTGCCATCTGGGACCATGTGGGCTCTTAGCCTGTGCTGGCACTGGGGGCCACATCTGGATCCATGTTCCTGAAGCAGCAGGGATCTGTTACCACCAAAGACCTGCAGACATCCCTGGTCTGGGCTGATACCTGGGCATATATTGATGTCTGAAGGCCGTGTGGAACTGGCTCTATGCTTTCCCAGGGCAGTGGGAGAGAGCTGGCCCCACAGCTCATTGTCTATGGGGTGGCATGGATAAGAGAGAGATACCCTCGTACACCCCATCCCTTACCACCTTGGGCAGATGGAAGACCTGGCCCTGGGGTCATCAGATCAGGAAAGCTCTCCCTGCCCCTCACCTGCTGCAGCACTCCGGAAAGCAGGCTCTGCACCTAACCTGGGCAGTGGGGTAGAACTGGTGCTAGCTTCCGGGTTTGCTGATGAGCTAACCCCAAAGGCATGAGAGACTCGGCAGGCTAAATTGCTGGGAAACCTCTCAGGCCCAGACCCGGGGCTTCGCATTGGCTCATCCCAATACTTACCCCATCGATGGATGAGCTGCTGGAGTGTATGAAGACGCTGTCCCTACAGATGAAAAATAGGATATCTGAGTCCCAGTGAGGATCCAGTACCGACAGAGTCGCAGAAGCCAGAGGCCTCACACCAGACCAATGAATCATTGCAGTGAACCTTTGCAAGCAAAAAAGTGTGGACAAAAGGGAATTCTGTGGGACGTGCTGTGACACACTGCAGCTTCCACCTCTAGATTTTTCCTCTGTTGTGGGGCATGCTGCAAGGGTAGAGAGCGGGTATGAAGGGAGGGGGAGATGAGTGGGGTTGGGGTGCATGTGAGATTCACAAAGAACCTTTGGGCTGTTTCACAAAAGAAAGAAAGGAAGGAGAAAGAGAGGAAAAAAGAAAGAAAAAGAAAGGAATAAAAGAAAGAGGCAAAGGGAGAGAGAGAGAGAGAAAGAGGGGGGAGAGAGGGGAGAGAGAGAGAGAGAGAGAGAGAGAGAGAGAGAGAGAGAGACCGACCTCTGGAGGTACAGGTCCCTATATTCAGCCTGAGTCTATTCAGATATTGATCTTTGTAGCTCAGTGAACAGCTAAGTTTGCAGCAGCCAATGATTAAGGGACCTCAGTGGGTGGGTCTGTGGAAACCAATCTCCTCCTACAAGGTCCCCCTGCGTCACTTTGGCTGATGTCATTTAGGCTGCTCTCAGACTGGAGGTTCCCCTGAACGAAAGGTTTGTGCCACCATGAGATTCTTAACACACAGAGGGGCTTCCCCGCATTTCCACTGCTCATTGTCCTTTGGGAGCCTGCCCGGCCTGGGCCTCTTTCTTGCTCCCATTCAGATCACTGTAGGAAGCTTACCCCGAGCGTGCTGTTCACAGGGACATTCGAGTGTAGGTGCTCAGGACTTTGGATCAGGGGGCCCCTGTTTGCTGGTTCTCTTACACTGTGATGTCTGACATTAATATGAGATCTTGGCGGTAAGAAAGAAGGAAGAGGTTATGATAAAGTGATAACCTATTCGCCAAGCTGACAGGGGTTCCGTTGTCGTGGTTAGCATTTATGTCAACTCAACACGGGTAAAGAGTCATTTTGGAAGAGGGAGCCTCCATGGAGAAAATAATCCTACCACACTGGCTGGTGGGCAAGCCTGAGATACCACTTCTCTGCTGATGATATGAGTGGGCTGGTCCCATCTGGAATGGTACCACCTCTGTGTGTGTGGTGCTGGGTGCTAGAAGAAAGCAGGCTGAACCAGCCATAGAGAACATACCAGAAAGCAGCACTCCTCTGTGAGCTCTCCTTCGGCTCCTGCGTTCCTGCCCTGAATATCCTGGATGATGGACTACAAGCTGTCAGAGAGAGGGGGGGGAGAGAGAGAGAGAGAGAAGGGAAGGAGGAGAGAGAGAGAGGGGAGGGAAGAGGGAGAGAGAGAGAGAGAAAGAGAGAGAGAGAAGGGAAGGAGAGAGAGAGAGAGAGAGAGAGAGAGAGAGAGAGAGAGAGAGAGAGAGAACCCTTTCCCCAACAGGTTGCTTTCAGTCATGTTGTATTATCACAGCAGTAGAAACCCTAATTTAGACACCAGTGCAGTAATCTGAGCGCAGTGTTCAATCCTTTGAGGTGATTAGGATCAGAGACTATATGTGAAGGCCTAGGGCAGGGCCCTTGTTGAGGCCCAGATCAGCCAAGATCCCTACTCTGGACCGCTAACAGGAGCGCGTCAACAGCCAGCAGCTGGGGCACTTGAGCTTAGTAACGGTCTCGTATGGCATCTCGGGGGTCTTCTCATGAACCAGAGACTCTTTACTCATCCCTGGTCACAAACACCTGACAAATCACAGCAGAGCCCATGGTACACATTCCTGGTTTGTTTTCAAAGAACTGTACTCTCCTGAAGCTAAGCTCACTTCACTGTGGCCCTTGGGACTCTGTGGCCACACTGTGGCCAAGGCATCCCAAAGGCCTCTGGAGTCAGGTCTCCTTTTAGATGAGCATCATCTGGTCCCTCTCTGCTCTGTTCTTTTCACAGAGGTTACTTTGAAATTATTACACTGCACATAGCTTCAGACCCAAACAGGGACACCCTGACGTGGAGAAGTGTCAAAGGTGACCAGGTTTTTGAGAGCTCCTTAATTCACACTCGATACTCTCTGATCAAGTGGTCAGGGTTTCCTTCACACCAGGCGGGACTGGCAGGGATAGCTCAGTCCGGCCAGCAAGAACTGACTGTGCACCTTCTGCCCTCAGACCGGGGACTTGAAGTCAGCCAGGTGGGGATATCCTACCTCAGGGATGCCGTAAGAGCCAGTCTCAGGTTCAGCAGCCAACACACCTGCCAGAAATGAGAACCATAGAGACTGAGAGCGTTTCAGTGCCAGCAGGTGGTTGGGATGTAGTAACGATAACTTCTCAGAAGAGTTTGAGGTGGACTTCCAGGGGAGTACGGAATAGGTAGCCGGGGGTGGATCCACACTTGGTTACACGGATAAACACACCAACAGTACAATGGCTTCCAATAGTGCTCATCTGTCCTTTGGAGCCTGGGAATCCAAACTCCCCGTGTCAGAAGGAACTTCGGAAATTAGCTATGTGGCCTGTGTGGCAGAAACGTGGCTTTGGATACCTGGTGGGCCCAGGTTGTTGTTTGTTTGAAAACTGTGAATCCTTAACAGGAAGTGGGAAAACTCTCCCGGCTGGGTCAGAGAGATGAGTGTGTGTGAGAGGCAAACTTGTAAAGACGGAAGGGTCCATGAGTCAGTGGCCTCACCAGGCAGAGAAACGGCCCGCTGCTGATAGCTGGCAAGACAGAGATTGCTGAGGAACCCAGTCCAGCCGTCACCGTGAATTTAATCCATAGAGACCCATGGTTCAGTAGGAGCATGCTTGCCTTAGCAAGCATCGAGTCCTGGGTTCGATTCCCGGCACTACATAAATCCGGTATTGGTGGTACCTGCCTACATTTCCAGCATATCGGAGGTCAAAGGTCATCCCCTGTGGCACAGACCAGCCTAGGGCATGTGGGACCTTATCCCAGAAAGGGGTAAGAGGAATCAGAGTGGGAGGTAGTTCCAGAGGACTGGTATCAAGTGACAAGACATAAATGATGACAGCTGAAGATGAATGACATGGGGCTGCAAGTGCAGATGGCCACAGAGGCAGATGATTCACTGGTAACGAGGAGGGAGAGGGAGGCGGGATGGAGGACAGCAGAGGGAGGGTGGTCATGGCGTTGAACTTCAGGGCCAAGGAGGATTGGGTTAGTAAAGGCCTTTGGTCCATCTAGACAGCCTGTCTTTTGCTTCTGCCTCCTCTCCTGGTCGCAGGGCTCCCCATCTGCTCCCCCTTTGCAGTAAATGAAGCCCAGAGTGGTAAAAAGATTTAGCAGTGCAGACCTGGAGAAAAGAGGTAGGACTTGAGCTGCTGCAGCCTCAGTGGTGATTATGAAAAGGGAGGGCCATGACCGCACCCTCGAAGCCCATTCCTACCTCCAGAGAAAGAAAAAGATATCCAGCTCCCCCCCACCCCCAGCCCTGGTCTTGTTGCTGAGGGAGTCAGGGAGGGGAGAGGGCTCTGGCTGACCGGGGGCTGCACCCCCACTCTTGCTGTCTCCCATTTTGCCTCTGCCCACTCAGACTTTGCGGGAGGAGGGTGATTGTTTGAATTTCTTGTCAGAAACTCATCTGTGTGGACAGAATTCAATATTTGTCTTCCCCCCAAAGCTACTATCTTCCTATCTATCTGGGGTAATTGATTCTTACTTTTCCTATAGCAGTAGATTGAGTTTGCTGAGGAAGCAATTCTAAATGGTAAGTCGCACAGACAGAAACAATCAAAGCTCGAGTGATTGGTCTCTGAGATTTCCCTCAGCAGGATTTTCACCCCAAAGGGGTGGACTGATAACTCCTGACAGAGAGAGCATGGCCGGTCCCTCCACTGCTCAGGGGCGTGAGACCAGAGTCCCAGGCTCTGTTCGAGTGAGGCTAGCTGGGTTCTGGGCCCATTGCCTAAGGTATATGTGACCTTGGATGAATCAATGCCCAGTGTTCTGAAGAGTGTTCAGAATACCCAAGGGAACACAACTTAGAGAGTGTCTTATTCTCGGCTTAGAGGTTAAGGCACGCTGGTCTATCACACTGGAAAAGTAACGGAGGCAGGGTCTTAAAACAGCTGTGGACACCGAGCTCAAAATCAGGAAGCAGAGAGAGGTGGAGGCAGATACACAGCTTCCTTTTCCTCTTAACCCAGCCCAGGCCTCGTGCGTGGGATACTGCTGCCCACAGCCCCAGTAAGCCGCTCTGGAAACACCCTCACAAACACACCCACAGGCGGGTTCCACGCTGATCCCGGAAGTTCAGTCAGGTTGGCAATGCAGGTCATCACACCAAGGAACACTTGGAGATTTGTTAGAGTGACTTACAGGCCATGGCCTAGCCGGTCCAACAGTAGCTGTCTGCCAAAAAGGCTGGGCATCCCAACTGGTCTTGTATGTGCTAGAATCCTGGAAAAGAGGGTGCAGTGCAGTGGAGGAACGAACTTACCAGAGACCGTGAGGGCAAGCAGGCGAAGAGCCTAGGCTTGACAGGCGTGATGTTCTTCTTCTATGTCCTTCCATGACAGGCACGATGTCCTTCTTCCGTGTCCTTCCATGACAGGCATGATGCCCTTCTTCCGTGTCCTTCCATGACAGGCACGATGTCCTTCTTCTGTGTCCTTCCATGACAGGCATGATGTCCTTCTTCCGTGTCCTTCCATGACAGGCACGATGTCCTTCTTCCGTGTCCTTCCATGACAGGCATGATGCCCTTCTTCCGTGTCCTTCCATGACAGGCATGATGTTCTTCCATGTCCTTCCATGACAGGCACGATGCCCTTCTTCTGTGTCCTTCCATGACAGGCATGATGCCCTTCTTCCGTGTCCTTCCATGACAGGCACGATGTCCTTCTTCCGTGTCCTTCCATGACAGGCATGATGCCCTTCTTCTGTGTCCTTCCATGACAGGCATGATGTTCTTCCATGTCCTTCCATGACAGGCACGATGTCCTTCTTCCGTGTCCTTCCATGACAGGCACGATGCCCTTCTTCCGTGTCCTTCCATGATAGGCATGATGTTCTTCCATGTCCTTCCATGACAGGCACGATGCCCTTCTTCTGTGTCCTTCCATGACAGGCATGATGCCCTTCTTCCGTGTCCTTCCATGACAGGCATGATGCCCTTCTTCCGTGTCCTTCCATGACAGGCATGATGTTCTTCCATGTCCTTCCATGACAGGCACGATGTCCTTCTTCCGTGTCCTTCCATGACAGGCACGATGCCCTTCTTCCGTGTCCTTCCATGATAGGCACGATGTCCTTCTTCCGTGTCCTTCCATGATAGGCATGATGTTCTTCCATGTCCTTCCATGACAGGCACGATGTCCTTCTTCCGTGTCCTTCCATGACAGGCATGATGCCCTTCTTCCGGGTCTTTCCATGACAGGCATGATGCCCTTCTTCTGTGTCCTTCCATGACAGGCGTGATGTTCTTCCGTGTCCTTCCATGACAGGCATGATGCCCTTCTTCTGTGTCCTTCCATGACAGGCATGATGTCCTTCTTCCGTGTCCTTCCATGACAGGCACGATGTCCTTCTTCCGTGTCCTTCCATGACAGGCACGATGTCCTTCTTCCGTGTCCTTCCATGACAGGCATGATGCCCTTCTTCTGTGTCCTTCCATGACAGGCACGATGTCCTTCTTCCGTGTCCTTCCATGACAGGCATGATGCCCTTCTTCTGTGTCCTTCCATGACAGGCACGATGTCCTTCTTCCGTGTCCTTCCATGACAGGCATGATGCCCTTCTTCCGTGTCCTTCCATGACAGGCATGATGTCCTTCTTCTGTGTCCTTCCATGACAGGCATGATGCCCTTCTTCTGTGTCCTTCCATGACAGGCACGATGTCCTTCTTCCGTGTCCTTCCATGACAGGCATGATGCCCTTCTTCTGTGTCCTTCCATGACAGGCACGATGTCCTTCTTCCGTGTCCTTCCATGACAGGCATGATGCCCTTCTTCCGGGTCTTTCCATGACAGGCATGATGCCCTTCTTCTGTGTCCTTCCATGACAGGCGTGATGTCCTTCTTCTGTGTCCTTCTGTGTCTTTTATATAGGCTACCACCAGAAAGTGTAGTCCAGGTTAAAACTGGGTCTCCCCACTTCAAATGATCCGGATGAAAGGTGGTCTTCCCACTCCAAATTGATTAACTAGGAGAATTCCACCACAGGTGTACCCTGCTGCGTGGGTTCTAGTTAATCCCAGATACAGTCAAATTGACAAGCAAGAAGGGCCAGCACAGCCATTGAGCTGTCGCATTCCAAAGCTCTGTCACTTGCTTTAGAGCAGCGGTTCCCAACCTTCCTAATGCTGCATCCTTTAATGCAGTTCCTCATGCTGCGGTGACCCCACAACCATAAAATTATCATTGCTACTTCATAGCTGTGATTTTCTACTGTTATGGGTCATAATATAAATATCTGTTTCCAGACGGTCTTAGGTGACCCCTGTGAAAGGGTCATTCAGGCCCCCAAAGGGGTCTCATCCCACAGGTTGAGAACTGTGGGCCCCTTAATGTTGCTTGGAAAGTGCCTCAAGACACCATCCATCTTCTTTCTTGCTCTCAGTTGACTTGAGATTCCCCAACCTGGGTATGACACAGCTGAACAGCACATTATTAGCTTCCTATTAGCCTAGCTGTTGTAGCAGTTCTCGATGGGTAGTGATCACAGCCTAGGTTGCTTTAGGGACTTTGAAGCCTTTTGTTTTGTGATAGGGTCTCGTTGTGTAGCCTGGGCTAGCTCTGAACTAGCCAGCCCCCTCCCTCAGCTTCCGAAGCTGGGATTACAGGTGTGGCTTGCTGTGCCTGTATGAGCCATCCTTTCCCCACAGAACACAGCCATTGTCTCCCCTCACACTTGCCCCACAGACACTTCCCAGGAGATGAGTTTGGACCTTGGTCTGCTCCACACTGAGCCCTACTTTCCTTCTCTTTCAGGGCCCTTGTGGAGGGTGGATGGAGACTCTATTTTCTCCATGTTGTGCTTATGAACACACACACCTTAGACAGTATGTGCCCTAGTGTGACAATATCACACATGATGTGTAGCACATGGCTTACCTTCTTGGCTCCAGGCCTCTCCTGCATCACTTTGATGGAGGGAACCGTGCTTCTCAGATTCTCTCGACCTTGACTTCTGGGTGCGTTTGGCCACTCATGGGTGATGGAGATCAGAAGGGGACAGGAAGTACTTGCTAAGGATCCTTCACCTTCTTTTGCCTCCTGCAGCCACTCTGGCTATGCCTGGGTTTCCTCTGCCATTTCGGGGCCTGCTCAAAGTCTGGTGGAGTCTGATTGGCTATGGCATAGACCCTTGTCATTCCCACACTGGGTATCTAGTGCTTTATTTCATCATCTCAACAACCAGGGAAGAGGATGTTCTAACCATCGGTCCCACTTTACAGATGAAAATACTGAGTCTGAGGGTGGTGAACTTGTCTGCTACCATCTGCTGCTACCAGTCAGTGGTACAGCCGTAAGAAGACCCAAAGTCACTGGAGTATCTAAAGCCACGGGCATTTTGACTAGCCAACGGTGGAACAACCGTGGTGACCTGGTTCAAGGCTCACTTCTATTAGCCAACTGTGATCCCAACCTCCAGGTCCACCCTAGCCCCCAATCCTGCAGTCCTAAGAGATAGGGAGCAGCCCCCCAAATCTACATTAGCTCTTGTGACAGACACCTGAGCTGGGCTGTAGGAAGCTCCCCGTGTCTTTGATGGGAGCCCAGATCCCATGCAGGCACTTCTAGGAGATGGCTTGCTTTGAACAGATCTCTCAGTATAAAGGAGAAGAGAAAGTGAGGGGGTGGAGGAGGCAGAAAAGGGAGAAGGCGAGAAGAGATGAAGCCCCCCGGTTTCTCAGAGCCCAGCCTCTGAGTCTCTGATGACCAGCGGAAGGCTTTGAAAAAACGGAGGGCAGCATAGAAACCCCACTCTCTGAAAGTGGGGGTGGAAACCGGCTGATATCACATGGGGACCCCTGCTGTGGATCCAGGGGGACCTTGGAGGAGTTCAGGTGATAAAATATATATATATAAAAGTTAATAGAGAGCTGCCACACTGTCTTCTAATCCCCAGTGGGAATCCTGGGGGCAGAACACGTCAGGCTGCTACATCTTCATGCCCAGCCAGACTCCACACATCCTGAGAGGTCGCTCAGAGCTAGGGAACAGTCTCTCAGCTTGGGATGAAAGCGTCCTCCTGGAAAATGTGCCGTGTGTGGATCTTGGTTTGAACAGCTCTCCTGCGATGTCACTTCCTGAATGACATCCTAGGGGATCCCCGAATGCTCACTGGCTGCAGGTGATAGCATCTGCGGTGAGGACCCCAAAAGTGGATTGTGTGAGCCCGTGGTTAGACAAGAGGGGTCCTGGGGATGCCCCAGGAAGAGCGCCCTTCACTGGATCCAAATCTGGGTCAAGTTGCTACCGCCTTGAAGTCATTTGCTGCCTGCTTTCTAACGTGCTTAGAAAAGATAAAAAATGCTTTCCTTGGAGAGCAGGCCTGTGTGCGTTTTCCTTCATTTTATCTGGACCACTTTCCTTCAATGGCCAGACTCCAAGTGAGTGCCAGGCTCCCCTGTTCCTTAGGCACCCTTCTCCACCATCGCTCTCTGCACATTCCCATCCCTCTCTCTGGGCTTTCCCTTCAGTCTGCTGTTTGTAAGCCCAGCTCATTCATGTTCTCTGGCCTCAGCCGCTGAAGTGCCCAGCACCATCTTCCTCCAGAGAAGAGCTCTCCTTTTTCTATATCAGCGTCCCTTTGAGAGATCCTACAAACACATGGTTACTGTCTATCCCTGCAGTGGCCTCCGATGTCTCACTCCCAGCGTTTGTCCATTTACCTGTACTGTGTTCTCAGAGTCCAAGCGCTGAGAGGCTCAGGAGAGTGCACGGTTGGTTGGTGCAGGGAAGGAAGTAGAGAAACAGGGCTGGGAGATACTCCAAGATGTCGGGAGGCGATCGGTCAACAACTAGGAGACGGTAGGCCAAGGACCTGGCAAAGGTTTCTAGCTTCCTACAGAAGCCCGACCCTCCATGGGAAGACACCCATGTGCTAAATGTGTGGTTCAGCACTTTACTTGGGTCTGGGACGTCAGCTCCATATGCATCTGCCTCACCCCTCCGTATTTCATCGCTTATCCTGAGGGCACATATTTGAAAACATTTCTGAATAATGTGAAAAAGCCTAAGGAGGGGCCACTTGGCTGTCCTTTGTGACCTGTGACCTGTGACCTGTGACCCATGACCTGTGAGTGTATTTTTGAATAACACGAGTAGATTAAACAATCTTCTGAGAGGCTGCTTCTGCCCAGGTCAAAGGTCAACAGGTAGTTGTCAAGTAGACGAGGTAAGAAGTGGATTATCTGAGGATGGAGACCTGATCACCATCGAGAAAACCAGAAACAATTAACACAGAAAGGAAGTTGCCTTTGGGTTTTGAGGGGAGGGTTGTTTTCAATAAGTCAGCATGTGGATTTAACAAAAAACGCTTTCCTATAACTTCAGTACAACTTACTTTATTCTTAGACCAGGGTCTTACTGGACTTACCTGGAACTTGCTATATAGACTAATGCTGGCCCAACACTCACAGACGCCAGCCTGCTTCTGTCTCCCGAGTTCTAGAGTTCAAGGTGTGCACCACCTGCCATGCCTGACTTCCATGATCTAGTCGTAAAACTCTGTGGTTTGGGTAAAATTTGCAAGGTTGTCACATTTTCTTAGACGTGAATTCCTTCTGAAGTGAAAGGACCCAGGGCATCCATCAGAGAGGCTGGGTTAGGTAGAGGAAGGTGCTGGCTGTCTCAGCAATCTGGAGAGCTGTGAGACCTGCTTCTCCACAGCGTCCTCTCCCAGTCTCACAGGCTGGCCCATGAGCTGTCTGGCACCGTCCTCCAGCCTTGCCCCACACTGAGCTCTGGGAAATACCTTGGGTCTCTGGGATGGTTTACCTGCACCAGCAGCTTGACTGCACTTGACCCAGACAGGCTTATGAGCGTGTTTCTAGAGAGGTTTAACCAAGGGCGGGAGATACCCCAAATGTTGGAAGCTGCCTCTCATGGGCTGGGGCCCTGCACTGAATAGAGGAAGCAAAGTGAACCCCAGCATTTATCTCAGCTTCTTGACTAGAGTAGAATATGACCAGCTGCCTCAAGCTCCCTCAGTGAGTCCAAATAAACCATCCTCCATTTAATTGCCTGTATTAGGTCATACAACGTAACCCATACTATTCTGGGCGGGCATGCCTGGTCGCCATCTTTACTCCACACTATAGGAGGCAGAGAATATTAATTATAGAGAAGCCAGATGGCCGTGGACGGAGCCATTGAGCAGCTGGACACCAAAACCAAAGGGTATCCTGAAGTTCACATGCCTGCAGTAGCAAGCTAGCCCTTCTCTGTGGCAGGGATGAGAATCAGGGCTCACCCTCGGTGTCCTCTCCAATGTGCTCTCCTGAGGCCATTGCCACTTGGCTCTGGGGCTCTGGGGCTTGGTCTATGCCATACCTAACAGTCTTAAAACCGTCCACAGGAGGGGACAGCAAGGATCAGGTGTCCAAAGCCTTTCCCACTGGCGCCTCTCCAGCTGCCTGCCCACCTCCCATTCTGAGGTCACTCTGCTGGCCCCCGAGCTTCCCAGCTAGGAGGGCCCTTCCTGTGCACACAGGGCCTGCAGCATCTGTGTTCCTGACAGTGGGCTCTTCCAGGCCACATCTGCACAGGCTGAAGTTCAGCCTTTCTAGAGACGACGACGCGGCCATTGAATTATTTGTTGAAGCTACCAACACATTCAAATGAGCACTGTCCACTCAGAAGCCCCGGGGCTAGTTGGAAGATGCACCAGTTCCCTTCGGTGGGCATCCACGTGACCTATCCCACTCTGTTTTGGCTCCCTGATGCAAACCTCGACTTCCAGCCTAGACTTCTTCCTCCGAGAAGGCCGAGGTCCTAGGAATGGAGATTAGGTGGCTTCTCGGTGAGTGCTGAGGTCCTCTGTAAGGGTCCTCCTGCCTGGGAAGGGCAGCAAGTATGGCCACCAGACTCTTGGCCTCTGTATTGTCGGATGCAGTGACTTCACAGGGTGTGCCCCAGGTAGGCAAACGGTCCCCAGGCTGAGGAGGGAAGATGTCACACACCTTCACAGGAGGCTCCGACATCATCCATGTAACCCCTGCTGCTTCCTGGCCCCTCTCACCCCCTATTTGTCCTCCACGGCTGGTCTATGTGTCCTTTGCTGCAGAAGAAAGGACATGGTCTGCAAACCGCTCAATGCTGGGCTTTGCCGAGGGGCTTTCTCTTATCTCCCTCTCTCCTTCCTCAGAACAATATTCAGCTGGTTTCAATGTGGGGATTAATCTGACCCCAGTGAACAAGCTACTCTTCGGCATGGAGAATACTCTCAGGTCTGTTGTTTATCTGTCTTCCTCCTACCCTACCCTAATCTTTGGAGCTTAAAAGGCTTAAAATGCTTCTTAGGCGGGGAATCATTCTTATAAGGCAACTATTGATGAGCTAAACAGGAATGATTTCAAAACTTAGTGTGAGAACTTTGCGTTCAGATCCCACTGCTGCGCACCAGGCAGACGAGAGAAGGAGTCCTCGAAGGCCTCATCTCCTAACACCCTCAGATACTGTCTCACCAGAGGGCCACTGTGACCCTCACATACACCAGCCCAGAGCTCCCCCTTCTCACCTGATCCAGCAGTGACATCCAAGACTTCCTATCGGCTCAGCCTCAGTGCTGGGCACTACCTCAGCCCGAGAGGACGTGTCCTTCCCTATTGTCCTTCTGCCCACTTGCAACTGACAGAGTGGCGTCCTCACCACCTCCTGCAGCCCAAGAACAGCTTTTGCTGCCTTGTTTCATTTCCTGCTTACACCCCAAGAAGAGAAATTTCTAGATAGAAAAGAGGAGGTTCAGAGAGAGGAGGAGCCTGCCCAAGAGCCATCGGTCATGAGGTATAGTATCAGGATTTAATCTCAAGGCTCTGACCCAACAGCCTTCTTATTTGGCTATTTCAGCAGGATCTAGAAAAGCGATGGGCAGTGACAGAGGGCAACCATGGGTAGAGCGTGAGTTTGTTGACAAACCAAGACAAGGAAGATCTGTGGGTCACTCCCAAATGATTGTAGCCTCTGTGTGATAGGAGGAGACAGAAAGACTAGGGACAGGGTGTCCCCTGGTGAGATGAGCAATTTATATCTGTGCTTGAGGACTCAGCATCCACTGCCATTGGAACTATACTACTCACATTAGAGTCATTGTGCACGGGGACAGGGTGGAGAAGGCAGGTGATGGAGACTATCTTGAGGGCAGTGTAGGCTGAGGACTTGGCAGTCCTATGCCTGCTCTCTCATGAGGTGGGGAGCACATTTGCCAAGCTGAGCTATTGAAGAAGCAGGCATTATTTGAAGGGGCTCCTGACTCCTCTACTAGTGTTGATTTTGGAGGGAGACCGGAGACACAGGCTTTGAGGATATAAAGTGTGGCCGCAGGCAGCAGCTTCCCAGACGTTCGCTCATGTTGTTGGGAAAAGAGGGCGCCTCCTCTCCGGCGTTTGCAGTCTCACTTATGTGGAAGGCCAGGCTTGGCATGAAGCAGGGAGAAGAGGCACAGAAATCAAGACAGGTTCTGGGACTCACTCACAAGAATCTATGGAGCCCCCTGCCCCCAGTTTAGGGGACAGCAAGGCCCCAGGCTGTCTACACTCTAAATCATCTGAGGAGTATGTGACATCTACTCAGGGACCACAGAATACACAGCGGTGTCCTGATAAAATAATAATGGGCCAGTCCTCCTCCCAGAATTGCTACAGGGAAGACTTACCATCCCCCTAGACAGGGATTAGAGCTAATAAATCAGGAGTCAGGATGTAGGATACATACACAGTGCCAGAGGCTACACACACACACACACACACACACACACACACACACACACACACACATACATACACACACACATGCACACACGCACACACACAGGGCTTGTCAGAGGAAAGAAAATCCATCATCCTCAGCTTAGGCACCCAGGAGGCACCAACCGGCAGGAAGTGGCCTGCAGGAAGTCCTTGAGACAGGAAAGGAAATAGTCATGCAGGGTCTATTTACTCTGGAGACTTAGTATCTGAGGGGCATGGCTGCCGCTTTTAAGAACCAAATAGATCTTCTTGAGAGAATTTTGTCAAACCTTGGGTCTTTACCACGGTTCCTGAAGGCACTTCCTGGGAGTTTCTCTCCCTGTAGGACTGTCCTTGTGCCCATGAGAATTCATAGCGGTGTCTCCAACTTCTGTTCATTCTGTTCCTCCAACAACTCGGTTCCCGGTGACCAGAAATAAGCCAGGGCACTACTGAATATCCTAGCTAGGGAGCTAGGCTAAGCTGTCCCCACCCGAGGATCACCAGAAAGATAAAGGCTGGATTCGGTTTTCCGTTCATCTACCGATGCTCCAGAGAGTTACTGCCTCCTGCCAGTCACGGACAGTGCATGCACCTGCCAGCCACAGATAGCGCATGCGCCTGCCAGTCATCGATAGCGCATGCTCCTGGCCTTGGCTTTTTGTAACCTCCTAGATCTATGCCTGCCATGCTCGCTTTCCCACTGTGTATTCTTGCGAGGTTTCCCATTCCCCAGGTTTGGGGTGTTCCTTAGGTTTCTTTTGTCCTGGAACCCACACATTCAGGTGCGTTGTTTAGATGAGCTGTTCTACCCAGGAGGGAGCAGTCGGGATCCCACACAGGGGAAAATAAGGGTCCTCCCAGCGGCCCCCTGCTGGGATGAGTTATAGAATCAGTAAACACTGGCTTGGCACAGGAGACTTCTCAGTGGAGCTGCCTGCAGGTTGTGTGGGAGACTTGGGGTACAGCCTTTCGGAGTGCTCTCCTGTGCCAGCGGCCGCGGCGGGGGCTTTTTAGTCATGCAGCAGCAGCTTGTGTTAGTTTCCAGTTAGTAACCTGCTCCCATCCATGTCCCTGTCCATCCCTTTTAGGGCCATCTTCTGACTATCCAACTCCACAGCCTTCCCATCCCGTCATTCCAGCCATTGGCTGCCATGTGCATGTGGTGTTGCGTTTCCCCTGAGTGTAGACCTCTTGGGACAGGCCTCTGCCTGGTCTGCCTCAAAAGGCATCTGCAAGCATGGGAGTGCCAAGGGCTGACACAGAAGGAAGGATGAGAGACACCGCTGAAGACTTTACTACTCTTGTGTCCCAGAGGAGTGGACCCTTGTCACCAGGGTAGCAGACAGAAGTACGGTGAAGAGAAGTCAGGGCCTGAGCCTTTGCCTGGCCTACACGGGAACAGCAAGACACATTGGGACTGGCTTCAGGGAGAAATCAGGGTAGGGTGTGGGCTCCATGGGTGGCCCCTTTCCCAGGGTGGGGGAATGCTGGGAAATTGGGATTGTGACCACAACAGTCTCTGTTCACCCCTCAGCACTCCATTGAGGCCTAAGAGGCATTGGGTGGTGTGAGTCATGAATTCCTGTGTCATGTTGTTTCTTCTCCTGTAGGCACGAATGGAGAATAAGACAGAGACATCAGTTCCCTTAGAAAGGATGTGGCAGAGAGGAGGCCACTGACCCAGATCTGCGTGAGACTAAGCACTTAGCTTGGAGCTGGACCAAGTTGGTTCAAATTACTGGGGCAAAGTCACACCTTAGCCTCTAGCTCTTCTTCCTCAAGCTGCACATGCAGAGACAACTTGGGGCAGCGAATGGGACTTGGATTATACACTGAATGTACGAGGTGCCGGCTGATCTTGGGAGACTTAGGATTTCCTCGGAGACAGGAAGAGTCAAAAGAGATCTGGACAGGGTGGGGATGCTAAGGCCAAAGGGATTCTGGGAGGTAAGGGAGGTGAGGGGGTTAGCCAGGGACCACTGAGTACCAGGCAGTGTTTGTGAGGGGGCTAGCCAGGGAGCACTGAGTACCAGGCAGTGCTTATCCCAGAGAGATAAAGGGAGGCTGGGACACTGGGCTCCTGATCTTCATTTATACCGCTCTGGATGTTCGAAACCCTTGCCCGTCCTTCATGGTATTTGATTCTCACAACACAGTAGGGTAGACATTTTTTCTCAGTGACCAGGAAAGAGCGGCCCGGGGCTTACAGATGGACATAAAGAACAGGGAGGTGAGGCAGGACCAGATTCTAAGCCAAGTCCTCTGCCTCTAAATTCACTCTGATTTTCAAAGGACAGCAACGTGATGAAAAACACTTTTGATACCACTGTGGTAACAGCTACCGTTTGTCTCGGGCTGGGCGCTACGCTCAGAGCCTTGAAGTCATCGCTGTCACCATGTTCCTGTGAGGAAGGTCCTCTAATCCTCCACTGTGCTCAGGTGGGGAAGCTGAAGCCCAGAGAGATTAAGACACTTGCCCACGGGGCAGAGCCGTGATTGGAACCAAGATGAATCTGGCTTCAAATCTGTGTGTGTGACCTTTGTAATATTTCGCCTGGCCCTCAAAGAGGTGGGCTCCGGGGGCCCTTGTCCCCACGACCTGATGCTGTTTGAAAAGATAGGAGGAAAGGAAGGCAGCTCTCCAAACCTTCAGCTTATCTGAGCTACAGACAGCATACGGCTTCCTCAGGAAGGGTAAGGAAGAAGACTGTCTGAGTCCTGGGTCCACAGGTGACCCACTCAGAGCAGGTCTTCACACCTGCGGCCTTCTCCCAAGGCCTAGATACAGTCACTTTGCCAGTGCCTTCCCAGTGGAGTCTGTACTAAAGAGGGCTGTGGTGGTTTGGACTTGAAACATCTCCACAGGCTTGTGCTCAGAAAATTCAGCTCCCGATGCACAGTACTGTTTGGAAGAATGTAGGCCTGTTAAGAGGTGGGGCCTGACTGGTCCAGAAAGAGGCACAAGGGGCGGGCCTTTGAAAGTTATCCGGCCCCTGGTTCTGGCCTGCATTTTCTACTTCAAGATCAGCCACTGTGTGGACAGCCGTTCCACCTCATGGACCCACTGCTTCAGACAGAACGCTCCCTCCCTTCCAACCTCCTTCCCCGCCAGGATGGGCTGAAAGCCCTCAGAAGCTGAGAGTCTAAATCTTTCCCTCCATGCTTTAGTTAACTGTTTGGCCCTGATGACACAGGCATTCATGATAAAGAACCATGGGTCTCTGACTTTCCAAGCAGTGATGGGCTGGGACGACCTCCGCTGGGTGCCCAGAGGCTCCTGTCCCCAGGTGTCCTCTGAAAGCTGTCTCTTTTGGTTCCGAGTCCTCGGCTCACAGAAAACACTCTGCAAACACAGGCGGCAGGATGAAAGGGCAAGCCTGTGGATGGGCGTGCTCACATTTCCTTCTGTCATTGTCCTGTGCCTGGACTAGACTCAGAGTGGCCCAGGCTCAGCAGAGCATCCATGGTCTGTGCACCCTACTTCAAAAGATCCCCCGGGGCCCAAGGTCAGTTTCCTCTCCCCTGTCTACTGTTTCTACCTGAGATCTCTGCTAAGGTTCTATAAGAAGTTCTCAGTCTTTATGCTAGTGGCAGGGAGGCGGGGTGGGGTGGGAGGGTCGGGGGGGGGGCAGAGGGAGTTCCTCCACTCTTGCCTGCCCTCCCCCTCTACTCTTGCCTGCCCTCCTTTGTCTTGCTGTAGAACAGGTGGAAGAGGGTAAGGAATGGATGAGTCTGTTACAGTTGCTCCGGAGCTGGGGCAAGGAAAACATTGTAACAGATGTGCTGTTTATCCTATTGGAAGGTATAGACTGGTAATTTCCGAAGGGAAGATGATTAATGCCCTATGTTATAGTTGACTCTGCTTTCATTCCAGAGAGAGCAGCTCACCTGAGGAAACTGTGGTCTTTGAAGCCCAGCAGCCCTTACTCAAATCGTTCTTTGCAACTTACTACTTACTAAGTATAAGACCTTGGCCAAGGGCTGGAGAGATGGCTCAGTAGTTAAGAACACCGACTGCTCCTCCAGAGGACCTAGGTTCAATTCACAGCACCTACATGGGAGCTCACACCTGACACCCTCACACGGACATTAAAAAAATACCTTGGGCAAGTTGGCTAAGGTCTCTGGCCCTCAGTGACCGTGTGTGTGTGTGTGTGTGTGTGTGTGTGTGTGTGTGTGTGTGAAGTGTTGTGGATTGGGTACCAGAGTGTAGCACCTTTCCGGATACAAGGCTTGCTCTGTGAATGTTACCCTCACCCTCCCTTGGCAAACTGCCCCTCTTCTAACTGCAGCCCGAGGAATGGAGAGCAGAAGACAGAGCCTACTGATCCTCCCAGGGGGCTATGAGCTATGCCATCTGGGGCTTCCCTAGGTCCTTTTCCACTTTGTGTGCTTCCTGGATGGCATAGGGGACAGAGATGAAAGGCACTTGGCCTGTCGGCTCACAGAATTGTGCTTCTCTGTGTCCCTGGCAGATGCAAGGAACCATGTCAGCCATGAAAAGGCACACTGGGCGTTTCAAATTGTTTCCTAAAGCAGGCCAGTGATTGGATAAAAAGATGACTCTAATCCATTCAATTGCGTGTCAAGTCCTGCACTAAGCTTGCATATGCATTGCTTCGTTTGGTTGCCACCCCAGCCCTATGAACTAGATACTCTATTATCTCCTGTGGATGAGGGAGTCAGGGTTCAGGAAGGCTAAGTATCTTGTCCAGGGTCACTCAGCTAGGAAGTGGTAGAGCTGAGGTTCAAATCCAAGTCTGTTTGACCTTCAAGTTCGGGGGACCTTGTTACCCATTAGGAAACAGTCTTGGAATAAAGGGGTTCTCACTTTGACCCTGCTTCTGATTGCTTGAGCATTTCAGTTAAATGTGTACGTTCTTTCTTAGCAACAGGGACGTTAGGGGTCCTGTGTATGAGACTCTTCAAACCCCAGTACCAAAAAAGTTCTTTTTCCTCCTCGTTTTTTTTGGGGGCGAGGATGTGAAAAGGACACTTGACCCAGATACGCAGTGTCTTTTCGAATAAGCAGATTGCAGGGAACGGCTCTTAATTAAGGCCTGACCTTCACCCAGTTCAGCTGTTTCCTGTCTCTGGCTTTCTCTTCCTACTTAGGCTGCTATGAGAGAAAATGAGGCTGGACTCAGGAGGCATTAACTGCCTCCTATCTTTCCTCTCTGTGGCTCCAAACTCCTTGCCAGCTGCCACAGGCAGTCACAACTGGGTGTCCCAAAGGCCAGGAGCTAGAAACAAGGCATCTCCTGCTCCCCCCACCCCCAGCCTGTTTTCTGGTGGGGATGCCCCTGCCCTTCAGCAGGTGGGATGCAGACACAAAGAAACCTCATGAATGGCCACCTTCCTGTTCAAGTCTGAGGATCCAAGAGGAAGCAGGTCTCCCTCCCTCATATGGTGGCCTCAATTCAGTCTCCCTTCCAGTTCGCCTGGCCTGGTACTGGCTGTCACAGAGATCAAGCATCTCTCCCCCCCCCCCCCCCCCAGTCTGGAGAGTGACCACACCCTTACCTGCCCTGCGTGAGGTTCCCTGTTGTCTCTGACTCCGCCGATGCCAGCTGTCAAGGGTTCTATAACCCAGCCCATCTTTAATTCACTTCTTCTTCCTCTTAGATCTGTCTTTTCCCTCACGCTTCATCTTACTCCACTGCCTCTGGCTAAAATGCCTTCCTCCTCCCCCAGTGCAGCTTTAATCTACCCAGGTGCCATGACCTGGAAAGAGAGTTTCCATTGTCTGACATTTCCCCACTCCGCTCAGCTGTTTTAAGTGCCTAGAGCCCCCTGTGATGTATACCCCGAAATAGATACACGATCCTCGGGAAAGAGTCGTGATTAGCGATGTATCCGAGAGTGTAGGAGGAAGTTATCGATTAGTGATGTCTGCTGCAGTTATGGGAAGAAGATGTTATTGATGAGTAATGTCTGCCATGGGTAAAGAAAGGCAGACTACTGATCGGTGATGTCTACTGTGGATAGAAGAGGAGAAATGGCAGTAGACTTTGGTCTAGAGCCAATGGGTGTCTGTTTCTTCCTGTAGCCTCTAACAGTGCTTTGTCTCAACTTATCACGGACTACCATATCAACAAACATCTTATTTTATTGTCTCTGAGGGGTGAGACCTGACTCCCTTCCATCTACACTAGACGGTTAAGGACTTATTGAAGTTATGGCTAACTGGATGCCAGCAGCACCCTGAAGTCCTGGCCCTGTCATTCATCTCAAGGTCTCACTCACTGTCAAAACCGAATAGCAGGATGTCCAGCTGAGCCATATTGGGGATGGGGGACGACATTCACAGAGATAAAGCAGCCTTTTAGAGTCAACTAGACAGTGTGTGGTGGGACCAGTGTCTGGCTCCAAACTTTGGCAGTTAAGACTCCATGAATCTTGGTCCCTTTCTTCGAATATCCTGGTGGTCGGTGTGACCCAGAGCCACTTGGTTTGGATGAGACTGCCACCATTATTCTAAAGTCTCTGCGGGAAGAAACCGCTATACGTTTTTATATCCTTCCCTGCCACATGTGGAATGAAGGTCACAGATGCACATAGAACGTGGAGCCTTGGCTCCGAATGACCCTGGGAGTTCTAAAAACAGCACTCCAGGGGGTAAAAACAGTACTCCAGGGAGTGAAAACAGCATCTTTGCTGTTAACGAAATTTCTAACTTTGCCGGATGCAGTAGCAATGTTTATCCACAAGAGGGCAGTAAAGACAAGGCTACCAAATCCAACTCCTAAACCAGGCCTCAAAAAGCAAGGGGAGTCCAGCGGGGAGGGATGTTGTTTCTTTTATTGTGGCTGCTGTCATTAATCTCAGACTACTTGTGCCACAGCAGGCGGATGCAAAGATCTAATGGATAATTTCCTCACAACTTCCAGCAGAATGCGGGAACAGGCATTTAGCCATCTATGTCTTTGTCCGGCCTGTATTTTAGTGAGCGTCTACTGTATTATAGCTCTGTGCTGTCAGGGAGGGGAGGAGGGTGGATCATGTAGGATATACAGATTGGAAAGTTCTAGTGCATTTGTGAAAAGATGTGTGGGAGGCCTTGTCTGAGAGCCAGGAGGGCATCTTGGAAAAGGTGACATTTGACCTTGCATTGGAGGTCATCCCAGATAAACAGAACTGGAGAGGGACAACCCTAAGTTTTATATCAGAGAGTGGTTTTCATAGTGCCCTCCTCTTCCACTACGATGAACTCACAAGTCACTGAATCAGGGCCTGACTGAGGATCTGAGCTGTGGACCCCACACACCTGAGAATCTTGGGGTCCTGTGGGCTTGGGGGAGTGTTCGGTGCACGAGGGTACACGGACTTGGGTTGATCCCCTAGGAAGCTCCTGGGAGAGTCCAGTCCTCTCCTTCCCTCCGTTTGTGGCACTCTAGCTGGGGAACAGAGGCCAGAAACTACTTGGAAAGTCTGTTACTCTTCCCCAACCCTGCTCCTTTAGCCCAAGATCTGGGAGACCTGAAGGCACAGGAGAAAACAATGTGCACGGACTACCATCCTGAACACCTGGGGGCGCTAGCGAGCAGGCACGGCCCCACCCAGGGGTCTCGGGGAGGCAGAGGGAGGAGGAGCTAATGCATGAAGTCTATGGTCTCATGAGCGACAACAGTAAAACCCTAAGTTTGATTTGCTGAGAACAAGCCATGCCAGGCCTTTCCCAGACAGGAAGTGTTTACAACTGCACTTCCTGGCTGGTGCCTTTACTGTTCCCATTTTGCAACAGAACACACTGAGGCTCAGGGAGTTTAAGGGACTCAGACCTCCTAAAACATGCAAGATGCCGGGGCTGTAACCCCACCTAGAAGATTTAAGACCAGCTTGGGTACACAAAGAGTTCAGTCTTTGGATCCCCCAGCACACATACATGCACACGTTCACAAAAGCCACGATCCAGTCTTCGTGTGTTTGCTCAACATCAAACTTCGGAGTTCTTCCACCTCCAGCTGCTTCTGTGGAAGAGTCAGTCACGGTTGGTCTGATCTGCAGGGCAAGTTTCCTTCATGGCGTTTGCTCGCTTGCTTCCTGTGGACAATTCAGCTACCCTGAATTAGAGTGAATCTGGGCTAGGGAGGAAGCCAAGTGGACGAAGGTGCTTGCTGATGACCTGAGTCCACACAGCAGGAGAAAACCGACTCCTGTAGGTTCTTTTCCTACCTCCACACAGGCGCCATGACAACCCCCAAATCAGCCAACAGATTGATCAGCCAATTGATTGACAAATTGATCCATCTATCAACTAGTACACTAATTTATTTTAAAAACTGCATCTAACTCGGAGGCAGAGCCTTAAAATCAGTTGAAGTTTGGGAGCTGAGCAATGACTGAGGACGACCCTTATATTGACAATGTGGAGCACAGCCCTAGGTCCTTCCCCTCCCTACCCCACCTTGCAGCTCACCAGCCTGCATGCTATCATGCCACGTGGCCTTTATCTCCTCAGGCTTGTCTGAAGAGCAGACACTCCCTGCCCTGAAGGACGTCTTCTCCCTTCCTGCCTCTCCGGAAGCAAGCACGGATCATTTCAAATGCAGAGAGAGGCCAAGGGGCCCTGGATGGGTCTCCTAACTGGTTTCTCAGAGCCTCAGTGTCCTCAATCTGCAAGGTGAGTACATCCTTCCATTGCTGTGATAAGATATTCTGACGTAAACGACGGTAGAGAGAAAGGGTTTATCCCTTACGGATCCCGAGGGCACAGGGACGACACCAAGCGGCTGCGCATGCTCAGTGCTCCTGGCGTCCCAAAGCAGAACACAGAAAGACAACAGGAAGTGGGACCCAGCTATAACACCTCAAAGCCCACCACTAGAGACGGATTTCGTCCAGTAAAACCACACAGCCTAATTGTTCCATAACTTCCCCAAATGGCGCCACCGGCTGGGGTCTGTTCAAACACAGGTGTTTATGCGGGACGTTTCACATTCAAATCACAACGGTGAAGTAACGCTCAGTTCCACCAATCTAAGGTGCGCACAGGCGCTTTTATGTGTCACTGGGTAAGAAAAAGAAAAATTGACACTCGGCTGAGTATGTTGGTGCAACTCTGTCTCCAACTCTTGAGAGGCTGAGGCAGGAGGATCACTGTGAGTTTGAGGTCAGCATGGACTATGTATAGTATGAGGTACACACACACACACACACACACACACACACACACACACACACACACACTGAAATGCCATGTATCTGTAAGAAACGCGCACAGTAACACCTCAGCACAGTTTCCTGCTTGGAGCCACCTGTGATTGAATACGGGGCTCATTATTCCAAATACTGTCTTGCCTAGGGTCCCTGTTGGAATCCCCTCTGCCCTCAGGGGCCCTCTCCCCAGGACCCACTCTCTTCCTGCCCGCAAGCTCTCCAGAGCAGTTTCTCCCCAGGCAAAAACTTGGACCCAAGTCCCTTCAGAAACAGAAAAAAGTACCTTGCAAGCTTCTCAGGGAAGATTTGATTCCTCTCTGTTCTCGGCAGCCTGTCAGACTCCTACCTGGTTCTTTGAAAGTTCGAACATTAGCTGGGTCAGCAGGGAGCCAAGTACACAGCGGAACTTCTTTGCTGCAGTAAAACTTTTCTTTCTCCCGAGGCAGGATGGAGTTCTCTAACCAGCCTCAGCTCAGCACTTGCCCGTTCCTGGAATGGCGAGGCCTTTACGATGGCTTGAAAGGCAGACACGCGCTGCCCAAAGAGGCCAAAAGCAAACTCTGCCAAAGGCTGCCGGCTCTCTGCAGACCCAGAGCAAGGATCCAGGAGCCCCTGTCATTCACGGTTGGAAACTTAGGGAAGGCAGTAGCCCTCTATCGCTGGGAAGAATGGGATTCGCTGGTGAGGACCGTGCCTGCCCCTTTGCATGCACACAGTCAGCCTCTCCATTACCTCAGCCTCCCAGCTTTGGCCCTACTGCATACACAGGGTCTCTCCGTTGCCTCAGCCTCATGGTTTTGGGTCCATTGCTTCCACTTGAACAGCACTTAGGAGGAGAGAGGGCGGAGACAACCCAAGACACTCTGCTTTTGAGGAAGGCTCTGGGTTCTGTTCGGACTTGGCCTTTTTAGGAGGCTCACGGGATTACTCGCGTAGGACAAAAAACTCTGAAGTAACCTGTTCCAGACCCAGGTGACTCCCAGGGAGTATCCTACAGGGGCAGGGTGATCTGAGCACCAGACGAGGACCCTGCCTGCCACTATAGAGATGTTCACTGTAGTGGATATGGACTGTTCTAGACCCACCAACCACTGGGAACCAATGACAGTTCCCAAGTCACGCAGCATCCCAGGCAGACAAGTCTCCTGGGGCTCCATTTTTAATATTTTGCCTTTTGTCTACCCGTGGGCTGATCCTCCTTCTTGAGAGCCAAAAAAGAAGAAGCGGGTTAGCTGACGAGAGGGAGCTAAGCAGATCTCTGCAACGGGGTAGGGGCTCCAGCATTTGAGTCCCCAGCACAGGGACTGGCAAAGAGAGGCAGCAAGGACTCAAGTTCCAGAGAGATGGCATTATATGAAGATGTCATTCAAAGTCAGAGTGTGGTGGTGCACAGTCAAGCTCAGCTTCCTCACTGCGCAGATGCTCCCTGCCTCTCACATCTGACAGGCTCTTCAGGTAGAAAGCCTTGCCTCTCTCTCCCAAGGATCGCCACTAACACCTACCTAGCAGAGAGCCTGACCTGAGTGGTCACGAAGCTAACTTTCGTGTATCCCACCAAATGTGAACATAAATAAAATCTCATGTAAAACACGAATCTTTCTGATCAAAGGGTACCACTGCAGATGGTCTGGGTGCTATGTGACTCGGTCTGTGTCTCAAATTATTCCTTTCTAATATATCTAAAAGGGGGAAAAATAATTTCAGCCAGGCTTGGCTCATACCTGTAGTCTCAGCACCTCACAGTTTGAAGCAGGAGGATAGTTGAGAGTCTGAGGCCAGCCTGAGCTAGCCTAAGCTATACAGTGAATTCTGGGCTAGGCCAGTCTAAATTATGATAGGCGAGTCCTTTAAAAACATTAAATGAGAAGACAAGGCAGGGATCGAAAGTTTAAGGCTAACCTGGGCAACTTTACCAATCCCATAAATAAAAAAAAGTCTCAATTTTAAAACATGTCAGACTCTGTAATTCTTTGGAGAAAGGCTTTCCTCAGAAGATTATTCTGGAAATCAAATGGAGTCGTGTACATAATTCACTATACAGGATCTAGAATGTTCTCCTCCCTTCTTCTGTGCCTGACTCCAAATGGCTTTCCTGCAGGTTTTGGGCCACCAAACACAATAGTTAGTGGATCTGAAGAGCTAGCTACCTTTACCTCAGGAAGTCACAGGGAAGCTTCTCGAAGCACCAGGAGACACCCCAGCTCCTCCTTCTCCCTCTAAGCTTCTCTCTTCCAATGGGTCCAAGCACACAGAACAAGCTCCCTCTGTGCCCATTACCAGACGGAACGTGCTTCCTCGAAAGAACAGCCACGTCCACCACTCTCTTCCCTTCTGCGTTGAGTTGCAGTCATTCTTGCTGATTAGGAGTGGGAAATGCTTTCACATCAGTCCTTGGTCTGCTCCCTCTAGAAGGACACGGGATCGCAGCAGCACAAAGGTATTCAGGTGAGCCCCTTTTGAAAGGGCAGTTCCCATCAACCATGAGCTAGCAGGGACTCCTTTACATGTGTTTTTGATGCCGAAAATGTAACATTTGACTTTCTTCTCTTGTTCCAGAGTGTTATCCAAACAAATAAGAGTTAGAGGATGTTTGTTTAAACCTGGAAACATGACCTGAGATTTTTTTTTCTCCTCCGACTTCAGCATACAGCTCAGCCATTTAATCCCTGAGCTTTAAAGCACGCGATTCACTTTATATTTATTTAATCTTCTATACTGTGAATTGACTCTTTCTTGGCATCTGCGGGCAGGGAGGACATTTTATAATCTCACCGCAGTGGGGCGAAACCAGCAATGAAGCCGTGGCTCTCTGGCTGCTGAATGGGCAACCCTCCTTATCCCGATCGGTGGGCGTTCTCTGGGGGTGGGGGAGCGCGCACTCTGAAAGCCACCGCTGTGTTGGAGGCTGTGAGCATAAGCGGGGGTGCTCCCCGCTCCCACAGCACTGGGACGGTGATTATTATAGTTGCTTTTGCTTTTAGGAGAATGTTCACACCTGTAGAAGACCCCAGATGGCAGAACCTGGTGTTGGACCTTTCCCAAAGTCACCTCGTACCGCGCCTCCCTCCTCCAGGCACCAGCGCACTGGCTTGCTCCGATCTCCACTCATCTTGAACCCTTTGCATCTCTCCAGTCTTCGTCCAGATACGCCCCTCGCTGCCTTTTCTTGGGTCACTGCTATTTCTGTCTTCCTCTCCTACCTAGAATTGGTGCCATTCTTTGTCCTGCTTGCCTTTTAAATTTCTGATCCAACCATCAGATTGGTTTCCCCAAAACCCAGCCTGTGTTTGCCAGTGTTTCAACTTTATGCTGCAATAGACAGTGCCAGGACATCTATTCGTGAAAGATGGATTTAGAAGAAAGGAGACCTCGGGAGAGGAGAGAGAGAGGAATATGTCCGAGGAAGAGAGAGGAATATGTCCGAGGAATGGAGGAGCCTTGCCTTGGGGCATTTTGCTGTGTAGGACCAGAATTCCAATTTCCAGGGGGCTATGTTCTAGTACTAAGAATGGTTAGTTAGCATTCCAGTTAGCTGGATTAAAAATATTGAGTAAATTGTTTCAAGTGTGCTCAAACACCTAAAGGAAACCATGTACAAAGGACTCAAGAAAGATCAGAACAAAGGAAGCCACTGGAATGCAGTAAAATGTGCAAATAAAAACACCCCCCCCAAAAAACCCAAATATAAATACTTTAGCTGGAGAAAAAAGGGTGAAAAATGTATTCTGTGTATCTAACAACATATCTGAGTGAAAGAAAAAAATAGCAAAAATAGAGGGTCTGGGAAAAGGCTCAGGCAGTAAAGCACCCTCCGTGCAAGTGAGGGGGTCAGGGTTTGAACTCCAGCACCTATGTTAAAAGAAACGAGCAGACCTGGGCACAGTGCTTCACATCTGGGCTTCCAAAGCTGCAGAGACAGAAACAGGAGGGTCCTCGAAGCTCCCTCCACTCACAGTGAGAGGACAAGTTTCAGAAAGATAAGGGTGTGGGGGAGGCAATAGTGGAGACATCTGATGTTGGCTTCCGACTGCTACACTAATGCAAGCCATATGCACACATGTGTGCTGGAATACGTGTACATATATCCCTGAAGGAGGTGCTAATGGTAGAATTGATATGCAACAACAACAATAATGTATTTATCAGTTTCTATTTATGTATCTATTGATATCTATCTATCTATCTATCATCTATCTATCTATCTATCTATCTATCTATCTATCTATCTATCTCAAATCCATAGGGGTAACTATGCCAGCATCTCATCATTCCTATAAAGGATGTGTGTGTGTGTGTGTGTGTGTGTGTGTGTGTGTGTGTATGTGCACATATATATGTCTATATATCACATATATGTGATATATATCACAGTGCAATGAGTGTAATTTCTTTCGAATCTTCCTTATCAAGAGTTACTTTAAAAGCAAATGGTTCAAAGTATTCATTTACAAGGCAGCACAGAACTATGCCGTTTACAAGAAACTCATTTTAGATACAAAGAGGCAAATAGGTTGAAAGCATGAATTGGAAAACCACGGCTAGAAAGGCCGACCGGAGGAACCTAGGTAACTCTTAACACCCTGCATGGCGGCCCTTAAGACCAATGTTGTTATAGAGACTAAAGAGATTGCAGTGTGACCCACAAAGTCACTCTAGAAAGTGATCATCGTGGGAGAAAGTCATACACCCGAAAGCACCGACCTTTCCAACAGGAATCATGTGGTGCTGGCGTAGTGCTGTGCACGGAGTGGAATTAAGAAGCCAAAATTAAGCCCATTCAATGCTGAACACTTGACTCTGACAAGAGTTTCAAGACCATTAGAGGAGAGAAGAGTGGTGTTCTCAACAAATGGGGTTGAGACAGGTGAATTTACACCCAGAGAAATACATTAGCCAGGGCCCCTGTCTTTTAGTGCTTAAAAAAGTAACTCGGAGGGAACAAACAACTCTGTGAAAGAGCTCAAACAGAGAAAGCATAGGGATGGGTTCACTGTGTCTGTGTATTTGTGTATGTGCACATGAGTGCAGTACCCTCAGAGGCCAGAAGAGGGCATCAGATCCCCGGGAGCTGGAGTTGCTGGCAGAACTCACGAAAAGCCTGTCCTATACCAGAGTCAGGTGTGCACTACAATGTTGAGCTTGTCAACAGATGTTATTAATGAAGTGAGAGGACAATCTACAGGATGGGACAAAATACTGACAAATCAGATCACAACATCCACAACAAAAACTTTTAAAACTCATAGAACATAAAGATTAATAACGGGCAAAAGACTAGAATCGATGTTTCTCCAAGGAAGATACCAAAATGGTCAAGAAACATGTGTAAGTTAAAAACAAACAAACAAACAAACAAACAAACAAACAAAACCTCGACTTCAAGTCATTAGAGAAAATTGCCACCCACACAGCAGGGAGGCGTGTTACACCCAGTAGGATGGCCAATATAGAAGTTAAATACATGACAATGGTAAGAGCTGGCTAGAGCCAGGTGTGGTGGCTTGTGCCTTAATCCTAGCACTCTGGAAGCTGAGGTGAGAGCTTGAGGCCAGCCTGTAAGACAGGATTCCTTATCTCAAAAAGCCCATAATGTCGCTGAGGATGAGAAGCCACTGGAAGTTTTCTGCATTGCTGTGGAAATGTAAATTGTTGGAGCCACTGTGGAAAATGGCTTGGCAGTTTCCCAAGAAGTTAAAAATAGAATTTCTATAGAATCCAGCAATTCTACTTCTAGGTGTATTCTCATGGTCATTGGAACCATCTGTTCAGAAAAAAACTTGTACCCAAGTGCCTATAGTGGCATTATTCACCATAGCCCCAAAGCGGAAACAACCCAAATGCCCACCAACTGATAAATGGATAAGCCAGACATGGAACATTGTACAGAGACCGTTCGGCCTCAAAGAGCTCGGTAGCGCTGGTGAATGCTACAGCATGGCTGCACCTTGCAAATATTATGCTATGTGAAAAAGCCCAGACAAAAGGCCACATATTCCACTTATATGCAAGGTCAAGAAAAGTCAGATCCATAGAGACAGGAAGATGAGTGTCTGCCGGGGGCTGGGAGGAGGTGGAAATGGAGGGCAATTGCATCATGGGAAGGGAGTTTCTCTTAAGAAGGGTGCAGATGTTTGGCATCCGACACTGGCGATGGTGTATGGCACTGTGAACGGCCCACCGAGCGCCCAGGAATCAGAGGCAGTTCAGGCCATCCTGGGATAAAGCAAAAGACCCTGTTCCCCCAAAAAACTAAATGCAGAATGGTGAAAGTAGTTTGTCTCCCCGACATTGCTTGTCTGATGATCAAGTCTGTACAAAGCCCCAGGGTTCTAGTCTCATCCTGTCCCTATGATACAACACTGTCTAAGAGCAGCATGGGAAGAAAAGATCTTACCCTGCTACACTTCCAGGTCACAGCCAGCACAAGCCAAGTCGAAACTCTTAAAGCAGACATTCGAGAACACAGCTTGCTGGCCGGCTTGCTAATTCATGTTTCTTAGCTCTCTTATATACCCAGGACCACCGGCACAGTCAATAACATTGGTCAGTGGACTGGGGGCTGTCTTCATCAATTAACAGTCAAGACAACCCTGACACCCCAACCCTGACACCCCACAACACAGACATGCTCACAGGCCAACCTGATCTTGGCAACTCCTCAATCCAGGCCTCCTTTTCAGGTGACTCAGTCAAGTTGATTGCTAAAGCTTATCACAACACCTGCCGTCTATTATGGTTGATGTAGTAACAATGTACAAAAGTGAGAGAAATTCAACTAACAGTGTCTCAGCTATGGGGATACTCTTCAGCAAGTCATCTGAAGCTGAGGGATCTCCCGGTGGGGCTAAAAGAAGTGCTCACCAGTGAGCAGTGTTGCTTTGAAGATCATGTCTACAGCTGAGGAAAGAGGAGAGAGAGAGAGAGAGAGAGAGAGAGAGAGAGAGAGAGAGAGAGAGAGGTGTCACTAGCTCTAGCTTCTGTCATCCAGAAAAAGAAAGGTTCCCAAGTGTCTCCAGTACTCCAATGGGTGCATTCCAGGGCCACCTTACCTCAGGAAGAGTTGAGGGAACGTGCCCATTTCTAAATACTTATCAGAGGATGTGGAAAGAGAATCAAAAACGCTTACTAGAATATATTATCACAACAGCTACCAAGATGGACAGATATTATTTGGAATAGGGAAAGAAGTAGACTTCCTTTTGGATGCTCCCAGTGATTGATTAGTTATGTCTGTTTGGAAGAGTTTACAATGCTCAATGCCCTAGTTAACTGATTGCTGCTGCTTTCAATAGATGTATGGCGTATAGCATCCAGCTATGTATTAACCATCCTGTCACAGGAACAATGGCTAAGCAAGAGACTCAAACCGTGAGTATCCACAGAGGTCCATTTGCCAACTGCAGAGGAATTCTCTTCTAGACAGAAGCAGTTACCCAATTCCATGGTTTTCTTGCACCAAAACCAAGGGCAATGTCTCACATGCCTTTGGGAACATGCTGATTTCTCCTAACACTGTGCCTTCATGGTTCAACATAGCTCCCATGTTGAAGTGCTTGAGAGATGTTTGTTTTGTTCCTCTTCCTCCACCTTTCAGCCATCTCAAGGGACTTCTGGAGTTCTGTACTCTCTGAGAATACGTCTCCATTCCTTCCCTCTGATTCACCTAAAGATTCTTCCTCTAGGGCTTTGACTACTCTTTCCTGGCTATCTGAGGAGGAGGCTGAGAATCCATCTCAGGGAGGAGGTGCAAGAAGAACCAGATGAAGTCAGAGCTTACTAAAGGACCCTGTGATGTTTACTGATTTTCTTTCTATAAACAGAATCCTTCTAGCCAGTAGCAGACAGGGCTCCCTGGACGCCCTTGGTAGTAGGGATCAGGCGGTGGAGGGTCACTGCTTACAGAAGATTAATGCTCAGTCTGAGGACCCAGGAGTTTTGTTTGGGGTTTATGGGCCTGTGGTTGCCACTCTGGATTAAACCATGCTTTGGGGATAAGTGGCAGGCGTGAGGCAGCAGACAAGAGATCCATTTAGATACCTTGAGATCCTCTCAGGAATCTTAAATCTGAAAGATCAACGGGAATGCCACGTAGCAGTGACCATAGCAAAAGCCCAGGACACCATCAGTCACCCCGCCTCTCTGTTTACCCCGTAGTTAGATGCAAAACCAAATGTTTCACTTTCTCGAAAGCCTCCAGTTTAGGATACGTTGGGTGGGGGTTGGAGGAAACTGTCAGTGTGAGCATGTGACTAACAGAGGATAGAAGATGCTTAAACAATCACAGATGAGCCCTGAGCTGGAGGAGCAGGTGATCAAGTTCATGTGTGTGCTTTCTCACACATACAATGTAGCGAACACTGCTAAAGACAGGTAAGAATGCAAGGCAACGGGGAGACGAGCTGCAAGAATGACCTCGTGTCAGAGGTAGGCTAGCGCACAAGCCTGGCCCGAGATGCCTCCCCATGTGTCTCTGAGTCCCTGAAGTCAGCGTGAGGCTTGCAAAACCACGTTTCATCTCCACACATTGGCTAGATATTAGAATAAATGAACTCCCCACACGAATTCTCATGGAGTGGTTACTGGGTTATATCAAGGTCAATATTCCTTCCAGTGCAAAAGGACAGATGAACACAGCACTTCCCATGGCACCTGCCATGTAAGCTGGTGGCCCTTCTGACCTCAAGAGGAGTTTAGTAGAGTCATCGGGAAGGGTCGAGATCCACCCTACTCTGGTCCTCCCTTAGTGTGGCCATTGACCCTGGAGAGTACGGACAATGTCCACGTCTGCTTTAAATGCTCAGTTGGGCTCTCAGCAATTGGTCAGGAGCTAGGAGCTGGAGCGCAGCCTTTTGGTCAAGAGCTAAGCTATAAGGCTGATCTGTTGGAATAGGCTGAAGATTTGATTCCTTGGACCCACAAGGCAGGAGAGAGAACTGACTCTTGTGAACTGCTTACCACTGACTACCACTGCTTAATTAATCTATTTGCTTAATTAATTGATTGGCCAATTGACTATTGGTAATAACTTAAAAAGTATATTAGAATGAAGCTTCTGGAACACAAAGGCTCACAGTCTGGCTAAGGAGCAGATTGTCAGAGTCTACAACAGCCCACTGGGTCCTGGCTGGGTTGATAACCTGACTTCCCATGAGCAAAATGCAGGTCGTAATTGGATTTCCCCACAAGGCTGCTGAGGTGCAGATGAGATCCCAAGTGTGAAATGGATTAGCAGCTGGCATTCGGTGGGCTCTCCACCCTCACTCCACAGTTTCAAGGAAAGCAGTGTTGCTATGGCCCACACTCTCTGGAGGAAGTCAAGGAGACTGGGATCTGTTCTAGACGCAAGCTCCACACTACTCCTGCTCACAGGTGCCCAAGAGAATCTTCCAAACTCCTAAAAGAGTAGCAACCTTGATTAATTTTCCCAAAAGGTGAGGTCATCTGCTTCCTCCCACCCTCTCCTTCCCTGAAGGGTACCCTACTGTTTGATGGCAAGGACACCCCAAAGCCTTGTTGTTCAAACAGGACAATGATTAAATAAAAGTCAATGAGGGAAGCGTTTCCTCCAGGGACTCCTTTTTTGCTTCATCCCAGAAAAGCTCCATCATTAATTAGGGAGCGACTGAGTTCACCACAGTCATCAATAATTTAGAGACTTTCTTTGAAATATAGGACAAAGACAAGCAAAGCCAATCCATTGTCATAATGACAACTCCAGTGTCGATGCATCATCCGGACCTCCTCCAGCACCCAGATTCTCTCTGCTGTACCTTCCTTTGTCTCTCTCGGGTAGCTCTACACTACTGCAACTTTGTTACAGCAAAGTCTGGGGCACTAGAATGACTGAGATGTGCTGGTCAGCTATTGCTACAATGTTGCCAAGTAACAAATGATACAGTGTTGAGATCAATCGCAAATCCATCTTACTTGTGAAGGGAGGGCTGTTGGCTGAGCAACTGTGCTTTGAGTTGTAGCTTCAGCTCAGGTATCCTTTTATTTACTCGTTGAGACATGCTCATCTAGCTATGACTGTCAGAACCTAAAGAAGGACAGAGAGAAACTAAAAGCAATCCTTCTCTTAGGCTCAGAACCGGCGCATTCCTGTCTCTGTTACATAGCTAGAACAAGTCACCTAGCCAAGTCTGTTACTCAAGGTGCAAGGACACATACCCCATCCACAGGGAACAATGTAAGGGCAGGCGGGGAAGAAACTTCCTGAGGGGATAACTCGCTCAGCTCCACAAACCTGGGTTGGAAGCCTGGAGGCCTGGTTGTGAGGTGCCCTAAAGCCTCAGGCACTGAGGTTGTCCTATCCTGTCCACTTTGCCTACTTGGACCTCAGAACCGAGTTTCTTTTCCTATGACTACCTAGACAGGGTGGTTTAGATGAAAATGACTCTGTAGGCTCAGGTGTTTGAACACTTGACCCTAAGTTGATGCTGTTTGGGGAGTTGTAGGTGGTGCAGCCTTGCTAGGGGAGGTTTGTCATGGAAGGAAGGGAGGCTTGGTAACTAGTAGCCTGCCCTTCCTTCCAGTCTGTGTCCCCCGCCTCCAACCTCATGCTTGCTGGTGAGGATGTGAGATCTTAGCTTCCGGCTTCAGATGTCATGCCTGCCTCCTGCCATGTCTTCCCACTGCGAAGAACTTTTATCCCTCTGGAACTGTAAAATCATAAAGTCGTCCTTCTATAAGTTGCCTTGGTCATGGTGTTTTCTTACAGCAATATGTAACTAGCAGACAGGGCAAGGAGAATCTAGAGAAATGACCAATGTTTGCCCAAAAGTCTACAACAAATTTCCACTGAAATACATCAAATTGAGAACAATATAGACATGGGAGCTTTGAGGGTTCCACTTAGCCAGCTACTGAGGGCAGGAGGCTGGGTCATCCACATCTCCTCTTGCTGTTGTTGTTGTTCTGAAGCAAGGCTTCATGTATCCAAAGCTGGCCTGGAACTCATGCTATAGCCAAGGATGACTTTTAACTTGTGATCCTCTTGCCTTTACTTCTGGAGTGTGGGTGTGCACCTGTCATTACATGAAGTGCCAATGACTGAACCAAGGGCTTAAAATGCTTGCTTGCTAAGCATCCTTCCAACTGACTTACATCCCAGTCCTGACCTCTGAAGCAGTCTGAGAGGTGATCTACCTAAACTGGTCTAGAAATGACTCTAACAGACTTGTGTTTCTGCTTTTGTACACCAAGAGTAGGCTCGTCACTGGGGTTCACCTCCCAGGAACTCAGTCATGAGCGCTCATTAAGGTTAAAGCCATTGGTCCACAGTTTGCTAAGAGGCCTCTTGTTCACCCATTGTGAGGGAGTGCTCGCGTGGAAGCATGGCTGAAATAGACTGATGCTGTTGTCTTCTTTTACACGGAGACTCATGTGGTTGGGGTTTTAGACCACTGGGCATAGAGGAGTCCACGTGACGCACCATATCCCAGTAAACGTAACACAGGAAGTTCAGGGTGTTTGGGGGTGGTGCTTGGGAAGGGAGGTGTCTTGGAGAAAGACCCAGAGGAAGTGTCTGGAGCTGGGAAAGAACAGAAGAAGACTTCCGAGACAGAGGGAAGAAGAGGTCTTGGGGAAGGAATTGGTCAGTCTGAAGTGCAGTGCAGCACCAAGTTGCAGATCATGGGATACAGAGAGGAGTCGGGAACAAGGCAGTTGACCTGACAGGGTCACACCGCCCTGGAGTCAACTCATCTGTGTGAGTCATCAATTCTACTTGGCGCTGTCCTTCTAGAAGGTTCCTTCTGTAACTCTTGTGGAGAAGCTAGTGTGATAAATGCTTAAGGGAAGAGCTGTAAGACAGCAGCTAGTTTCACAGTCTGGGATCAGGGGTCACAGGGAGGAAGAAGATATGCCCCCCCTTTTTGTTCACTGTACTTATTAGGGATATAAAGGAAAGAGCCACGTGTGGGGAGTCACTGTAAAGTCTAAGAATCCCCAGCACCCTCCGGGACAAGTTGAGGACGGTTTTTACCTGACACCACAGAGGCCCACATAGAGTTAATTTCAATCCTCTCCCCCAACCAGGAAAAAGCCGGGAGCATTTCCGTGTTATTTCTCATCCTCATTTTTAACTGTTTTCCTAAATTGCTCATTTTTTTTTTCAAGAAATTCAAGAAATTCTTTTGTCCCTTTGGAAAGGTGAAGTCGTTTTAGCTCTTCATGTTTATCCAAATCCAAATCACCAAGGGCCTTGTCAGGCAGGCCTGATCTCCTTGGCTTCCAGGTATAATTAGTGGCCATTATAACTGTGCAACTGACCAATCACAGAAGGCTCCTCAGGGAGTCAGGGCTGGGAGACAGGCTATTAATAAAGTTATACTTAATAGAGTTGTCTCTCGCTGGGGATGGGGTGAGGGGCCAAAGCCCATCTGCCTGCTCACCCACCTCCAACCCCTTGTGGGCCCTTCAGGCCACTGTCAGGAGACAACTCTCACAGACGTGAACAGCAAACAAGCTATCACAGAAAAGAGCCACACGCTGGAAACGGCCGCAGCGTTTGCGGACTTTGCCAATGAGCGGTTAGGCCAGTGCGCTGTTAGGGCTAAGTGTATCTTGCAACCCGGAAACAGAAGATGAGAAAGATGAAGGGTGGATGCTTTCTGTCTCTGCAGCTACCCATAAGGGGGCTGTATCTTCCTTGCAACAACGAACAAGTTGTTGCTGGATGGCCAGTGAGTAATGAGTCCCAGCCCATCCCTTTCTCCCACTCTTTTTTGAAGACCCACAGGTGTTTGTGTAGGTTGTCCTCTGCAGGTGATTAACAGTACAATCCCACGGCACAGTAGGCTCTGTCACCTGCAGTAAACCGTACCCCTAGGTATAACCAGTGACCCAGGCCTATGTGCATTGTAAGCTCCTGTTGTCTCCTCTCCTCATTCACACAATGGATGTAAATTCTTGCGGACATGGCTTTGGTTGGTTGAGAGCAAAGGAGCCAAAACCCACATTTAACAGACAGAAAAACCACAGGGATCTCACACCCTCGCCAAGAGGCCAGGTCCCATTGTCCCTGCTGAAGAGTTAGTTCGACTGGGTCATAAGATGATAAGGAATGGTTTGGGCCATGTCCACACCCATGTAAGTCAACCAGACTGCAAAACGTTTAAAATAAAATTAAAAGAAAGTGTCATCAAATACGGTTTTATACAAGGGTTTGGGGCTGGCAGTTGACTGGAAGCATGCCTACGTAATTAGAGAGAACCATGGATAGAGGAGTGGTTAGAAATATCGAGATAGCTAGGTAGGTAGGTACCTCAGGGTTTTGTTTGCTGGTTCATTTATTTTTTGTTGTTGTCTTGTTTTAATTTCCTTTTTTCCTGAAACAGGTTTTCTCTGTGTAGCTCTGGCTGTCTTGGAACTTGCTCCGTAGACCAGGCTAGCCTTGAACTCAGAGATCTGCCTGCTTCTACTTCCCAGATGCTGGGACTAAAGGCATGCGCCACCACTGCCTGGCTAAGAATCTTAGTTTTAAACCAAGAGCCATTTCAAAAGCAGCGACTGGGGATGAACACCCGAGAGGAAGGTTTAGGTGTTTAAGGGACAAGGTAGACCAGGATTGATGGCTAGAAAGTTAGCCAGAAGGTTCTTGCTCAGCTTATAGGAGAAGCCTCTTGCTGAAGGGAGCCGAGAAAACTAGGATAAGGGACTCTAAACCAACCCAGCAGAATTTTCTGACACTGACTGGGTCATAAGCTCCCAGGGAGTACAGGGGCGGAGCTCAGTGTGCGACTGAGTAGAGATCTGGTTCAGAGGACACCATTACTGACTGGAGCTCACAGCAGAACCCTAGGTGTCCCAGCAGCCGCCACATCGAGTGCACAAAGGGAACATTAGTAAAAAGCTTCAGGTTAGAGCTTCCAGCTCTTGATCCAGAAGTTTCCTACAAATCCTAAGCCTCTAACCCCGGTCACAGTCTGCCCTGTGCACACAGATGTGCTTCAGAGAGTTTACTGATTGAGTCACAGTTGGGATTTATTGCCTTAGAACCAAACCAATGCATGCTGGGATTGAAGTTAGCATCACTGGGAGGCAGAGCAACCAGACACCTGTCTTCTGGTTTCAACTCTGATAACACTTCCTGCTTTGCCCCAGGGAAGAGGTTGGAGGTTGCCATCTGGTTCTCCCTGAATCTGCCCCTAAGTGGCTATCTGATTAGAATTCCTCTGTTTTCTTGTCTATGGAGTCAGAACCGAAGAAGTGAGTAGATGGATCCCAAAGGGTACTTTGACCTTGAGAATCTTGGCTTCCAGGGCGCACATGGAACGCAGCTCCATTCCATCCCTGCAACTGGGAGACCACATTGTGGTTGGAGGATGACTCTTTCAAACTGAACCTCACACAGACCTCTCAAAGAGTGCTGATTTCATGTTCTTTGTAGTCTTGTCCTGGGGGTACCAGATGGGCAGGGCCAGGTGTGAGGAATCTCAGTTCCACATCTGTTTTGTTCAAGTGTCCCAGTGTTTGTTCTAATAAGGCTGATCTGTGGGAATGAAGACCTGAGCTGTTTAAAACATCTCCTTCCTCTCAGTTGGGGAGGCTCTTTCTTTTAGCATCTCTCTGGAACAATGTTTTCTCCAAGGTATAAATGGGAGCTGGATCACAATCTGGAATAATCCATAGTTCAAACCGTGCTGTTCAGGTGAGAGTAGGGGAGATGTGCACACAGCTTCAGGACCTTGGCTTGTAGGGCTCTATCATTCAGTGATGCAGAAAACAGAAAATAGAAAACAAAAGGGAATTGTTTAGAGTTAAAGATTAAGGCCAGCATAGCATTCCTGCATAGACGGTATGAGCCCCTGAGTTTGGGACCTCACTATTTGGGGGAGCAGGTTGATCAAAAGTTTCCTACACTTTCTTCCTTCTCCAGAGCCATTACAAAAGTGTTTCTGCATTTGCATGGCCGGTGAGTGGCTGGATGATATAGACACTGGCCATCAAGCCTTAGAACCTAAGCAGAACCCAAAGGGTGGAAGAGAGAACACAGCATGCACACCCACCGGCCCGCCCGCACACAGTACACATGTACACCCACATACACACATGTACACACAAGCACACACATGTGTACACACACATACACACAGGTGGACACACACATGTAGGCACACATACACACATGTAAACACACACAGACATTGTCAGTGTCCTATAGCTCAGGGATCATGACAGTAAAACAGATTTCTCCCTTCTTTTCCCATCCTCAAAAGCAAGGGGAGCCCATAGCTGGCCTCCTTGGAGCCCAACTCCTCAGCTGCCCTGGTTGCACACTCCCTCACCCCAATGCACAATATTGAATAAATATGCCTGGCCCAGCTCCACGAGGGAGTTCTAGAGAGCCACAATTGTTATTTCCAGGAATGTACAGACACCAGCAAAAATTCATTTCCCAAACACATGGCTGTTTTGAGAACCAAATCTCCTGGGTCGTAGCAATCAAATGGAGGCTCTTTTTAGAGTCTGGCTTTACGATAGAAACCTGTTCTGCCTTCAGCTGCCTTTTGCCTACAAGAATTCAATGAGAGAGAGAGAGAGAGAGAGAGAGAGAGAGAGAGAGAGAGACCATTAGAGTTTCCTCTTCCCTTCTCTGCTTTAGCGTGACACACGTTCCTGGCCAACTTTCTTGACTCTGCACCTTAGTAAATTCCTCTTGACAATAGTTAGTGACAAGCGTGTCAGAAACAACAAACTCCGTCATCTATACAGCTTATCAATAATTTAGTCTCTTCCCCTCGCGAGAGCCTGTGTGTTTTACAATAATGAAATATATGATTTTAGAAATAAATAATAGGCTGTTGTCAACCCGATAGTAGCTGCAAGTTCTGAATGTGATTGATTGATTGAACATTTGACTTCATCCGTTCCAGCAGGATCAAAGCAAGGCTCTTCCGTCCGCCTAAGGCCACTAGCAATTTATTTAGAGACTGTGTTCGTATCCCAGCAGGTAGCAATATTGGACTGAGGTACACAGAAAATCAGCTCTTTGAGGTTTTTTTTTTTCCCCAAGTCCAAGGGAAGCAACAAATGAGGTTTTTTTTTTCCCCTTTTAGTTCATTAAATCATTAACCACTTAATCACTAAAAACAAGACATTATAAGTGTTCCCTTTAGCTGGGAACAGAAGGGAGGCCACTTTGCTGAGATCTAGTGTGGCAAGGTGGGCTCTTTTGAAACAATGTGACAGTCTGTAATTTTTTATTTATATGGTGCTGTATTTTTTTTTTCTTCATCTTAACTAATCAGCTTGGCAACAGCCACACTGACATTCCAAAGTGGCAGGTGTCTGAATTGCAATGAGCCATCTTTACAGCAGCTGAAGTGGGGGGAAAGGAAACAAAAGAATGCAAGTGATGTGTGTAAAACAAATGTCCCCTCTGCCAGAAAACAGGGTACAGGAAAGACCCAGAGGAGGGGGAACTCAGCTCCCCCAAATTCAGCCAGAGCTGAGCTCCCCCTTCACTTGGCACCTAGTTGGCTTATAATGACTGCCTCTTGTTTCTAAGCACACTGTGAAGGTCACGTTGAGTGTCTGTGCCCCCACCCCCACCCCCCCAGCTTCCTTGAGCTCCTTACAGCCCTGTGAACCAGAGGTCTCCCCAAGATTGGGAAAACTGTTTGGCATTCTGGTGGGCAGAGTTGGTCTAACCAGAGTTATAAAGGAGACAGGATGTGAGACCTGCGGACATCGCCCACCCAGGGACAGCCTATTGTAACAAGCACAGGTTACTGTCTTAGTTATTCTGGCAGGGGAATGAAGAAAAAGTGTCTTCGCCTTCTGGCTCCCCTCGTCCTGCGCGCCGTCTGACCTCAGGCAAGGCAATTTAATAATCAGCCAAATGCTTTTGACTTCATAGTCGCCTTTCATCCCCGATCTCAAAGCACTTCACAAATTCCAACTCATTAACCTTCACAACCCACCCTGGGGGACCCAGGGTAAGCATGTTTCCCCTGTGGTGGGAGCCCTGCGCTAGAGGCGGAGGAAACAACCCTTCCTTCAAGGTCACCCGAAAGTTGATCAGGAGACTTGAGAGCCCGTACACCAGGTGCAGGTGACTCTGGACCCTAAGTTTACCCTCCAAACCAGATGCCTCTCTTGTTGTGCATCCAAAATACCCAACAAAAAGTGACTTAAGTTGGGGGGTGGGGAGTGGGATTTATTCTGGCTTACAGTTCAAAGGGATACAGTCCCCGGTGGAGGATACAGAGGCAGGGGCTCCACAGTGTTAGGAGTGTACAGCTAGAGTCCTTCACTCACATCTTGATGGGCCAGAAAGTAGACAGGAAATAGACTGAGCTGTAAATTATCAAACCCCACCTCCTAGAGACTCACTTCCTCCAGCAAGGCTCTCTCTCCTGAAAGTTCCATGAACTTCCATAACAGCACCACCTGCTGGAGATGCCGTGTTAAACACATGAGCCCATGGGGGACATTCCACATGTGCAGTTGGCCTAGCTTTGCGCCTTCTGTTCTCACACAGAGCCAAGGAGTCTTACGTACAGAAGGGGCTAGCTGCTGGCTATGAGCAAAGTGCTCTCAGGTGGCGTGTTTCATTTGCTCCCTCCCTGGAACCTGTGGGTATCTGCAGACTCTCATCTTGCAAGGCAGACAAGGCTTGGGGCGGGGAGGGGCTTGAAGAATTTAAAACCAAGGCCACTGAGCTCATCGCTACTAAAATTGATCTACTTTTATTTATTTAAGCAGCAATAGTAATGTATAAGTATTCCTGGCTATTTCAAAATACCACCTTGATGAATATTCTGTTCTTCTGAGTCCCTGATCAACCCACGAGGCAACTCTCTGCTGAAACCAGAGCCAAGAAGGCCAGGAGCTTCTTGTGGTTTTAGATCAGAAGGTAGAGACCAGTATGCAATTCTGAAAAGAGCACTGGGGATGTGTTGCAGGGGAGGTGGTGGACAGCAGAACTGGGTTGGCTGGGGTTCTTTCCACAAAGTGGGGGTGTTCAAGTCCCTGTGACCTGGCCAAGCCCCTGCTTTCTGGGTATGCTCAGGCAATAAGTGCTGTCCCCTATCTTTCGCTTTCAGGAAATTATTCTCAGCCCTTTTTTGTGTGTGCAGCCACCACCTCATCGTGGAGCCAGGAGAAAGCTTCATTCCTGGAATTCCCCTGAGATGTGTGCTTTCTAGGCCACCAGGACACTCCCCCCAACACAGCTCTGTTTTGTAACACAAATGTACACGGCCCTCTCGGCTCACAGGGTCTCATAATGACAAAAACCTGTTCCCACCGCAGTCTGTCCCTTTTCATTTTTTTGAAAGTACCAAGCTCTGGTTGTTAAGAAGACCCAGGGCTGCAATATTCCAAAGCAGTGTTTCTCGCTTGCCTGACCTCCCAGGTTCTTTTCTCTGCTGTGGTGTTCAGTCCCTGCTCTCTCTCCATTTGTAGAGACAAAAGAAAAAAAAAATTCCTGAAGCACTGGCCGCTGTCCAGGAGCACAGAAGAAAACCAGCAAAGCAAACAACAGAGGAGAGAACAACAAAAGAACAAACTCAAATGCAGCTGCTTAAGGATTCCGCAGAGCTGACCCAGCGGGTCGGGCCACGGCTTCTTTTCCCTCATCCTAAGTGTTTGGTTCAGGGTTCAGATTCCAAGAGTCAAATCAAGGGCTGGTAAAGGAGTCCAGAGAAACATCTGGGTGGAAGTTCCTTGCCCATCAATGCGAACCCTGGGTCTCTTAAGACCCACCAGAGGGAATGATTTGGCTGGGGTCCTCTGGAAGGAGACTGAAAGGAGGATTTGGTGCAGACAGTTTCTCAGGGAGGTGATCCAAGGAAATAGGTGAGAGACTGGAGAACATGAGGAGGGTGAATGAAAAGCAAAATGACGAATACACTAATGAGGTAATGCTGAATATGCTAATGAGGAATGCTGAATATGCTAATGAGGCAATACTCAAGGTAACACAACCTTTTGAAGATTGTCAGGACACTCTGAAATGCATGGGATCTGAGATATTATCTACCAACTTGTGTCCCTGTTGGTAAAAGACTGCTTGGGGCCACAACCACTGGTACATCCAGGCATGGCCAGAGGACAAGCTCAGACAGGTGACACAGGAAGCAGTGTTGTGTACCACAGTGTATCTAAGGGTGGGTTCCATGAGCTCCGATAGCCCCCACGAACACCACATTGCCTATCATTTTCTTCAGTCACATTTATTAGCAGCCTTTGTGCTGGATCCAGAGTCTTCCTGGCTGGTCTCAAACTCGCTTTGCAGATGGGTGGTGTCACCTTGAATTTCCAAACCTCTAGTCCTCACTTCCTGTGCTGGGAAGGTTGGTCTGGGCCACCACACCTGGTTTATGTGGTCCTGGGGATGGAATCCAGGGCTTCTTGTGTGTTAGATAATTTCTCTTACAGTTGAGCCACATCCCAAGCCCTGTACCGAGTCATATTAATTCTGTTTTCTATACTTCATAGGAAAAGCAAAGCAAGACAAACCAAAACTGGAAGAACACACACCCAATTGTTAATAGTGCCTCTGGTTGGATGATAAAAGTTTCTTCACTTCTTGCACTTCTATTTTGGTTAAATTCCTATAATAAGAATATATTCTTCTTAAAAAGAAAATAAAATGACAATTTTTTTTCTTGAAAATAAGAGGGAAAGAAGTCACCCGCCATACAGAAGGGTATATACAGGTGGCCTCTGCCTTCCCCTGTGCCCAACCTTCATGCGTGCCTCACATTTGGGGTTCTCTGATGAACGTGGAACCAGATCTATTGCAGAGTAATTTGGGGACACTACTCAAACATGTCTGGGATCTGCAGGTATCAAGAATCTCTTGATGAGATGCAAAGTTCTCAGGATACCAGGAAGAGAACCAAAAATACCTATTCCTTTTCTTTTTCCTAAATCAAGTCATGGAAATAGGCAGCCTACAGTGATGTCGTCTAGGTCAACTCCTCAACGTTGATGACATCTTCAATAGTCAGACAGTGGCTCTGGTGTCTGCCGGGCCTCTGCTTCTGTTATCCACCCACTGGGAGAAGGACTTCCAGGTTGGGTAATTCTCTTGACAGTTCTCTCTCTAATTGAGCCTTGAGACTTAGGGATGAAAGATGGTATTTAAACAAAGAGTGATTGTACCAGAGTCTCTCATAATATAGCATGAACTATTCTTAGAGGGCCAGAAGTAGGACTGCGTCCAGGATAGTGGGTTTGTTGGCATGGTTACCGTTGACAAAGTTAGTCTTAGAGTACTTTCCACACAGTTAAAAGAGGGAAGCATCCTAGAGACGTGTTCCTTGACTTCCCTCAAACCCAGTCTCTAAATCATTTCTGATAAATGGAAATGCTTTAATTCTTCAGCCTTTTATTAATACAATACTTGGTGATATGTCCAGACTCTAGTGGTGCCCAAGTCCAGGACCGGGGGCAGGTGAGAGACAGTTGCTTAAAGCTTTGCTTCATGGGAGTCTGCACAGATCCCTGAGGGAAGGTTAAAGATTCTGTTATATATAAAAGAGACACGTGCTCCACTATGTTCATCGCAGCCTTATTTATAATAGCCAGAAAATGGAAAGAACCCAGATGCCCTTCAACAGAGGAATGGATACAGAAAATGTGGTACATCTACACAATGGAATATTACTCAGCTATCAAAAACAACGAGTTTATGAAATTCGTAGGCAAATGGTTGGAACTGGAAAATATCATCCTGAGTGAGCTAACCCAATCACAGAAAGACATACATGGTATGCACTCATTGATAAGTGGCTATTAGCCCAAATGCTTGAATTACCCTAGATCCCTAGAACAAACGAAACTCAAGACGGATGATCAAAATGTGAATGCTTCACTCCTTCTTTAAATGAGGAAAAAGAATACCCTTGGCTGGGAAGGGAGAGGCAAAGATTAAAACAGAGACTGAAGGAACACCCATTCAGAGCCTGCCCCACAGGTGGCCCATACATATACAGCCACCCAATTGGACAAGATGGATGAAGCAAAGAAGTGCAGACCGACAGGAGCCGGATGTAGATCGCTCCTGAGAGACACAGCCAGAATACAGCAAATACAGAGGCGAATGCCAGCAGCAAACCACTGAACTGAGAATAGGTCCCCCGTTGAAGGAATCAGAGAAAGAACTGGAAGAGCTTGAAGGGGCTCGAGACCCCAAAAGTACAACAATGTCAAGCAACCAGAGCTTCCAGGGACTAAGCCACTACCTAAAGACTATACATGGACTGACCCTGGACTCTGACCTCATAGGTAGCAATGAATATCCTAGTAAGAGCACCAGTGGAAGGGGAAGCCCTGGGTCCTGCTAAGACTGAACCCCCAGTGAACTAGACTATGGGGGGAGGGCGGCAATGGGGGGAGGGTTGGGAGGGGAATACCCATAAGGAAGGGGAGGGGGGAGGGGGATGTTTGCCCGGAAACCGGGAAAGGGAATAACACTTGAAATGTATATAAGAAATACTCAAGTTAATAAAAAAAATAAAATAAAATAAAATAAAATAAAATAAAAAGATTCTGTTATGTTCCCGAATGTCTGGTGCAGCATCGGAGAATTTAATTCTGATGAAACATGTTCAACATGAACTTGAAGTGAATCTCTGCCCCACTGGACATAGAATTGAAACACTTCCCTGAGTCAAACCCTGGAGATTCTGGGTCAGTGTTTTAGGAGCAAGGCCCAAGTTATGGATCTTTTATAGTTCTAGGTGTTATGGGTACTGCCGAGACAGGGATATATTTTAAGATGTAATCTTTTAATTGTGATTTAGGGATTCTGTCTTTCTTAAGCCTGTCTTTTTCATATAAATGCACTGTGATGAAAGGATATTTTATTTTGAATGACCAGGATGGGGGACTGGAGCTGAGACCCTGTTTAAGGTCAGGGTTAATCCTATTGCTGAAACCATGGTGTTGGGTTGGAGTACTAACTACCTTGCTTCAAAGCCTAGATAAATGATCTCTAGGTTCTCCACGTTCTTATCTGTCATGTGTGACTATACCAGAGCTCCGGTGTCTAGATAAGACGAGTATTGATTGCTGTCTTAAAATTAGAGGGTCCATGATTGTCCGTGTGAGACTGTCCTTCCCCTTGTAAGAGGGGTCATCTGAGATTCCACTTGCCCGACCCCAAATACATGTATGTAAGTCTGCCTCAATGACATGTGACCTTTGCAGGGTGGGTGCTAGAGTATGTAAGAGGAGGAAAACTGGGGTTCAGACCTCGGCCTTGTGGCTTTTGCGATCCATCTTTCATCACTTTGTAAGGGTGCAGCTGCATTCGAATCGCCACGCTCCCAGGAGTAACTGGGATAAAAATCCTTGTTTCACCACACTGGGCTGGGAAAGGATACTTTCTTCAGTTGGTCTGTGCCCTCTCAGAGGGGAATAGCTGCTTCCCCTACCTCCCCAAGACAAGCATTAGGTGTTACAGTTTTTACCTGCTATGGCTGTGAGCAGATAGACTGGGCCAGCAAGCACAAAGCTTTCAGCACCGGGTTGCCAGGCCATCACTCTAAACAAGAAGACTAGCTCCCGGGGAATCGAGCAGAAGTGAAGAGAAACTGAGGCACCAGGCCAGAGGGCAATCATGGTTGGCGGAACATTCCTTTCTGTGGTCCAGGATTGGTTTGCTAACGTAGGACTGAGGTGAGGACTCGGAGACCCTTTGGGGAGGACTGTGGACTTCAGAAACCGGGCTGCCCTCTCACACATCCCCAAGCCTTACACTTCTCCCACAGACCCCACTGCCCACAGCAACACACAGTAGGCACTCATTAAATATGGGCTGAAAAAAGAAAATCAATGTATCTGACTGAAGGACGGAACGACTCGACCCCAGGAGCCACTGAACAGAAACACTGAAGGCTTTGCTTTCGTTTGTGTAGCTTTTCCCTCTCAGAACAAATAGAAGAACCAAAACCAAAACAAAAAACATAATCAGACAAAGCTCTGCCTCTGAAAGGTACTGAGCAAACACATCTGAGTTATTATTGCAGGAAAAAAATCAATGGCTCCTCTGCCTACCGCTGAGCCTTGGGCGCTGACTTGGAAACACAGACACCCTCCCGTACCAACACTCTCCTGGGCTCATGAGCTGAGTGCAGAAGGTCCAGCTTCCCCGGCCAGCTGACCGATGGGAAATCATTTCCTTCTTGGAGCGCAGCCATTGCTTGGGGTATGAGCACACATTCGGTGCCTCCTGCCTTCCAGCTAATGTAGCAAGTGAACATTTAAAAGTATGTGCGTGGGGCATTGTGGGAGGGGGGGAGTAAGCCAGGCAACCGTGGGGCTTAAGAGCTTGGAGAGTGAGTTTCAGAATCATGGGAGGATTAAGGAAAGGCAAAGAAACTGGCCCAGAGCTAGCCAGATATTTGTTTGAGCGTAGGATTCTGGGAACCTTGAAAATAATAACAGATTCCTTTATCCTACCAGAGACAAGGCCCTATGACTTCATCTTGACTTGCCCCAAGGATTTTCTGTGACAGCAAAATGGTGGAAATCTATTCTGCTAGGTCCTGGAGATGGCGATACCTTGAACTGTCCCAACCATCTGCAGCCACCAAGGGATCTTAGGCTACAGAGAATTCGTGTTTGCAGAGTCCCCTTTTGGAGGAGCAAACTGACAAGCTTACAAAAGACATATGTTCTCTGAAGAACCTACAGGAGTATCCACGCTCACAGAAGCAAAGGGTGGCACTGTGGTTTTCAGATCTGGGAGAGGGGGAGTGGGAAAATGGGGGCAAAGGTTCTGCTGTGAGAGGCGAACAGCTTGGAGAGGCTCAGTGGTAGAGCATTTGCCTAGTGTGTGCGAGGGTTCAGTCACCAAAAAGTAAATAACTATATTACACACTTAAAAAATCTGGTAAGAGTGTTGACTTCACGTTGACTGCTCTTACTATATAAGCTTCTTCTGTTTGTTTTTTTTTTTAAAGAATTAACAGAATTAAAACAGATATATAACACAGAAAAAAAGAATTTGAGTCTGGAACTTAGAGCTTTATCCCTATAATTCCAGCACTTGGGAAGCTGAGTTAAGAGATTTCTGAGAGTTTGAGGCCAGCCTGTGTTGCACATTGAGTTATAGGGCAGCTTGGGTTACATGGTGGGACTTTAGCTTTGAGGGATAGTCTTTTCTTTTTAATTCACTTTACAACCCAATATCAGCTTTTCCTTTCCTCCCAGCATCTCTCATGAAAGTCCCCCCCCCCCCGCCCTCCTGTCTCAAAGGAGAAGGGGATCTTTCTCTCTCTCTCTCTCTCTCTCTCTCTCTCTCTCTCTCTCTCTCTCTCACACACACACACACACACACACACACACACACACAAGTCTCTGCAGGACTAGTTGTATTCTCTGAAGGATTGTCTTGGTGGATGGTTGATGAGAGAGAGCCTGGCCCATTGTGAGTAACACCTTCCTTGGGCAGGTGGACCTGAGCTGTGTAAGAAAGTTAGTTGACTGTAAGCCAGCAAGCTGCCCTCCTCCCTGGTTCTTGTTTGAGTTCCTGCGTGACTTTCTCAATGACACACTATTCCCTGAATGCTAAAATAAAACCGTTCCTTCTCAGGTTGCTTTGGTCACGGTGTTTATTGTAATGGCAGCAGAAAAGCCAGTAAGAGCAGCCACCAGCGTGGGTGTTTCACTGACTCATATGCAGTAGGGCCAAAGAAGGTGCAAGAGGTAGCAGGGTGGACAGGGTGAGGGAGACAGAGCTGGAAGCAGACTAGGAGACACATGTGAGACCTGGTCCTGGCCGGATCATCAGTTGGGGTGCTAGTGGTTATCATCCTGTTCTCCGAGTCTTTGCAACCCCAACTGCTGCTAATTGATAGTCACAGTTGGAAAGAAAATAATATTTAGTTCATACACATGCATGCGTTTTTCAAATCCTGTTATTGGTATTCTCAGAAATACTAATTTTTGGAAGCAGAGTCAGCCACAGATTAGTAATCGTGGTGTGATTCTTTGTATCTATTGGCTAGAGGCTATGAGAATCATTTTACTTGAATATTGCCCAGTGAGATTCGCTTGTGTGCTGGCTAGTTTTGTCTGTCAACTTGACACAAACTAGAGTTATCTGAGAGGAGGGAGCCTCAGTAAAGACAATGACTCCATAAGATCAGGCTGTAACCCATTTTCTTTATCAGTGATTGGTGAGGGAGGGCCCAGCCCATGGTGAGTGATACCACCCCTGGGCTGGTGGTCCTGGGTTCTATAAGAAAGCGGGCTGAGCAAGCCATGGGAGCAAGCCAATAAGCTGCACTCCTCCATGGCCTCTGCATCAGTTCCTGCCTCCAGGTTCTTGTACTGAGTTCCTGTCCTGATGTCAACAATGGGAGGTCTGAGCCAAAGAAACCCTTTCTTCCCCAACTTGCTTTTTAATCATGGTGTTTCATGACAGCAATAGAAGCCCTGACTAAGACAACTTGTATGTTTCGAATTTATTTAGTCATTGTAGACTGTAGTTATTCATAAATTTTCTGAATAAAAGTGGTTTTTACCTGTTAAACTGGTTTTGTTAGATATGCATAGTAGCACTCAAACATGAAGATCATTGAGATGGCTTAAGAGTTACTTACTATGCGTTCAGGATTTCTACGTAATTACCAGTGGTTCAGAGATTGTCTTCTTGGTGACTGGAAATACTAACACTGATTATCTAGAAGCATCGGTCCCCGACATGTGACCCATCAGAGATGATGTCCCAGCCTCTTCCACATGAAGCTGTAGTCAGCGAAGTTTTATCAAAGGGGCATCAGTAGAGGTGAAACGGACCTGCCATGGGTTATGTTTGCATGAGGAAGGTGCTTGGCTTCCTTTCTCCCTCTCTTTTCTTCCTGCTTGGTAGGGGTTAATGCTGAAGGAAGGATTGAGAGTGCACCCTGGGTCTCATTCCTGCTGCATGGACCAAGCATGGTGGCACAACAACAGCGGGCAGTGGGATCAGAAGGCCAAGATCCTCCTTGGCTACCTAGTGCTACATTAGACCCTGTTTTATAAAAAAGGGGTAGGGAAAAGAAAGAAGGAAAGAAGCCATGTAGCAAGGAAGCAGGAGAGGAGAGGAGAAAGAGGAGGGAGAAGCCAGCCCTTACACGGTTTCAGAAAGAAATGAGGCGACGTTTGCTCTGTAACCATGAAACAAACACTGCAGAGTACTGCTCCTGTTTGGTCAAAGTGAGGAACAGAGTCAGGAGAGACATAGTTCTGTGTTTTAGCATTGCCTTTCCAGGGAACGGAGGGGAAGGTGTTTGTGAACGCAGCCGCTATGACTGAGTACAGATGGGTAGATCTGCAGAGCAGAGTGCCCTGTTGCTGAGATTGGGGGTTCTCAGTGGCCACCCTCCCTTTTTTTTTTCTTTTTTCCGGAGCTGGGGACCGAACCCAGGGCCTTGCGCTTCCTAGGTAAGCGCTCTACCCCACCCTCCCTTTTAAGGCTGGTCCTCGTCACGCTCAGAAGCACCTGGTGGTTGCACCAAGAGGTGACCCTACACCTTCAATGATTCTTCAAGAAATGAGTGGGAGGAGCCCCCTCCCTGGAGGGGTCCACTTCACAATCTCAATGAGCACCATTCCCCATCCTGCTATGGCAGTTCACTTTGCAATCCTGCCTCTCCACTTCTGAGACCTGACTTTCCAAGCCCAAGGTACAGAGACCTGAAGCATGTGGGGTCCCCCATTAAGCCCTGTGACAGAGCTCCCTTTATCTGAGAGCACCTGGCTAGCTACTGGGCTACGTGTTGGGAGAGCTGATAGCATCTTTTGGCTTTGGCTTTGGCAGGAAAAGGCAAAGAAAGCTGAGCAAACACTGGAGTGGAAATCTGCCCCTGACTTACACGGTAGTTTGGATTTTTGTCCACTTTTTTTTTTTTTTTTAAAGCAAGAAGTCATTCGTATTTTGTTACTTTGCATTTTGTTACTTTGCATTTTGTTACTTTGTATTTTGTTACTTTGCATTTTGTTACTTTGTATTTTGTTACTTTGTATTTTGTTACTTTGTATTTGCTGTGTTGTACTTTGCCTTGTCGAAGTCATTAAGTCTGTAAGAGCCTGAGTCATTGGAGAGGCGATAATTTTCTGTTGAGTAATGGCTGAGGTTTCCCCAACCCATCCACTCCCCTACCTGCCTGACTGACCCAGCAACTCTGACAGCCGCTGCCAAGGGGCCCTGACCACAAACCTGTCAGGATCCCTCTTGCACCAGAGGCTTCATTACCAACCAGAGGCTGAGTGTCTGAGAGGCACTTTAAACAGCTGAGAATCAGGAAGGAGAAGCCAGTGCAATTAGCCAAGCCCTTGACAGCAGGATCAGAATAAAGAGCTAATTAGGTGCCCTAGATGCTTCTGCACGCCACAGAATCATCGTACATGTGACATCGTCAGGTCACAAGAAAGACTGTCCCAGAGCTGAGCGTCTCTTGGGGTGGGAGTGAAGCCAGGCAGGTGTTGCCACGGCGAACTCCGTTGCCTCTTGTGTTCTGTATGGAAGACCTGGGAGCTCGGTGCCGTGTTAGCCACCCTCTTCTTTCTCTTCACTAACAGAAGCAAGATTCTTTGAAAACTGAGACCATGCCTGGGAAATTGGATCTCTTTCCCAGTCTCCTTTCTAACTAGAAATGGATGGTGAGATATGTAGAAGTCAAATGAGCCTTCTGGTAAGATGCTCCCTTCTCCCTGTACTGCAGCTTCCGCTTAATGTGGGGCTGGAGAGATGGCTCAGGGGTTAAGAGCACTGACTGCTCTTCCAGAGGTCCCCAGTTCAATTCCCAACAACCACGTGGTGGCTTGCAACCATCTGTGATGGTTTCTGATGCCCTTTTCCGGTATGTCTGAAGACAGCGACAGTGTGCTCACATAAAATAAATAAATGAATCTTAAAAAAGAAAAAGAAAGAATGTAGGTGTGAAGCATGGGTTCCAGCAGCTGTTCTGTCTCCATATAGCAATCCTAGGGCTCATTCTTGCCCTTAAGATCAAAGAGCAGAAAGACAGGGAATGGTCATGCAGAGTGAGCTCAGAACTGTCCTGCTGCTATGAGATCCTTAACCTGTAGACCCTGTGCTACATGCTCTACAATCGAAGCTTTGTCTACAGGTCCTCCTCTTGCAGCAAGTCTCAACAGATGCAATATACACTTCCTGTGGTGGTTTGAAAATGCTCGGCCCAGGGAGTGGCACGATTTGGAGGTGTGGCCTTGTTGAAGTAGGTGTGGCCTTGTTGGAGTAGGTGTGGCCCTGTTGCAGTAGGTGTGTCACTGTGGATGTGGGCTTTAAGACCCTCATCCTAGCTGCCTGGAAGCCAGTGCTCTGCTAGCAGCCTTCAGTTGAAGATGTAGAACTCTCAGCTCCTCCTGCACCAAGCCTTCCTGGATGCTGCCATGTTCCCGCCTTGATGATAATGAACTGAACCTCTGAACCTAAAAGCCAGCGCCAATTAAATGCTGTTCTTATAAGAGTTGCCTTGGTCATGGTGTCTGTTCACAGCAGTAAAACTCTAACTAAGACACTCTCTCTTTATCATTTGCACACATCCTTCCAAGAATCTCTAAAACCCTGAACCACCAACCACGGCTGTACCTTTCTGCCTCCCCGACCCACTTCTTGGGTCCAGCTGGGAAGCAGGAAAGCTGAGCTCACAGGGTCCTGGGCTCAGGCCTAGGTGCTGGGTGTCCACAGGCATGGCCTCCTGCCTCCCTCATCTAATTCAGCAATGGCCACATCTAAGCATCAACTTAAGAAGTCATCAGCCTCAACTCTGGGTTTCTGACAATGTCTGTGTCTTTCCCACCTTTGTGAAATAGAGGTTCAAGTGGATTCTTTCTCTTAGCACATTCTCTGCTGTCTACCCTGGCCATGTGGTATTAGGCTTGGCTTCCTTAGCTGAGTCAAGCCCTAGACCCCTAGGATTTGAGTGCACCCCAAGGTCAAGCCCAGCATGGAGATTCCTGAGGAAGAGCCTAACAGGCAGTGCCCCACACTGTTCATCCCTCACCACCTGTCTGGCTTTGCGCCAGCTCGTGCAGAATTGTCCCTTTTTTTGACAGGAGAGTAGCATATTAACTTTACAGAGTAACTATGAAGAAAGACATTGGTGCGGAAAGGCCCTTAACTGTGTTGCCCTTGATAAACTACCAGTGGTGACATTGTTACAACCTGTTAGTGATGCAGAATCATCACTGGGGATTTGGAAGTTTAGAATCTCCGTGGGAACACAACTGTGTTGTGCCGGTGAAGGTGCTTCGGTGCTTCTAAACAGAAGGCCTACCCTAACGGGGAGAGCCCCTTCCTGGACTGAACACAAGGTGAGAAACAGCTGAGCATCAGTGCCTGTTGCTCTCTGCTTCCTGACTGTGTGTGTAGCCTCAGGCCCCCTCTGCTCTGACTTCCCTGTCCTGACAGACTGCCCGTCACTGGGAGTCACACTAAACCTTCCCTTCTTTAAGTTATTTATTTATCTATCTGTCTATCTATCTATCTATCTATCTATCTATCTATCTATCTATCTATCTATTTATTTTTTGGTGGGGGATGGTGCCAGGTGTTCTGTCTCAGCAGTGGGAAGAGAAGCTAATACACTAGTGTAACCATGGCAACAAGTAAGCCCCCCTCCCCCTTCTTCAGGGTGCCGTGCCAGCTAAGGAATCCAGTTCTATTTTAGAGGTAAGAGGGTCGTTTTAAAAAGCGACCTCTTTCCTTCTTTATTTTTTCCTCCTTATTTTTCTAATTTCCCAGTTCTCACTCCCATCCCTTGGTTTAATGGCACCATTATTTGTTCCTGGGGGTCATAAGGGAAGACAATTCCAAACCAAGCTCTCACCCGGGCATCTCCACCACCTGATGTGGCTGGCGTTTTTTCTTCTGCTGAGTTTTACATTTGAAGTTTGGGTTTACCTGCCTGTCCCCCTGCCCCCCAAGACACTCCCTCCGTGGTTTCTCAGGTGTGGCAAGACAGGCTGAAATGGAGCAACACATGTGGGCTACGTGTGTAAATGTATTAGACTTTATTTGGGGAAATGGGCTTTCGCCACCACCCAAGTTCAACAGTAAAGGCTGTTGAACCACAAGTGGGGAGTTGTTGATATCCCCAAACCACTTGCATCTCGAATTAGACACAACAAACCTGGGGAGGAACCTTTAAATCCCACACATCCACCACCCCCTCGCTCTAGATTCCTTTCGGTATCGAACAGGAAAGAAACACACATACCAGGAGGAGATGGAAGGAGATGGGAAGCCGGGGTGGGGGTCGGGTGTGGGTTCCGGGGGTAGGGTGGAGGGCACTTCAGGCTAGAGCAGGCAAAGTTGCATTTGTTAACTTTGGGATTGAGCTAGAAAACCTGGAGATATTGGAGCAAGGACCTTGGTGCTGCTCCTTCTCTGTCCCCACCAGGATGAGCTGTCATGACTAAGAACTTGGGTCGTCCCGGTGCTGGAGTTCCAGGCAGCAAATAGAACCATTCAGGGATTCAACCTGTGAGATCAGTCAGGAGTGTGCGTGCCCTCCAAATGCTAGGCAGGGGCACACTTGCTCCAGGGTGCCCTAAGGAAGACCCGTGCTTCTGGGACCGATGGAACTGCTACTGCAGACCCAGAAGTAGCACTGTCCCCACAACCCTAGCTGAAGGCTGCAACGAAACACACAGAAACCTCGTGTTGGCCTATAGCTGGGCCTGGTCCTTTAGCAGTCCTTTAATTCTAAGTACTTGAGTCACTGAGGCAGGGGGACTGCAAGTTGAAGGCCTGCGAAACTTGATGATACCTTGTTTTAAAAATAAACCTACAGAGACTTTTAAATAGGGGTTGGGGGTGTGATAAGGCTCAGTTGTGATTGTCAGCAGGTGCGAGGGCCTGGGTTCAAAAAAGTGCCACACAAAAAAGTACACGGTGAAGATGTTGGTAAGGGATTGGACACTTTCTACAAAGCAAACAGATGGGCTGACGGGCGGGCTGGCTGGAGTTTCCAGGGTAGACCAGCTGCTCCTGAGTGTGGGGAAAGGAGATCTTTTCATCTTTCCCCCGAAGCTCCGTGTTCCAAGAGGTAGGCTACCAGCCCACGGATATGGTCAGTTACTTGCCTCACCCTGTTTTCTTACTGCAAATTTAATCTGGCCTATGAACTCCTCGGCAGGCACTGGGAAAAGCGAGACCAGAAAAGCAAAGCACAAACCCAGACCTGAACCTTCAAGGTTGCAGACGCAAAGATTATTATTATATATTTTTAATGTGTTTGCTAATGCTCTAGAATGGTTGAGACTGTTAAAACCACAAGAATAGCGAACGGTTCTCAGCCACTCTGGGGCATTCAGGGTAGCTTCAAGCAGTGCGGTATGGGCCGTCTGCACAGTGGGTGAGGTCGGGTGCTAGGGGTCTGTGGAAGAGCTGAATTCTACTCTAACTGCAGCTCTGTGTTCGAGCTCCAAACCTCCTCTGGGTTTTGTCCCCTTAGATGTAGACTATAGCTCTGCTGGGCTCTGTGAAGAACTAATTCCGGAGGGGAAAATGACCGACCGTGTGAGCAGGAAAGCTGAACCCTGACACAAGGATGAGAGAAACAGCATCCCGCTAGCAACAGGCCACAGGGTCGCCAAGCACCGAATCCCGTGTGGCCATGCCACAGAAGGAACACCTTACACACAGTCCTCAGTTCCAGGCTAGCAGCCACAGCAACCCAGGTAGCCCTTCTGAAGGCTGGTGTCCTCTGCTCTCTGTGCGCCGCCACAGAACAGCCATCTCGGGAATGGCAATGAGAGTAAGGCCAGAACAACAGCGCAACAAAACAAAAAGCCAGGAGCTGCTCCTCGGCCTGTGATTGAGCCCTCAAGGGTTGTCTGCTGCTAATCACCACAGAGGGAGAAGTTCCGGTGCCCACGCCGGCCCCACTGCTCGAGCGCAGACACAGAAGTGCCTCCCCACAAGCACACTGGATCCTCTCGCTTTGTTCCCTAGAGCTCAGACGCCAGGGCTGCTCAGAAATATCTGGGAGCTTGCAGAGCATTGTGGGTACTGGCATGCAAATGAGGAGCACAACCAAGCGTGTCCCACATTGCTTCAGAGGACTTGAATTTTTTATGGTCTGTATGCGCTTTTTGATGTTTTCATTGTCTCCCAGCATAACTGATATGCATTCCGATTCTGACAACCAGGAGTTGTGGTGGGTTTTTTCTTTCTTTTTCTTCTTTTTTTCTTTTCTAGGAGCTGCTCGTCTATACCTTAAAAAATTATGTATGTATAATACAAGAAAACAAAATAGCAACAACAAGAGTAACAACAACAGCAACAAAAAATCCACCCCAACATATGGAGGCTACCTCACTTACAGGAGCACAATCCAAAACGAAGGAAACTGGAGGTAGTGGGCCTGTTTCTTAACGTAATGGTGGTCAGTGAGGAAGAGTCCTTCCTTATCCCCATCCCTTTACCTAGCTGGACTTGCTTTTAGTAACATTGGACACACATACACACACATACAGGTACACACACAGACACATATAGACAGACACACACAAACACACAGACACACACAGACATACATGGACACACACATAGACATATGTAGACACACATAGGCACTTACACACACACACACAAATACACACATAGATACACACACAGACACACACACAGACATATAGACACACACAGAGACATACACACACACAAACACACACACATGTAGACACACAGGCATAAAGACACACAGACACACATGCAGACACATACAGAGACACATACACAGAGATAGAGACACCTATACATACACAGAGAGACACACAGAGACACACACAGACAAACACACAGACACAGATACACACACACATACAGAGACACGCCCTGATGGAGTGAACTTTTACAGTCATTTGTCCTTTCAAGACCCATCACCATGCTGCTCAAACCTCAGGGACAGAGGTATTTCTGGTTTGGCTGCAGGAAAGATTTGCTGGCCACGTCACCAGGAAGGCATCTTTGAGAGCTGCCAGCTCCCTAGCTCCCAGTGGCTCCCCAGAAGGGCTCATCGGAGCTCAGACAACACCTTCCAGGCACCAAGCAGCCCTGTTTCATGTCAGCCCTAAGCAAGCAAGCAAATAAACAAAGAAAAGCAAAATAACTAAATGAAACCCAGACATATCTATAAAGGCCTGGAGAGGTTGTGTTTTCCTCCACAGCCTCTCACTCTCATCATGTAGCTGCACATTAATGTAGCCTGATAACCCTCCACTCCCCTCATTCCAAGCTCCTTCCTCCCCTCCAGCCCCGTTCCTCCGTCTCCATTGGCCTTGGCTGACTCTAACAAATGAAGGACAACTGTAAACTCCTGGGGGTCAGTGCTGGCCGTCCTTCAAATCTAGGGCAGTTTGTGGATTCCTTTGCTCTGGCACACACACCCTCTCTGCAACCTCTGCCCCTCATCTTCCCGTGCTCACCTTTGCTGAAGCCTGATGTGGTGCCATCTCAGAACTGCCCACTGCTATTGCCAGGGTCAGAAACGTCTTTTTCCCACTACTTCTCTAAGCCCACAGCCTTCCTGGCACATACGTGTATGTGTGTGTGTGTGTGTGTGTGTGTGTGTGTGTGTGTGTGTGTGCTGGTATGTACCAGAATGAAAGCACACAGTATCCGTGATTACCTAACTGCAGACACACTGTATGTGTTCTTCCCATGAACGTCAGCGGTGACAGGTACCATTGCCATCTCCCAGCCAGTGAATGGAGGCAATACTTGGCTGTCCCCTTTGCCTTCGAACTCCTTCTGTGGCCTGCGGGAGGACCCTGTGGGAGCTTTAGGGGTAACTGTTTCATCAATGCCTGAGTGCCCACGTTATCTTTCCAGTCATGGCCTCTTTCTCCATCACCTTCCTTGGATTTAAAAAGGAGGCCGACTCTCCCACAGCTAAAGCTGCAGGCGGGTGGGAGACAGGTCAGTCGACAGCTTGAAGAAACCAGGTTACCCTTTGTAATTACGACAGCCTTTAGGGGCTTGCTTCACCAAGCCACCCTCAAGACCACAAGAATTTATGATCCTTCTAAAAATACCCAAATGAGTCTCTGGAATTATCTTAGGGAGTCCGAGTCTAGTTCCAGAAACCATATAAATACACTTAAATCCTCAGTAAATGGTTTCCACTCTTCCTTTTATGACTGAATAAACTCTAAATATAAATGCTGGCAGCCACCCTTTAATAACACTGTTTTATATTTAACTCATCCAAGAATAAATGGCAGTGCCCTGGGCTCTCGCTTATTCACTTTAAACCTCAGGGTCAGACACCTCTCATTTTGTATTGGTGACAAAAATAAAGAAGGGGCGCCAGCGTCCTTACATCGGCCTCCCAGCTCCCGTGCCCCATACCCAACTAAGAGGCATCTCCTGGTGAAGATGAATGATGCCAAACAGGCTGAGGCTGTTGGAGCCACAGAGAAGAGGAGTTTGTCAGAGGAAGGCTTTGTAGCAGGGACTGCAGCAGGGTTGGGGAAACTTCAACTGGCACTCGTTATGGTGAATACAAAAAGAGACACTGTCCGAACTTCGCATAAAGCTGACCAGCCCCCACCCCACCCTAGCCCATTCCCTGAATCCCTTCCCCAGCCACAGCCCCATATTGTTCAGATCCCAGGCTTGGGGAAGACAAGGATTTCTTTTGACACTTAATAATGTCTGTTGACATGCAACATCCCTGCTAGGCTCTTTATTTTCTTTATTAAATGATTAAGTTCTGTAACTGATACCAGTTGTCATCAAACGCCATAAAAGCCAATCATGCCTCAAGTCATCAATATTTATTGTCCCCCGTAGTGGGGGAGGCTGTTTTCAGTTCAGGGCAGATGGGTTTAATTTTTCAGGGGAATGGCTGAAGCAGAGACACCTAGTATAAAATATCAGACCAGCACGGATCTGCAGACATGGTAAGATTGAGATGTTTGAGTGGCCGAAATGACGAGGGTGAGGGAGAAGGGGGAGAAAGAAGGGAGGAGAAAGAGGAAGGGTAAGGGAGAGAAGGGCAGGAGAGAGGAAGCTGGGAAGAGGAGGGAGGGCGGAGGTCTTCACAGAGAAGAGAACCAAGTATGGGAGAAGAAAGAAAAAGTCTACCCCAAAGTGTACTTACTATGAAGTGCTAGCTAGGCCTGGTGGTGTGGGTCTGTGATGCACACCCAGGAGGTTGAGAGGGAGACTGCAACTTCAAGGAATGACTGAGAACAGAGTTCGAAGCCAGCTACTGTATGTAGTAAGAGTCTGTCTCAAAATGAAACAAAGGCCTAGTGTGGTGGTGCACTCCAGCCCTTGGCCGGTATAAGCAGGAACATCTGGAGGATGAGGGCATCCTCAGTTCCACGAGAAGGTCAAAACCAGGCAGAGCTTTGAGATCATGTCAAAGATGACCCAGCAAAACCAAATGTTTTAAAAGGGTTAGGATGAAGCTCCATGATGAGAGTTTGCCTAGCATGTTCAAGGCCCTAGATTGCCCCCAACAATATACACCCACACCCATGCACACACATGTGCGCACACACATGCATGCACACACATGCATACACACCCATATGCACCCATGCACATGTGCACACACACACTCACAAACATACATGTGCACACATGCATGCACATGCTCACACACACATACACACACGCACATACATGCACTCACACACATGCACTCACACACATACACATCCATACACAAGTATGCACATGCACACACACATGCACTCACATACACATGCATGCACACATGCACATACACACATATATGCACACATATGCACAAATGCACACACACACTCTTTCTACTGATATGGTCCAGATGAAATGACATGAGAAACACTGTGTTTCTGAAATCACAGATTGGTTTTTAGAGTGGACAGAGTGCTGGAGAGATGCTTATCAGTTAAGAGCGCTTGATGCTCTTTCCGGGAACATGGCTTAGGTTCCTGGTATCCACCTTGGGCAGCTTATAACCTCCTGTGACTCTGGCTCTAGAGGATCCAATGTCTTCTTCTGGCTTCTGTTGGCATCTGCTCACACAAACTCATGCACCATATAGACATATTTTTAAAAATAGACTCTAAAAAATTAAAAAAGAGGAATCAAAGGGGATGCAGGAGACAAAAAAAAAAAAAAAGGCCGGAGGAAAGAGCATGAGAGGGGAACAGAACACATACGTAAGAGACAAGAGAGCACAGAGTTTGGTGCCCACACACGTAAATCTTAGCATTTGGGAGGCTGAGGCAGGATTGCTGTAAACTCGAGGCCAATATGGGAGTGTCGGACTAGCAAGGGCCACACAGCAAGACCTTGTCTCAAAATGTACAAAGGAAGAAGGAAGGGGAGGAGAGGGAGAAATGAAAAGGGGGAGAGGTGGGGGAGGAGGGGAGGAGAGGAGGAGGGGAGGAGGGGAGGAGGGGAGGAGGGGAGGAGGGAGAAGGAGAAGGGGGGAGGAGAGAAAAGAAGGGAAGGAAGGGGAAGAGGGGGAGGAAGGCAACCGTGAGGAGAAGGACGAAGAGAGAAAAGGCAGATGAGTAAAATGAAGGATGAGAGAAAACATGGGAACAAACCCAGAAGTAACAGAGACAGTGAGGGGAGGAGGCTTCTAGAGACTGAAAACGTAGGGGAAAGAATGGGCAGGGGAGACACCAGCCGAGCAGGGGTGGCCCTGGATTCTGGGGGCTCTGCAAGCTTTGGGCAGTCCAAGCCAGAGCCTGTCAGGAGTGAGTGTGACCTTTGGCGACCCCATGGCTTCTTCCTGTGTCACCTTCTGCCTCAGAAGTCTGAATCTTTCCCGGCAGAACACTCAAGAGCTCTCACACCCCACCTCAGGGAAGCCTGTGGATCTTGTCCTTACTGAGGTATAAATGACTGATGGGACCGCCTGCGGAGACCTTTTCATTTCTAGTCACCCATTCCCAGTCACGGATCAGCCAGATGGGGTGACGTTAGGCAATGCCAGTTTCTCTTCTCACAGGCAAAGCTATTTTGTCCCCTGATGTGTTTGGCCACAAATATGCTCTGTAGACCCCTAGATCCTTTTTGGAGTGATGGTGTGAGAGGTATGACTAGGCTTTGAGCTTACAAAGCCCAGGTTACACGTTGGGCCCTCAGGTCTCTGCTTAAGGCCCTGGGCTCCTAAAGGGACCAGATGAGGCCTGGGAGGAAGGCTGGGACTGGATGTGGAACCTTGTTCTTTGTCTTTGGGGTTCAATGAGAGTCTTTCAGAGACCTCAGGGATGATGAAGGGTCGAGAACTCCTGGCAAAAAATAAGTAGGTCACACCTCAAGGGATCCCTGCAGACGCTTCCGAATGGTTGGTCATGTAACTTGGCCCCGAGATAGAATAAGAGCCGTGGCCAGTCCACAGCACACGCACCGGCATTCCGAGGCAGGGAGGGCCCGCAGATGCACCCAGAGCATGCTAAAGGCTCGGCTGCTTCCTGTCCTCAGAAGACTGGTGTTTGGGACCCTAATGTCCTGCGACCGACCTGTACATCTCCCATCTGCGCAGTACCAAGAGGACACATGATGCATTCGTTCTGCACGCTCTCATCTCGTCTGGACCCCGAGGTCCACCAGGGTCTCTCCTGCAGGGCTGCCTTCTGAGAGCCCACTCACAGGAAACGGCGGCTGCAGGTTCTGTCTCAAGGACCCAGCTACCACCCCGGAGCTCAGCACCAGCATCTCTGGCCCAGAGAACCAGCTGCCCGCCTCCTCATCAGCGCCTGCTCGTTCCTTTCTGACTCTAGACTTTCCACTGCCGTTTTCATTCACATCTTTTAGATGAACCATGGGTCCTCACATGTTCCACACTCACGGCCCGTCGGGGTTCACCTTCTGGGAGTGTTCTCTCTCCCCATCGGATTTCTCTCTTGTTCACCCCGTTGTTGAGAGCTCGTAACAGTGCTCCCAATCAGCGCTCGTTTGCTCTGGCTCCCATGGCCATGTTTGAACAGGTATTTTTTAAATTTCAGTGTAATCAAATTTACCATATTTACTATATTTGTTTTTGTCCCACGGTTTATGTTTTAGGTGTCCTGAATAGGGTCGAAATTATGCTATTTTTACATATTCTTCTATTGGCTACCTAACGTTTTTCTTTCACAGTTAGGACTTTTTAAGAGCCGTTTTAAAGTGCGTTTTGAATTAGAGCCACAACTGCGTTCATCGTTGTCAGAGCGGCCGGTTTCCAGCATGTTCTTCATAGCCCACCCTCGAGTGCCTTTGCTGATCCCGGGGCCTCCTCATCATGGGTCAGTCACGACAGGAAACTTCTAAGTGTCTTTTTCATTCCAGTTTTCTACCTGTCTCCACATGGTGTCCCCTTATCTACACGGCCACATCCAGTAGAAATTCTAAATATCAGGGCAGTGTTTTCTTTCTTTGCTTTCTTATTTTTTTCTTTTTTAAAAATGCGGTCGCTATCTGTATAGACTTATTTTTTATTAGCATCCATTTAAATAAAATTTTACTGGTTTTGAATATAATTTCAAGAACTAATACTGAGAGATTGGATGTCAATATGTTTCTAAAGATGTTCTATGACTCTGTTTATTTGGGTCTCATTTTATTTATGTATTATTTCTGATGGAATCCCGTGCATCTCTCAGTTAATTCCTAGATACTCACCATGATGGAGGTGGGGCAGGCTTTTCTTTCTTTCTTTCTTTTTTTTTTTTGGTTCTTTTTTTCGGAGCTGGGGACCGAACCCAGGGCCTTGCGCTTCCTAGGTAAGCGCTCTACCACTGTGCTAAATCCCCAGCCCCGGGGCAGGCTTTTCATAGCTGAGTGCTTGTATATTTTCTAGTAAGTTGTCGCTGATGATATTATAAAGTCTTTTCTCGCAAGAATCTTTTCATTTTTTAAATGACAACTTTATTGAAGAAAATTTTATAAACAGTAAGATAAAACTCATTTTAATTGTTAGGCTTTCTCTCTCTGTGTATGTCTACTTAACATCTGACACAATTAAAACGTAGCTTTTTCATCTATCTACAATGTTCCTTCTCACCACTTTGTCTGATTCCTACATTTCCCACCTACCCAAGGCCTTTTATTTATTTTTTGTTTTATATCTTTTTGCTTGACATAGGGCCTCTAGGATAACACTGAACAGATACATTGAGAGCTCGTAACTTGTTTTCAATCTTTAAGAATTGTAAAATTTTTATTACCATTTTTTAAACCATAGAGTATTTTGTAGAAGACCATTATCACTCTGAGACAATTTCCTGAATGGAAATATCATAAGAAATTTCTTTTAGTTCCTTAATGAGATGAGTTCTAGTAACTGATTTTGAAGGCTAAGTCATCCTTGCGTTCCTGAGAGAAGATCATCTGGTCACGTGGCTTGTGTCTGTGGATGAGATTTACTAATACTTTTGTAAGGATGACAGCATGTTTAAATGTGGATTTTGTCCATATACATTTTTTCTTATAATATCTCTGTTTCACCTTAATGGTTAAGTACTTCCCATCCATCACGAGAGTTGAGAATTCTTGTCTCTTAGGTTTTCTGAAAGAATTGGAGACTAACACTTTTTCTTCCCTAAATATTTAGTGATTGCCAGTGAAGCCATTGGAACTGGGACTTTCTGAGAATATGTTAGACTTCTTTTTTTAAGGTCAAATGAATTTATATATAGGTTGTTACATTAACCAGCATATATATATATATATATATGTATATATATATATAATATATTCCCTTATTTGCACTTTAACATCTATAGGGTCTGTAATAGAGTCCTATTGTTTTATTACTATTTTTCTATGTCAACTCTCTTCTTGATCAATTTGTTTTAAAGTATATTGCTTTTATTTATATTTTAAGAAAGCAGCTTTCATTTTATCCATTTTTCTCTTTTTCCTTTTTCAGTCTCCCATATTTTTTTTTTGTTTTGAGTGGGCTCATCCTTCTGCTAAGTTTTAACCTTATTTTTTCATACTTTCTAGTTTCTTAAAATGTGATGTTCTAAAAAAGAGTTCTGATGTCCATAAACCTTCCTTAAAACACTGGTTTCCCCTGCATTCTACAGGGAATTAGCTTCTCGCTTATATTTTTAAAAATATTATATCTAGTTGAGATACGGCCTCAATACATAACCCTTGACAGCCCAGGACTCAACTATGTAGACCAGGCTGGGTTCGAACCCCCAGAGATTTACCTGCCTCTGCCTCCTGAGTTCTGGGATTGAAGACATATGCAGCCAGGCCCACCATTTTATTGTTTATAACTGAGTGTGTGTGTGTGTGTGTGTGTGTGTGTGTGTGTGTGTGTGTGTGTACGGGTATGGGCATGTGAGTGTGAGCACTTGTGGAGCCCAGAAGAGGTCACGGGATCCCCTGGAACCAAAGTTATGAGGAACCAAACTCTTGTCCTCTGCAAGAGCAGCAAATGCCTTAAGCCGAGTCGTCTTTCTGGCTCCTGCTTATCTCTCATCTTTGTATCAATACTTTCTTTTATGGCCTTAAACCTTTCTGCTATTTGTTTCTTCGGTGTTTTCTCCTGCACCCCATCCCCAGCCACAAGTGATGTTTTCCTGCCTCTGTATATTTATACAAGTTGCTAATTGAATTCTATGCTTTGAGAATTTTATGCTGAGTTCTGGGTTTTGCTGGTCTTGCAGCTGTGGGTTTGTCTTGAATGTCGGTTGATTCTTTTAAGCCTCGTCTTTTATTAGGATGGGCTTAGTGTCAGCTTTCCTCTGGGCTAGTTTAGTAGTTTAGGGCTAGATGCACACAGTCTGCCTATTGGTTAGGACTCAGGTGTCTCTCTCAGTCCTGAGACCACCTGGAAGTTAGAGGCTTCACTGGTCTTCAGAGCTGTCTGCATGGTCTCTTGGACTTTTGTCCTCTATAAGCACAGTTCAGTAGTCAACAAAAGTATACACAAGCTCTTCTCATATGTCTCCTTAACCTCCCCCCGCCCCCACAGTGCAGCCATGAGCTGACCACTCCTCTTTATGTTGCATTTCGGAATGTCCCTTCAGGCTCGTTTTGTCGCTACTTTTTCCGGGATCATAGTGGTCCACTGCCTGCTGCCCATTGAAAAACATTTTCTTTGTATATTGTATCTTGTTTTATTCTTTTGTCTTAAGGTATGGAGTCTGGTCAAAACAACACCAATGTGGCCGCAGTAGCGGTCAGAAATGAAATTTCGTCTGAGGCATGTATTACTATGGGATACGGTGACATTGCTAACATCTAAGTGTGCAGTGGGTTTTGTTGGTTTCCCAGTGGAGGTGATCATTAGCCTCTCTAACTAGGGATACATTTTATTCTTGTTCTTTAAGTATCAGCGAGCTGTTCTTTTTCCTTGGGTTGTAGTTGGGATCCGATTATCTTAGAAAGCACAGTTTGTACCTTTGTCAAGTTGGCCCATGTCAGTGGAATCATCTGAGTGTTTTCAAGTTTAATTTTTCCATGAGCATTTGCTATTTAGCATGTATCAAGCTAAAGGAACTTTTAAAAAGAATCTTTTCTTCTGACTTAAAAGTATTAATTAAACACCGAGTTTTATTTAAAGCACTCCAATGCACTGATAGGCGCACAGGTTTTCTCCTCTAGGCCCTCAGCGTGCTGAGTTATGATACTGTTAGGCTCTACACGGGTAAGCCATCTTTGCTTTGTGAAACACAGGCGGCCTTCTCATTCTGGGTTTTTGCATGTTAGACTCGGTTGGCTGAAGTCTTTCTAGGTCATTTTATCTTTCTGTACTCATACACGTATGACTCATATTCTGGCAGTAAAATGTGTTAGGCTGCTTTTCCTCTTTCTGATCTCTGAAATTGGCTTTAGGTTGTGATTATCTGTTCCTGGGATAGAACTGGTTTCTAAGGCGTTCCAGCATTAGGGCTTACGGTAGAGGGCTGCTCAGTCCCTGTATCTGTTACCTCACTCACTCGATGTCCACAGCCACTGAGCCTGTGCCACCTCTCTGTTGGCCACTTAACAGGTACCTTGTTATTAAATCAGTTGTCACCCTAGCACAGTGCTGGAGTTAAGTCACCCTTAGTCTACTTAACAACAGCCCCATAGTGAAAGCCCAGTGGTGGTAGAGCTTCCTCCAAGGGAATGTAGGGAAGTTCTTGACTGAATAAGGACCAGGAAAAAATGTGTTGGTCAACACATTAAAGATCACCGGAGAGGGCACCAAAAGGTATCAGATTCTTGATTTCTCTCCCTGTGCTTTCTGTCTGTGTATCCACAGCAGGAGGTCCAGCTGTGATCTGTCATGTGTGTTGTACCTGAGGCCTCATAGTTGTTTCTGTGTCTGATGATTGAATCTACACTTGTGTCTGTGTGTGCCTGAATATCCCTCCCTCTCCCCTCCCCCTCTCCCTCTCCCTCTCCCTCTTCCTCTCCTTTTCCCTCTTTCCCCTCCCCCATCTCTGTGTGTATGTGTATGTGTATATGTATGTGTATGTGCCTGTGCCTGTTTCTGTCTGTCTGTCTGTCTTCGTGTGTCTGTCTATCCTAACAAAGGGCTTTGCTCTGATTTTATTGAACTGCACAGAAAACAGGACATGGCATTTCTTTGCAGGATGCCTTTACAGTTTCCCAAGGGCAGAAAGAAGTCATTACTGACCCAGCTGGCCTAGAAACACACAGTACTACAAACAGATGTTATCAAGCAGGTTTACCCCAACCTGTTCGCTGCTTTCAGTAAATGATAGTGGTAACCCACACATGCATTACTCCGGGTACATAGCCCCGGGTGCATAACCTAAGATTATAGCTATGTATTTAGCTTGGGCTGTAAAAGCTGGTTGGATAGGAAGTCCAAGGCACAGTAAGGTTTGTTATATTGTTCCCTTAAATTAGGCAGGTTAAACGGGCAAGCACGCTGTAGGATAGCAGCTGAGTGTATAGTCCTAAATGCTATTGAAGCATTCTCTTAACTTGGTTGTGAGGTCTACCATAATCTCAGTCTTTTGGGGATCAAGAGATACGATCATAAAAATGTATCACTATAGAAATACCTTGTGCTGAGGTTTGGAAGAAGGACTCTTCCATCTACATAGAAACCCATACTTTGTCAACATACCCCAGATTGCAAGTGCATAGTGCTTAGAGAAAAGTGGAGAAGGCATTATGTTCGGGAGTGGAAGCCTTAGACAGGAAACACTGCTGACAAAGTGATCCACCAGAAAACACCGAGCTTGGGTTAGCAAGTGATCCCTAGAACCAATGGCCACAAGCCATTTACTGCACCCCAGGGATGGCTGCACAGATTCAGGGGTTCTTATGCATGGGATTTTATGCTACTTGTGGTTGCAAGTATCCATTGTGGGTGTTGAAACACTCCCTGTGGGTAAAGGGGGCTGCTGCATTCTTTAATATCTCCTGTTTTCATTAGGTAAGGTATTATTTATAGCTCCCCCATTAAAAAAAAACCTAAGTTTTCATGAGAGATCTTTATGACTACAGAATTTCTCAGTCTCTAGAGTACAATGGTAAATACCCAACCCTAAACACAAGATAAAATCGCATTGATCTACACTCGCATGCACATGTGCTTGGGACACACACACACACACACACACACACACACACACACAGGAATACACACAAGTAAAACTGGGCAATTATGAATAAAATCAAGGTATTATATCAATGTCGATATCCTAGTTAAGAAGCCGTATTACAGTCTTATGAGATATTATCGCTGGGGAATCCAGGTTAAGAGTGCACTGGGTTCTGTGTATTTTCTTATCTGCTCCTACAGCAATTCATTTCCTACCTCAAGTCATATGCTGGCTTTTGGTGCTACGCGAGATCCCCATTTCACAAGTAGCCTCCAGCAACAATTAGTCCTGCATGTAATTTCTGAATCAAATGGTGGCTTTGGGTGAGAACTATGGAAGCGGTTTGGAAGCAGATGTAGCCTGGGGTGAAGTCGCCACCTGCTTTCGAGGGAAGTTGGGGGAGGAGAAGAGGGAAGCAGGACGCACGTACACTATAGCCTGCCACCTAGGACAGAGCTTTAACCTAGCGGCCCCACAAGATGTCCGTGCTGAATCAACAGAACTTGTAACCGTACCATCTATTGAGACAGAAGGTTAAGGACCCAGAGATGGGGATGAGCTGTGATGGCCTGGCGACTGTGCTTAGGTCCCACGAAAATGGCTCAGAAGGGTTGTCACTGGCACGCCATGCCTTGGCTTTGAAGATGGATTCAGGAGCCAGGAACACACGTGACCTCAAAAGAAGTCAAGAGACCAGGGAATGTACTCTTCGCTCTGAAAGGCCCAGGCCTACTAGCATCTTGGCCTGAGGTCAGGTGGGCCCATTTTTTGACCCCGGAAGTTTAAATCACCACCTCTTCAGTGTTTGGTACCAAGGCATACTGGACCTGCATAAGTCTCTCCTTAGTGTGTCAATCTGTAGAGTGGGTTTGCATTTAGTTTTGACCGTTCTAGCTGCCAGCCCACCCAGACTGGTAAGGTCAGTTTAATGAACATGTTGTAGGCCCCTGTGCAGGTCTCTTCTCTCCCATACCCCAGAGGACAATGGCCCTTATTCCAGGCCCCCTTATGAAACAACCTGCACTGTTCTTGCTAACTGTGCACACTCAGCCCAAGCTTGGCAGCTGAAAGAACTCTTAGTCCATCTCAGAAGCCCCAGTCGAAAGTTCATGCAAGGCTCTCTGCTTTGAGTATTTTGATTGGTTGATTTATTTGAAATAAGGACCCACTGTGTACCCCAGGCTAGCTTGCAACTCACTATACAAACCATACGGGCCTCAGATTCATGATTCCCCTGCCTCAGTCTTCCTGTGCAGGTGGGAATTTCCAAGCCAGGTTTTCTAGAAAACTTTAAACTCACAGACTCCCTTCCTTTATCCCAGATGTCCCTACTCAGCCATTTTAAGACCTTACAAACTATTAGCTCATCCAGAGAAGATCGATTGGGGCTGAGATGTAGTTTTTCCAGTAGAGTGTTTGCCTAACATGCACTCGGAAGGTAGAGGCAGGAGGATCAAGAAGTTCAAGGTCATCTCTGGTTCCACAGCAAGTTGGAGGCCAGCTTGGGGCGTGTAAGACCTTGTACAAAAACAAAAACAAATCAAAGAACATCAGGAGACTTGGGAAATGGGGGGAGGGTTGTCTGGATTCTTCCTCTGACTATCCTGGCTGTGCCATTGACTTGAGTCATTCATTGAGCCTATTTTTTTCTCATTTGAAACTTGAAATTGTTGACCCAGGTGATGTCATCTATCAGTAGGTGATGTCATCTGTCAGTAGGTGATGTCACCTATAGCTATAAATAGACATTCGTGTGTACCAATTTTTCCTTCATTTTCTGAATTCCTATTATGCAGACAATATTTTACAGTTTCTTTAATTCAATCTACATAGATAAGCCCACTCATATTTAATAGAGTTGTCTCCATACAGATGGGGAAAATGTTTCTATACTAGTATGGCTTAGTACTATGAACAGGGATAATTTTTCCTCAATGTTGACAAATTCAAATTCTGTATGCAGAGATGTATATCTATATGTGTGTATGTATATGTGTGTTTGTAAAAATCTAAGTTTTTTTTTTAACCGCATATCAGGGTCACCGTGGAGAATATCATTTTTCTCTGTACAAGGTTGCCACTGTAGACTTGGAGTCCTTGGGTGAATCCAAACGCTGTAGGAAGGCCCAGAGTTTGTTTTAAGACATGTAACTAAGTTTTTGGTTCACAAAAAAGTAAAATAAAAGCAATGGAACTTGGCTTTTTTGATGAAGTTTGTTTCGCTTCCCGAGACAAAACTACAAACCTGTGTGAGCCAATGAACGAGCTGGGTGTGGAGCGGGGCGGGTTCAGTGGACTGACAGGCACTCAGAGACAGGGAGGGGCCAAGCTTCTCCATAGATGGAGTTTAGGGACCCTGCATCCTCAGCCTCTTTCCTTCAGTTACCGAAGGGGCAGGAAAGCATCTTTGGACCTTTCTCTGAGTGTTTCTGTGAGCACCACTCACACATTACTGACTCTTAGCAAGCTCCACCCCCCTGGAGCACAGTGTCAAAGGAAGTCGAGAGACCAGAAGAGACTGTTTCAAAGTCATACCTTCTTTGATAACCAGAGTCGCTCATCTGAACCAAGTCCGGTGTACCGGCTGAGAGACTAAGCCGTGCTAACTACAGCTTCCCGGTGCGGGAACACACCCTAATAAACATAGGCTCTCATTCATTTTTTTTTGTGGACTTACCCTAAGTCCATCCCATATCGCCAGCAGGAATCATGGTAGTTATGGAGCCAAGGAGGCTCCCGGAGCTACCATCATATCAAGTAGTCTGGATTTCAAACAGCCGAGAGAGAGAGAGCTTCAGAAGTCTACCTTCTCGTGTGAAAGGCACACAGGTCATTTCTGCGCAAAGCCATTGGTCAAATCTAACCATGAGGCTGAACCGGAACATTCTGGGATGGGCGGAGCCATGTCTGGCTAAGGGCGCTCGTTCTCACCAAGCCTGTCCTCTTGTGCTAGCTGCTTCGTTCTGTCTTCCGTAAGGATGATCTGTAACCGGCAGCCTGCTTTCCTGAAAGCTCTATATGCAGTGTTCTTCCTGGGGATACGGGGATGGGAGAAACAGACAGCCTATCTAAACTCCAGAACTAACTGCATGAAGCTCCAGCCCAGCTGGGCTGTGGACCCTGCGCTGACACTTGCGAAGGGGCTGCCATTTTAGTTTCTCCCTTTTTGAGCTATGGGTCCAGCAGTCCTGGTGCTGTTTTAGAAGAGTTTTCTGGTTTTGTATCTAGCTTCTGTTTCACCCTTCTGGGAGTATGCCTAATGCAGGAGGGTACTTGGACCCTGCCTTTGACCCCGAGGTGGAAACCGAGCTAGCAGTCTGATACCTCTTCTTCCTTATTCCCAGAGTCTCTTTTGTGTTAGTTACATGACTGTGGTCAGATTCAATCGGATTGTTTTACTGGGTAGACTAGCAAGCGTTTGGGTGAACTGTCCCTTGTCCTAAGTTCAAATGATCACATTCAGTTCAGTGTGCAGCAGTACTCCACAGGGATCAAACTGGGTTTCTTTTTCCTTTTCTTTCCCTCCCTCCCTCTCTCCCTCCTTCCCTCCCTCCCTCCCTCTTTCTCCCTCCTATTCTTTCCCTTAAGTAATATTCACATAAGTTCACACTCACTTTTTGAAACAGTCTCGGTCTGTAACCCAGGCTGGCTTCAGACTGGTGCCAGTCCTCTTGCTCCAGCAACATTCATGCTGGGCTTACAGATGACACAATGACCTCCAGCTTTCCAATTTTCCGTTTCTGTAATAAGTTATCATCCTGTTTCCCAACCCCTTCCTTCAGAGACCTGGTCCCCATGGATCTATAACTTTCAGGAGAACTGAGGGGCAGGGGGCGGGGGTCGACAAGTTCAATTTCCACAGCTTGATGGTTTTACCCAAGGCAGCCTCCGTGGGCAGAGCAGGAATGGGTGGGCAGACCTGCTCATGGCTCTGTGATTGCAGTGCAAGTGTGCATCCCTGAACCACACCAACAAAGCACGAGTCTAGGCTTTGTTGATTTAGAATGCTGCAGACACCCCTGGAGGCTGAGGAATGATGAGCATCCCGATGTTCTGTGGTCGTGATGCAGTCTCCTTGAACATATCAAGTGCCAACTCTATCTAGAAACCCAGGGGACCACATGCTGGGCTCCCTAACCAACAGGTCTTACCAGCTCAGATCAATGTTTTAGTCTGGTATTATCCAGTTTGTGATGAAATCTTTTAGAAGCTGAGAGGACTTCTCATGCCCAATCTGGAAATCTTAAGAGAATCAAGTCCTCACCAGGACAAGCTGATCTGTGGGCACGTTTGGGTCCTACTGCCTGCTCCCTGAGCTGGGTCCAAGATGTTGCCCTAGATGTAAGGAACTCTCCTTTCAGAGGTCGGCAGAGCGCATGTCAGAAGATTCCTAAGAATTAAAAGGGCTCTCTTGTGTTCTTTTCAGGAAAGAAATTTAAAAGATTCAAAACTGTATCCGCACAGATTTTCCTCCACTCTGCTGGCGTCCAGTTGGGAAAAGATGGGAGAGGAAAATGAGAGAGAGAGAGAGAGAGAGAGAGAGAGAGAGAGAGAGAGAGAGAGAGAGAGAGAGAGAGAGAGAGACGGGGTTCTGGGGTTGGTTTGCTAAATGATAGAGCTGGGACCACCTTGCTGTGGCCTGGAGGTGCCACAAGATGGCAGCATTTCTGAATCTTCCCAATGCGAAAGGGGGCCAGCCCGCAGGGCGCAGGGCTGCCTTGGCCTGACCTGTCCTCCCTGCGTTAAGAAGCATTAAGAGTCCTAACCAGAACATCTGCTTGAAGGGCTGGATATCCATGGTCTGTGGACAGCTCTCTCAACAACATCAGCTCAGTGGCCACTTGGACCTTGGATTGGATTGACTTTAGTTTTCGAAGAAAATGTCTTTTGGCCAGATGTTGCATGAGGCTAAAGAACTCTGGGGTGCTTTAGGAAGCCTCACTGGCCACCTTAGTCTGGGCTCTGAGGGCTCCATCACCTGCCTGGCATCAAGGCCCGAAGCCCTGTGCTTCTAACTTCAAACAGTGGCACCAGTTGCCCACTGTGGCTTAACAGGCAGTTTTGTTAAGAGAACCCTTCTTGGTGTGGGCCTTGGATAGCTCACTCACTTACTTGTAAATAAACATTCTTTTGGCAACTTTCGAGCCAGAGTCTCCTGGGGAAACAGTGTAAAGCGCTCCCATTATGGAATCTGCATCTAGGATGTGCAACTGAAGCCCACATTCACGAAACTCTGTTGCAAAGGGTCTTGTTAGGGTGACGTCAGGGACTCCGGGAGCCGCCATCATTTATCATCTGAGCCTCCGTGTCTGTCTTCTGAGATGGTGTGTGGGATACTGGTAGCAATTAAAGAGCAAAGAGGTTCTTTGAATTTATCACATGTCCGATGAGAGCTGTCTAGTTTCAATTACAGCTATGCAGCCTCCCAACACCAGAGGGCGCTGTTTACATAATCTACTCCTGCAACCTTTACCGCTTAAATCTCAGTTACCCGTGGTGTTACTGAGGGACCGTTGTTGTGAAGATTAAATAAAAGAATAAATAAATAATAAAATATGTAAATAATGTTGATCTTCACACCTGGTGCCCGTCATTGCTATTAGGTTTAGATGCCTTAATCGTTAGAGCTAAATGTAGATTGAAACTTGCATTTGAAGTCATAACTAGGGTCTCAGAGCGTGTATTTGGCTCTGAATACCAACTTTCACCCTATAGTCCCTTCCTTTCACTTCTGACTAAAGGACTCGTCCATGTAGTTGAACGGGCTAGGAGTCCACACTTCCCTCTCTGAGTGTTCATGATCTGACCAGCGCCCAGCTCTAGATCACTGAAGGAATGCTGGACGGGGACATTGGCCAAAACCATTCAAGAGAGGACTGATGAATGGGGGAAGACCATGCCCATGTCGAGTGACCTCTACAGTGGTAGTTACTGACTTGCCCAAGACCAACCCACTGGTCAGACTCAGGGCTGAGATCTGAACCTAGCCATGTGACTCAGATCACAGTGTCAGCCAACTCGGAGAAGATTTGGAACACGCCAACCATCACATTCCACAGGAAGGCATCTGATTGTCATTTGACCCTGAACATGGTGACTCTGAGAAGCAGTTAAGGCAGAGAGAGGTCGGTTACAGCTCAGCACATGGGTGTGTCTACAGGAGACCTGACTTTGGGCTCTATGTCAAGTGCATGGGAGTTCAGGCAAGGTTTTTTCATCTCTGGTCTTCGGTTTCATATATCAAAGATCAAAGATGCCCGGTCACTGTATTTGAGGGTCTCCCTACTGCAACCACAGACAAGTAGTGAATTCAGAGGAACCAGGTGACCCAAGTCAGGCAGCTGGACCTGGTGCGGAGTTTTACTCAGGGCAGCAGAAGTAGAAATCTCCTCTCAGGAGTAGGCCTGGTTCGCGGCATCCACAACTGGGTCTTCCCTACTGAGGTTTCCGTTCCCCTCTCTAACCTGGCCCTCAGCTTCCTTCCAAGTAGAGCCTGCCTTGTTTCTCTAACTCCGTTACAGGCTCTTTCCTGATCATTTAAAAAAGCTTTTATCACATCTGAAAATGTTTCCCAAACGTCAACCAACTACCAGAGGGGGAGGAAAAACCCAGTGTTTTGATGAGTTAAGTGTAAACGAATCAAAACCATATGCGTTAAATTTCCCCTGAAATACTCTCGAATTGACCATTAAGGACAAATGCTTTGGGACAGTGTGGGCTGGGGTGGGAGGGAGGAGGGTGGGAGAGGGATGGGACCTGAGGCCAGACTTGGAACAGCCTCTGTGTCCCTTGGCAACAGGCTTATTTATTCCACGGTGTGCATGCCCCCAAAGTCCCAGATGCCCTAACGGACACTCAACGTTTTAAATGGATAAGCTGATAATCTTAAACAGTAACTTAATGAGACCTTGGAGGAAAACTCCAAGTGACGAAGGGCATCGTGTTCGGCCATTTGGGCTCTGTGAGTTTGTCTGAACTGTGGTAGACTTGTTCCAGGTGCTGTGGTTTGGGGAGGGGGCATCTCTGCCAAAACTCATGTTGGGGTTTAATCGCCACTCTAATGAAGGTGAGAGGTGGTAGGGTCACTGAGGGGCGGTGGATCATGGGAATTCTGCCCCAGTGAGGGGATTAGTGCAATTATTACAAGGGAAGGTTAGTTACTACACAACAGCTTCCTCTTAGTCCCCGTCTTCATCTTCCACTCTCTTGCCCACCTCCCCTTCAGTTTCTCTGTCACTAGACCTACACCGTAAGGTAAGAAGTTTGTGCCTCAAATAGTGTCTCGCAACCACCTTTGACTTCATTTCCAGGGGATCCAACACCCTCTTCTCACCTTGCAGGGCACTAGCATGCATGTGGTACCCATACATACACACAGGCAAATCATGCACCCACATATAATAAAACAAACACACCTTGTGCTGTTAAAAAGAAAGCCATTGTTCCACGTGGTCCTGTGTTTCCAGCCCCCAGGACTGTGAGCTTAATAGCCCTCTTCATGACTGACAAGTGACTCAGTCTCAGGTACCCAGTCAGAACGCCTGTTGGCAGAACTCAGTCAGCAGAAGAAAATACGTGAAGACACCTTCAAACAAACAAAACAGTTGATCTGTTCATCCACTCACAGGCTGTTTATTGCACGCTCAATCTGTGCTAGACAGTGAAAAGTGTAACTGAAAACGAGGATAAATAAATAGAGGGTGGAGTCCCTGCCCTGGAGTGACCTAACTCTTTAACTTCTTCCTCAGGACCTCGGCATGATGTCATTGGCAGTGGCCGATACTGGGAGGACTGGGAGGGGTAGGGAGGGGGAAGGGAGGGGGAGGTTTGGGGGAAGGTTGGGAGGGTTGGAGGAGGGGAGGGGGAGGGGGAGAGGAAAAGTCTCCTTTGCCTTCAGTGCCAGCTTGTGTTCTGCTGAGGCTTTCGGGTCTGTCTGAGACTATTTTCCCAAGATCCGGGTTCAGGCTGGGAACACGGTGTGCTGTGATGTGTGTTTTGAGGTCCACCTGTGGTTCTGTTTCCTCCCTCTCAGGGTGTCTAGCTGCTGCTGTGTACCAGGCTGGAAGGATGAATCGAGCCCAGAACCGATGGAGTTCTGCAGGATCCCAGTCTGGCTGGAAGTGAATGCCTGGGTTGAGAGGGTGGGGGAGGAGAAGGCCTTCTCCCAGGACCTTCAATGAAACAGCTTTTCAAGATGATCTTAGTGTGTGCTTATTTCTTTAGTCGGGGTGGGCTTGTACACACACACTCTATTCTTTATTTAGGGTGAGCCAAGGGTTATATAGTTTGGGGGAAGCAGGTGAGGGTCTCCAGGATGGGCAGTGGTCATTGGATGATGAAGGTTAAGGTACTGAGATGTCATTAGCATGGGGAAGCGCTCCAGGAGGCTCTGCAGGTAGGCAGTGGGGTCTGGTCCTGCCAAGACTGAACCCCCAGTGAACAGGATTGTTGGGGGGAGGGCGGTAATGGGGGGAGGATGGGGAGGGGAACACCCATAAGGAAGGGGAGGGGGAGGGGTTAGGGGGATGTTGGCCCGGAAACCGGGAAGGGGAATAACAATCGAAATGTAAATAAGAAATACTCAAGTTAATAAAGATGAAGAAAGAAGAAGGAGGAGGAGGAGGAGAAGGAGGAGGAGAAGGAGAAGGAGAAGGAGGAGGAGGAGGAGGAGGAGGAGGAGAAGGAGAAGGAGAAGGAGAAGGAGAAGGAGAAGGAGAAGGAGAAGAAGAAGAAGAAGAAGAAGAAGAAGAAGAAGAAGAAGAAGAAGAAGAAGAAGAAGAAGAAGAAGAAGAAGAAGAAGAAGAAGAAGAAGAAGAAGTAGTCAGGCAAGGAGGTCCAAGAGGCTTTTTGTTGAAGTTCTGCCCGAGTGCCCTCTTTAGCAGCCGGATAAACATATAATAAACAGCAGTGGGAAAACCGTTCATTCCTGAAGTTGACCCAGACTCTTGTTTCTGTCTACACCCCCACCCCCTTCCAGATCCCCAGGAAGATCATGGATGAGCGGGCAGAGGCACTAGGCACAAGCAGGGTTCTCCCTGAGCCCAGGAAGCTGAGTTCCGCACCTGATGGAGAGGAGTGGTTCTGTTGCTTATCAGAGGACACAGATTCAGGCATCCAACGATTGAGAATTGTGTCGTATCCAAAGTCAGCTTCTCTGTGCTGGAGTGACAACTGCAAGGTTTTGTCAAGAGCATCCTCCAGCTGTGGAAAATGGGAGCCAGAGACAAGGAGAAAGGGGACGTGGTGGTTACAGCTGGGAAAGTGGATAGCGGCTACTGAGGAGCTCACTCCCATGGGTGTGGGACAGGCTTGCTTTGTCCGTCTTTCTATTCGAGTAGCAGCTACAGCCCCTGACACACTAGATTCATTCTATAAACATGCACAAGGCTGGATACTAAGACTGTATCTAGTACTTTAGGGTGTGTCTGTGAATGTCTTTCTTTCCGTGTCTCCTTCCTGACAGTCAGGTTAATGAGGTCTGCCTCCTAATTTCACCCTCGGTGGTAGCAAGCAGAACTCAGTTTGCATTCTAGATCTTGGCGATCTGGAATTCAGACGGTTTCTCCTGCATGGTGCGGGTTCACCTGGCCATTTAAGTGGATGAAGGAACTGAGCAGCTCATCCATGTATGGTGCGGGAAGCAGATCCAGGGAAAGGGAATGAAAGTTTAGAAAGCTGTTTCCAAAGAGCTTGTCTAAGTTGCTGCTGCTGCTGCTGGAGAAGACAAGCTGGCCTCCATATTTGACCATGTCGAATCATTCATGTCCTGGTTAAATTCGTAAATAGGTCGTTGGTGTTTTTTCTCCAAACAAAAGATTGTCATCCCCTGCTCCCCAGATTGGGACGTTTAAGGTGGAGGAATTTAAGCAGAGTGGTGCTTTAGGCATCGGAACTCTTAGTCTCCAGTGGGCAGTGCTGCTTGAGAGGTTGTCGGGAGGCCTTGTCTGTTGGGGGCATTGGTGTCTTGAGGGCATGTAGGGATTTGAGAGTTTAAACCTTTACCCTGTTTACCCTCTGCTTCCTGCTTGTCACAAACGTGATCTCCCATCTTCCTGTTCCTGCCACCATACATGCCACTTGCTGCTATGGGTTCCACGATGCTCCGATGTAAATGCAAGCCAAAATAAACTCTCTCCGCCTCTTGATGCCTCTGACTATGGTGTTTTATCACAGCAACAGAAAAATAACAAATGGGGAGTAGGGTTTGAAGCAGTTACACAGAGCTCGTGTGTGTGTGTGTGTGTGTGTGTGTGTGTGTGTGTGTGTGTGTGTGAGAGAGAGAGAGAGAGAGAGAGAGAATATGCCCCAGATACATATCTGATGAAGGATGATGATCTGTAGAATGTATTTTATAAGCATCTTTCAGTCCCACCATCACCAAAAATCCCATGTGATCCCAGTAGAGGAAAGAATGGGTAAAATCTATGAGCAGATGTTTCACACAGAAAAGCACAGCAGACAGCTAACAGGCACATGAGAAGACATGAGTAACACGTGTCATGTTCATCTCTACAGGCTGGAGAAGAGCAGGACAAACTGCATCATTCCCTCTCTGCTGGCAGGAGTAGTACCACCAGTCTAGAAATTAGCTGAGCAGTTTCCCTAAGACTAAATATGTAACCCCCATTCCGCCCTGTGACTGCATCCTTCACAGAAAACACAGCTGCACACAGAAAACCACACACAAACATCCACAGTACCCCAGCACCCCAAACTTACAGACACTCCAAGTGTTCTTCAACATGTTAAGAAAGCAATTGCGGTTCATTTATGTTATGGAATTTTACTCAGCAGAGGGGTGACCTACGGACAGGCAAAGCAATGCAGATGAGTTGCTTGGGACAACTGGTAGGTGCCACAGCCAGTCTCAGAGAGTTACCTATGATATGGTTCCTTTTAAATTGCATTCTAGACATGAAAAAAAAACCCCTACCTTCTATCCATCTATCAATCATCTATCTATCTTCTATCATAAGTCTCTATCATCTAACATCTATCAATCATCTATCATCTACCTATCCTCTGTCTGTCATCTACCTGTCTATCATCTATCCATCTACCAATTATCTATCTATCTATCTATCTATCTATCTATCTATCTATCTATCTATCTATCATCTATTCATCTATCAATTATCTATTTACCTACCATCTCTACCATCTATCAATTATCTATCATCTGTCTGTCTATCTATCATCTATCCATTTACCAATTATCTATCTACCTATTATCTATTCATCTATTAAGTATCTATTTTCCTATCATCTCTATCTATCTATCTATCTATCTATCTATCTATCTATCTATCTATCTATGTCTTCTATCCATCAGTCTCTGTCTATCATCTATCTATCTATCTATCTATCTATCTATCTATCTATCTATCTATCTTTCATCTATTCATTATCAATTACCTATTTACCTATCATCTCTATCTAACGTCTATCAATTATCTATCATCTGTCTATCTATCTATCTATCTATCTATCTATCTATCTATCTATCTATCTATCTATCTTCTATGGGAAGCAAAACACATTAGTCATTACCAGTCATTGAGATGGAGAGTAAAGACAGTAGGTAAGGTCCCTGTGGCAATAGAGTGCTCTGTGTCTTGACTGTGGGGTTGGTAACTTGAATCTAGCTATGTGACAGCATGCATAGAACTGAGCACACACCCTTCACCACAAGGTGGGAATATTAGCCCTGAGAGTAGAGCCAAGAGGTGCAGAAACCAAGAAAAAAATGAAATCTGCCCACTCCAAGTGCCTATTTGACTATATGGAAAGTCAGAACACAAGAAGAGAGTGGTACCCATGGGGACCCTTCATGTTTTCGTAGGTGACAAATTAGGTGGCATGATGTTTCCTGTATGAAGTAGCCTGTATCAACTTTATGTTTCAGAGACCTTTGGTGTGGTCTCTATTATCTTTGCCTATCTCTATTATTTACTTGAGGCAGGAAAAGCCTCAAGTAAATGAAACTCCTTAGTGCATGTGTGCTCTCAACAGGGGCATGGTCATTTAAGGTCGTCAGTGCCTTAGACCCAAGTGGAATGGCAAAACCTTTGCCGGTTAAGGCTCAGAGGGATGGCAAGGCCTTCTTCCGCTGGTCCATGTGAGGGTGTCGATAGTGTGTCCAGAAAATGTTCACTGTAGCTTTGTCCCCTGGATATTTATGATCTGAAGACTTCTCCCCTACCACTCCTAGCAAGCATAGCTAAGCCCCCTCCCCCAAGTCAGCTGTATGTCATAAACCCTGCCTCCTTCCTTGAGTTTGCTGTATGTGTCACCTCCCTGTTCACCGGTGTTCAATAAACACAGATGCGTTTGAACTTCAGGGTTGCTGTGGCCTCTCAATCAGACAGCCTAGTCCACCTGGCCCCGGCTTCTCTGTGTGTTCATTCATTCCTCTGCTCCCTTCGTTTGTGTAGGAAGTGACACTGCAGATGAGACTGGCTGACATAGATTCCCAATGAGAGGGAGGGCTTCTGAAGAAAGCACATCAGAACAATCTACAGAATCATCTCCGCTTTCTCCCAGGTGAAGAATAACAAAGGAGGAGGGGCAGGATCCAACCGGAGACAAGCCCGGGGCTGAGTGTGTCAAGCCCCAACTTAAAGCTTCTCACCCTGGAGGCTGAATCTACCAACGGACACAACACACATGTAACATAGGACTTGGACCTGTGAGCTGCACAGATTCCTATCTACAAATGACTAATCCAGGAGGCTGGAGTCCTGCAAAAATAATGATTTCTAATATTCAGGAAATTACTCGGCTCTGTCCTTGGGTTTCTATGTCTGCTCTAAGTCACAGTTACTCAGCCCCAACTGCCATCTCTGGTGACAACATCCAGGAAACGGAACAGTAGCTTCTAAAATGACGGTCCAGGAGACCAGAACTAAATTAGTAACTGCTTTTTATAATCTCACTACTTACAGATTAAGACAATCAGAGAAAACTGACGATGGGAGTTTAATCCGCTGACCACCCCTTCCAGCTAACCTGCCCATAACTTGTTTGTTTGTTTGTTTGCTTACTTTCTTAGGGCTGACATGAAACAGGGCTGCTTGGTGCCTGGAAGGTGCTCTCTGGGCTCTTATGGGTCCTTCTGGGGAGCCACTGGGAGCTAGGGAGCTGGTAGCTCTCAAAGATGCCTTCCTGGTGACGTGGCCAGCAAAACTTTCCTGTAGGAATACCTCTGTCCTTGAGGTTTTAGCAGCATGGTGATGGGTCATGAAAGGACAAATGACTGTAAAAGTTCATAGTTTCTAGTCAGGAGACACCCCAAATTCACTTCCTCTACAGGAATTCCTCCACATTCTCTTGCCTGCCTTTGAGTCTTTGCCCAGTAGAAAGGTTGGTGACCGATGTCCTGCTTCAGCAAGCCCAGAATGAATGGCCTCTGCTTTTCTTCTCTGCTTGGGTTTTATGTCCATGCACCTTTGTAGATGCTTACGGAGTGAATTCTTTCAAACGACCAACGGAATCTCCCGCTTTCCCAAATCGGTTTCTTGCCATACAGGTCAGTGGATGGGTGACTATTGGTGGCTCTTTGTCCTGGTCCGGCACATGCATGGATGCTTTCACTCAAGTCTAAAACATTCCCATTGAGTCATCTCAGCCCCTCTGGCAGAACTCATGGCTGCTGCCCGTTCCCTCTGCTCCGTGCCTTTGCCTGCCTGGTACCCATGCAGACTGGTTGCTAAGTATTTTGTATCCTGTGATGGACCAACCTGACTCCATCTTAAGAATGGGAGTCATTTTGTTTTAAAATCCGAACAAGTTCACTTCCGCTGGCTGCGAAATTCAAGTTGGCCGTGCTGTGACCTTGTTTCTGGGATTTGAGATGCTCTCCACCCTATCTATGGACTTTGACTCACACCTTGAATGCACCACGATAAGATGCTCTGTCAAGTAATTTTGAAATGTTCAGCCAAGATCCTACATAATCAAAATTCTTCTGGAAACCCAACAACCCCCCCTCAAACAGTCTTGTTTCCCCTGTCCCCCCCCAAAAAAACGGTTTTGTAGTTTCATGGACAGTGTAAACCCTACTCTTTTCTGTGTTCAATGTTTTTTTTTTTCTTCTTCAAATCCAGCTATAGAGAGATAGCCCTGTCTGACAGAAAGTAAAGCTTGCTTAATTTGAGCAAAGAATGTAGATAATGATCTTTAATCTGGCAGAATCAGTGATTCCCACCATACTTACAGGCCACCCTAAGCTAAAACGTCACTGCTTCCTACTAGAAATACCTCAGCGGAGGAAGAGCTATGTGTTGTCTTCCAGTCTCCGCACTCATCAGCAGGGCCGGCCACATTCCCTCGCCGCTTCTGCCTCTGTCACTGAACTATACAAGAATCGTACCATTGGTGTGTTTTCTGCCTAACTGCTGAGTCACCAGTCTGACTCTCTGTATCCCTCATGCAGTTAGGCATGGCAGAAGTGTCTGAAGAAACCACCCGGAGGGGCACCTGTTAGAGGAGGGAGCTCATGGCACAGAGGCTGACCCAAAGCAGAGCCAAGATCCTCTTCCAGGGCACCAAATGGTGTCACTTAGCACCACTAACTCTTGAGTTGCCAACACCCTCATTACCATTCACAGCCCACAGCCTCTGTATCCTGGAAACGTGTTTGCAAATGGAATGATCTCAGAGTAACATATGTTGCCGGCATGTGACATTGTAATATCTTTTTATGTTTCTCCCTGGCTTTCTACCCCTCAGCCACCCCTAAAACCCATTTCCATTGAACATCATTAAAAGCAAAACAAAATACAACACAACACAACACAACAAAAATTCTCACTCCCCACTTAGAGGCCCAAGTCCTGGGGAGTCGGAGCACAGGACGCACTGTCTCCTCTAAAGTTCAGAAATAAAAATGTCTTTCTCCTTTCAGCGCTGATCCCTGATGCGACTCTATAATCAGTATCAAACGCTCGGTAGCAAGGATTTCTGTCGAGCCTTCTCAGCTAAAATAGATTTCACCTGCCCGTTGCTCTTTGTGAGGGAACAATGGGCGTAACAATAAGGGCCTGCTATAGCGTTCATCCATGAATAGTCTCCATTCGAGGTATTTGCTGTTGGCCCTGCAGATTACCTGTAAAGAATGTCCGCCTCCCTCCGTGGAGAAAGGTTATGCCCCAGGCGAGTGATCTGGGCTGTTTTGTGGTGATGAATTAATAGGGGCCTGCAATTAATGGAGTCTGATATCCAAATGGTAGGAGTCACCTTTGGAAAGGGGGTCTGCTTCCTCCTCTAGTCTAATTGCACAGCCCAGGGTGTCTCCAGCGGGAATGGGTCAACTTTGTGTGTAAGCCTGGGTAGGGTGCTGCAGGAAGGGGCAGAGAGGGTGGCAAGCAAGGGTTTTCTGGAAGCCTATTTGGGTGACTCAGGGAAGTGGGGAAGTGAGACTCACCTCCGTCCCCTTAGGATACAGCTGGGAACCAAGCAAGCTGGAAGCCAAGAGTGTCTTTTGGGGTTTTCAGCTGGATTGTTTTGGAGGGGGGGGGTGAGGGGATGTTGGTGAATGGGATGCCTGCCGCAGGCTTCAGAGTAAGCACTGCAGAACTCACAGCTAGTGCACGGTGGGGCTGGAAGGGAAGAAAACAAGACAAAAACATTCTTTGAGTGTAGCACACCCGAGGCCGGTCCTTGTGCGGTCCCTGCCCAGCAGTGTGATTTGGGAAAGATAGCACCTGTCTGAGTATCTGCTGCACTGACGCTATTCCCGGGGCTTGGACACAATCAGGAAGAGTCAGTTTCCCAGCATCCCCTGCAGTATAGTTCTGGTCAATCAGCAGTGGTTGTCTGTTGGGCAGAGTTTCTGGAACACCATTGGCTCTTTGACCTAAGTAAAAAGGAAGACAAGCACTTGACATTTTCTTACTCCTCCCCACCTTTTCCTTATTGGAATGCAGTCGTGATGGCTGGAATCATGGGGCCACCATCTTGCAGACAAGAAGGCTAACTCCATAAGTGTCTAAGTGAATGATAGAGAAGGATCAGAGGGAGTTGGAGGTGTTGGGAGCAGGCCTCAGCTGTCTCTGCCCCCGTAGGACCTCCCATGAGAAGGATATTCCCCTCTGCATAGATGGCACTGTTGTTAGAACTCAGAGAAAGAGAAGGAACTGTGCTGGGAGGCATATCACCAGGAATCTAATGCTTCATGGCTTGGTCATCTCGACAGCATCTGTTAACACAGGCAGCTGAGAATCACCACCACCACCCCTAGTCACAACCACCACCACCAGGATCACCACCACCACCATTACCTGCAAACCCATACACACACCATCACCATCATCATCACCATCATCATCATCCATTTTGGAACGCTTGCTTAGTAAATCAAGGCTTCTGAAGAGGTGGAGTTCAATTAAGGCAGGTCAGAGGCAATGATATGTGTGGCACTTTATAAACAGCTCTCTGTACCATAGAAGGTGCTAGAGTGAATCTCCTCCAAGATGCTGCCTGCTGCTACCCAGTCTGGGGCAACTCTGAAGGAAGTGAATCTGGGAACCAGCAGGCCCTAATCCTAACAGCAATGACATTTAAAAGATCCCTTCCCTAAGGCAGAAACCTTCATGGATGTCCACCCCTGGACGCACAGACCAGCTTTTCCCACCACCCAACGTGACTTCTCACGGGACCTTAGGAGAAGCAGAGGCACGTTTCAGCCAAAGTTGGAATAGAGCCTGCAGCCCACTGGGATATCTGGTCAGAGTTTCCTAGTGACCCATGAAGGGTCACTTGCTGACCCCTCGTCTCTGGGCAGTATGGCTTAGAGGCTTCCTTCCAGGAGGACAGCAGAGAGAGAGAGGAGAGAGAGAAAGAGCGAGCAAACCACAAATGAGCTAATCACCATTAATGTGGTGGCTGAAAACTGCCAGTCTGACATCCCTACTAATGGCTGACAAATGTCAGGGTGACTTGTGTGCTTTTCTTGTTAATTGAATTGGTTAATTAGGTCCCAGAGGCCTAGCTGCTAATTATGAGCTACAGCCAAATATGAGGGGAAGAAGAGGGGAAGAGAGATGCAAGTAAATGAAGACAAAAGAAAACACACGTGCGTTTTGCACACAAGCCTGCGCCCCGACTCCTCTGTGTGCTTTGCGATCTCGATTGCGACTGACTCTCCATTCCTGACTTCCCACATGCTACTGTCTTCTTGATGTGTTCAAAATGGATTTTTTTTAAAAGCAAGAAAAACTCCAATTCTGCCTTTTTTTTTCCACTAGGAACATCTGCTCAGACAGCGCCCTGTTCATTAGTTTTCTGCCAATTAGCAAGGAGGAGAATGGGAGAGGAGAGAGGTAGGGAAAAAGCACCCAATTTGCAACCTGACCCATTACTTTGTAAAGATGCTGTGTTTGAATGCAAAGGGGGCCACAAGGCCCAGCTTGTTTTGAACAGAATGGCTCCAGCCTGTCTGCCTTAGCACAGGCTCTGGACACAGGGGTGAAGACCGCAGTCCCCAGGATCCCACTGAGGAATAGTCAGGACAGTGCCTGGGAGCTCAGGAGGCTTCCAGAACTGGAGACATCTGCAAGAGCTGCCTCTTCGGTGTTAGAGAGATGGTTCAGCCAGTAGAGTGCTTGTTGAGAAAGCTTGGGAGAACTCGGCTCAGACCCGTAGCACCTGTGTGAAAACCCAGGCACGGCGGGCGCTCTCCTAACCGTATTGCTGAGGGTTGGGTGGGAAGACAGGCAAGTTCCTGAAGCTCACCCACTGGTCAGCTGGTCTGGCTAAATGAGTGAACTTCAGGTTCAGTGAGCAACCCTAGGTCAAGAAAGGCAGAGTGTGGCAGAGAACCATACCCAATATGCACACCTGCACACTTGTACACATGCATATGTTCGCACACAGGACCACCCCCCCCACATGCACAGACACACACAGACACTGTGTCTCACAACACCCTCCTCTATACACACGGTGTCTCACATGTCTCTATCAGGCACACACAGTGTGTCTCACACCTCTTTATCAGATTACACACAGTGTGTCTCTTGTCTCTTTATCGGGTTTGGCTGTCACCATCACACTTCGGTCTTTATCCCATTTGGGGAGAACATAGAGGAGAGCTGCAGCCTCCAGCTCTACCTCCAGGAGCCAGCTAAGCTAGACATCAGATAAAAGGATCAGCATTCTCAGGTTGGTATGAAAGGGTGGGACTGGACAGGGGAACCAAGGTATCAGGGAAGCAGCGCAGAAGACCCTATAAGGGAAGAACCAGATTCCTGCTTCCTGACGTCCTGGCAGCCATAGTTAAACTCCTCAGGGCTGAGCTGTCTGGCTCCATATTTGACACTCTTATAGCAGGAAAGGGGTTAGGTTTGAAAATGGGTGAGCAGAAGCTTGGAGCTTCAAGCGTGTGTGGTGTGTGAGCCAGGCTCACTTGGAGCTGCCAGCCCCTGGTGGATTTCCACTGAGCGTGAGCTGCGCCACACTGGAAGGGAACTCATTCCTTCCAAGCAGTGAGTTCAGAGCCCTCCTCCTGATTTCCAACCCAAAGTCCCGTCCCCAGCGCCCAGAGACAATGCTGGCCTCAGCTACAGGTTGGTTCTGTCTGCTTAACTCCTCTGAGGTCTCTGACTTTCACAGAGACTTGAGTGGAATCCAAGGGCCACAACCCACACCAAGCTTCTCAAAAGCATCCTGGTCTTAAGTGTCACCAGAAAAAAATGTATTAGTTCCACAAGGAATTCCTTAAAAATCACCAGATTGGCCTACATGGTTTGACTGGGTCACCCAAACTGGGAAGGGAGATGGCCCCTAAAGGAGACAAGGCTCTAGTTGGAGACTCTGTACCACACTGGCTCCTCCCCCAGCCAGGCAGCTAGGTCTAGATCTTCCTGAGTGGAATATTGACCTGGTGCTATCGACAGGACACCTGCTGAGACTTCTGTCCTTATTGATAACCAATGGCGGTGTCTAAAGTTCAAACACTGCTGGGCGGCTTTCATGTTTGTAAACAGTATTGATGTGCATAAATCAGGGGCCATCAGACCCTGCACGACTAACACGGATGGAGTCCAGAGTCCATGCAGAAGCAGCTAATTAAAATCAGAGCTGGGGGTGAGGCTGTGGATACAGGCCTGTTAACGTAAAAGCCCTCAATCCAGGACATCCCAGGACCCCGACCGACCCACACCTTCCCACTGCAATGCTGCTGTCATTCCTTTAGGGAAGTGGGGGTCTCACAGCACCCTTGGTTTACCCCCGACAGCTTCTTGACCCTTTGAGTCAGCTTCAGGAATGAGGTAGGCAGTGGGAGAAGACAACAACCTGGGGTCCTCATGTTGATCCACAGGATTCTGATGTAGCCTAGAAATCAAATGCATGGAAACCTAAAGAAACAAATAGTAAATCCCAAAGAAAGAAGACATGTAGGAGAGAGGGGGGCTTCCCACTAATGCTAAGGACAAATTCTACAAATTCAAGGGCAAACCTCTACTCCAGACTGTCTCTTGCCTTAGCTACTTTAAGGATGGTATCTGTTCTCTTACTTGTTTTTTGAGACAGTGTCTCATGTGGTCCAAAACAATCTCAAATTCACGGGTAGACCAAGGTAAGCTTTCGAGTTGAACCTTTGCCTCCAGCTCCCAGGGCAGGAGTTACAAGTGTCCATCGCTATGCCTGCCTGTGAAAGTGTTTTTAAACAGGACACAATGGATTATTCATGTAATCCAAGCATTTAGGAGGCCCCTGGGCAGGAGCACTGTTGCAAGTTCAAGGCCATTTTGGGTTACATAGTGAACTGTGGGTCCTCCTGGTCTACAGTGTGAAACTTTGTTTCAAGAAAGAAAAGTCTTTACATGGTGAGGACTGAAAACTCAAAGGGACCATGTTAGAGATTTCCTCACTGCTTCACTGTAGCACAGCACAGGGGTGACCCGGGTGCAGGGGTGACCTGGGGGCAGGGGTGACCTGGGTGTAGGGGTGACCTGGGTATACAGGAATCACCGTCAGGATGAAGGACCTCTTTCCCATCTGTTTTCTCAGAAAATGTCTATGTGCAGCAACAATGTTTCTCTTGCTTAGAAGCCCATAAAGGAGTGGCCAACATTACCCAGCACTTGCCAGGCAATGGGCACATCCCCAACACTGCACAAGCATAGTTCATTTCATATTTATTAACAAGGACAATGAAAAATCCAGAGGGAACTGCTGTGGGTGTCTCATCATGGAGATAAGGCAAGAAAGGTTAGTGATACTTTGGACATGAGGGACAGAAGCCTGGGATGGGGTAGAGGGTTGTCTTACAGTCAGAGGTAGCTCTCTAGCAAAGGGGGACTTATGTCTACCTTACTCTTTTTTCTTTTCCTTGACTTTTTTCCTTACACACACACACACACACACACACACACACACACACTTCTAGATTCTCCATGTATGAATGAAAACATGAAGTCGGTCTTATTCAGTCTAACATGATGGTCTTCGGTTCCATCTGTTTCCCCGTGAAAGGCATCATTTCATTATGAGATATCCTACAGTTGAAGAGGTGTCACAGTAATGACCATCCTTTGCCTCTGGGAGCCGTTTCCCACAGTCGGCCATCGGTTAATCTTCCAGACACCCTGAGAAAGCATGAGCTGGCCCCCAGAACTACCCTGTCACAAAGAACACTGGATCCAACCCTTACAAAAATAAAACTTAGGACTTTTATTTTATCTGATCAGAGGGCTTCTTCCCCACAAAACTGACTAAGGTTGCCATTTCCTTGGTCCCAACTAAGGTGCTCTACTGGGCTGCAGGAGAGCTGCCTTGTGTAAAAGACCAAAGGTTCTGGAAGGAGGGAGGAAGGGTCTGGTGAGTGAGTTGTATCTCGTTCCTGGGTTTTGGTTAGCTTCAGGACTGGAATGCTTAACTCATGTGGTTTTTCAAGATTAATCGTAAGTTACAATGAGCTGCTCCCTTTGGGATGTTTCACTTGCATCATTTTTTTTCCCCAGAGGGTTGAGGAAAGAAAAAATATCCGCTGCACAGCTTTGGAAATTAGCTGCTTGTCACTCATGAACTTGGAATGGGATCCCAAGCTCATGCCCCATGCTCCAGAGCCCTGGTTCAGCTCCCAGCAAGCAGGAGACAGACAGGTGGAAAAGGCCCATGCCAAAGCACTTGAGTGAAGAGAGTGTTGGGCAGCTCTGGGGTAACTTGAGCCTTCAGCTTCTGAGCCCCACCATTTGCCTGCAGGATTCTGGATACCTTCAGAGCGAGGCAGTCAGTCCCTTGTACGTGTAGGAGATCGGGAAGAGCCAGCATGCATTGTAGAAAGCAAGATGGTGGTTCTGAGTCTGGAGAGGGAGCTTTCTGATGTACTGGTCTTTGGGAGTCCAGGCGGCATAGCTAACTAGACATTACCCTGAGTAGAAAGCTGATCCCACTTTTCAGAAAAGTGATACACTGTCCACCAGGCTTGTGTTGTGTCCAGGGACAGGCTGTCATAGCTCTGCAGATGGGAGGCTCAGTTTTCTGAAGGAAGACTCTGTTGGATGATGAAGTAGGTGGGTCTTGATACACAGAGGCCTGGCTGATTCTCAGTCCTCCACACCCAGAGCAATGGGGACACTGTGAGAGAAGGTAAAAAGAGTGTGAGAAACCGTGTTACATGAGTGAGGCTCATGTGGGAGGGGTCAATGCCACAAAACCTATGAAAGACGCTGCCTTCCTTCAACTCAGATGTGTCAATATTCTAATTTTAGGACAGCATTTCACAGAGCCAGTGCTGGTACTGAACGTCCTATGAGGCTCAGGCTGGCCTTGAACTCCTGCTTCCACCTCCCAGGCCTTAATGTAACAGGCAAGAGTTACCATGCCAGGCCTTGATGCTGCAAAATTTCAGGCTTCCCAATGCTGTACGAGGCTGGTTATGGGAGGAATGATCCTCTGGGGTACCTCTATCTGGGCACCACTGAGTGACCCACTTCTTGGGCAATAGGAGAAGTACCAGAACTTGACTAGCAAAGTAGGACCTTTAGGAAGCTCAGTCTGGTTAGCAGAAGATGTACCTCTGACATAAAAATTCAAGCACTCTTGAGTCTTTCATTACTTCATGATTTATTGGGCCAACTTGATCTCCCTTGTCCTAGTCCATTGATTAGTATTTAATTTTGAACATTTTTCAAACTCTAAATCCAGCCCTCCCCCAAATCCTCCCTTGGGAATCTGAAGCAACTGAGTATCAGAATGAAAACCTATCTGTGAGGAGGCCACCCATCATCATGGGCCTGGGCTACTTACTTTTCAAACCAGGCACGATGAAACACTATGACCTAAAGCAACAAGAAAAAAAGTTTATTTTGGCTCTTGGTTTCAGAGGGAGAGTCTGTGATGCATGAGTACAGGTGGTCAGAGCAAGATGCTGTCCCCTCACATCTGAGAACACAGGAAGGAAGCAGAGAGAGAGAACTGAAGTGGACTAAGCTCTTAAACCCTGCCCCTGGGGTGTATGCCCACCAGCAAGGCTACACCTCCTAAAAGTTTCACAAACTCCACAAATAGCACAAAAAAACCAACCAGAAATCAGGTATTCAAATGCATGGGCCTGTGGAAACAGTTCTCATTCAAACCACCGTAGAGCTGAAGCTGCCTCTCGGGCCCTGCACTGGAGTGGTATCAAGAGTAAGCCAATTCTTAAACATACAGAGGAGGATCTCAACTCGGGTTGTCCCTGACCTGGGCTGCCTCTTCCTTCCATGCTCTGGCTTGGGGGGGGGGATAATTCTTTGCTTAAATAATTTAGTTTTTATCTTATATGTATATTTTGCCTGTGCACCATGGGTGTGTCTGATGTCCATAGACACCAGAAGAGGGAATGTGAAGTGGAAACTTCCAGTTTCTTTGGAAAGTCGGTTATGCCAAATGATGTTTTTCTGGGCACACAGGTGAAAGAGTGTTTTGCTGAAGCAGACACAGGTGAAAAGGCACATGGTGTTTAGAAGGCATGTACATATGTTCCCATGGACAGTAGGAGGTGGAGAACACTGTCTTCACTGATGACACACACATGTTGTTGATTTGTGGTGACTTCTCCAAAGAACTCCTCGTGAGCTTCCTGCAGCTTCTTCCTGCTTCAGCAGTCTCAGGCTGGCTGGTGAGCCTTGCAGGTTCTTCTGGATTGAACTGCCCTTGCCGATTCATAGGTGGTGTCTGCTGAGTGGACTGAACTGCAGCTGCTGATTCGTGTTTGGTGTTTGCTAGTGGAATGGACTGAGAACATCAAAGATTTAAATGGCCCCCGAAGAACTATTTCTGAACAGCTCCTCTTCCCCTACATCCTAATAACCTTTCTTTTCTAGTACCTCTGGTGAGTGGTGGGCTAGTGGGGAGGTTGAATCTTTATTTAAGTAGGCTGAGAAAAATGCATGTGTACGAGTTCCCCCATGACTGGAATGAGTTATAGACGGTTGTGAGCAGGCATGTAGGTGCTGGAGATCAAATCTGGGTCTCCTTGCAAGAATAGTAAACGTTTTTAATAGGTGGCCCATCTCTCTAGTTATGATTTTAATTTTTTAGGGTTTAATATGTTGTTGCTGTTTACTGTATAGTCCCGGCTGGCTTCAGTCTCATGGAAACCCTTCTACTTCTGCCCTTTGTGCTAAGATTACAGATGTGCCCCCATTGCATCCAACTCCCAGACCCATTTTTATTACCAGATTATATTTGATTCAGAGGCTTAGTTTTTCATAGCTCCTGGGTCTTCAGTAATTGAGACCTGCGTTGGTTTTTCTCGGACTACTATCTCCCATTGCGAGTGGCCTAAATGATAGAAATGTTACCATACACCCTTGAAGGCTGAAACTCCGAAGTCAGGATGTAGATGGGACTTCTCCTGACTGAGGACTGTGAGCAAAGAGTCTGATGTAGGTATGGTGGGTGATCTTCATGAGTACATACTGTGCTCTCTGTGTACATGTCTCTGAGTCCAAATTTCTCCTTTTCTAAAAGCACATATTGTAGTAGAGCTCGACTAGTGATCTTTTTCCAGCCTCTGCAAAGACTTTGTCTCCACTAAGGTCACCTATGATGCCCTGGGGATGAAGAAGATAGTGTGTACACTTGAAGGGGGCACAATTCCTTTTATAACAAGGGATGAGAATGGCAAAATCAGGAAGAGTCCTAATAAATCCTCCAACCCCACCAACATATTACAGTGCGTAGAAACTGAGGTAAGATTGTTAATCCAGGTCCCCCCTCAAGCAAAACTCTGAGTGTCTTAGCCATGTGAGGTTGGGTTCTTTGTACCACATCTGTCACAGTTAGTTTGTCAGCCAGACAGTCTGCAATATCTTGGGGGGAGAGTCTCACTGAGGAATTGTCTAGATGAGTTGGCCTTTGTGCATGTCTGTTTGGAATTATCGTTACACTGATGTGAGCAGCGCCATTTCTGAAGCAGGGATCCCGAAGTGGACAACAGTGGGCAAATGGAAGTGAGCACAGGCATGCATACATTAATTCTCTGCTCTTGACTATGGGTAGGATGGTGCTTGAGGTTCCCACCACCTTGACATTGCTGGTATGATAGACCGCAGCCTCCAGCTGTGGTCCAAGATAAGCTTCCTTTAGTCAGAACGTTCTTATCACAGCAGCAGGTAACACAACTGAGGCACCAACCCATGTTACGTTCATCATTTCTTCTGTGGGGAAAGTGAAGCAGAGAAAGCAAACAGCTTTTGTTAAAAAAAAAAGACAAAAAACAAAACAAAACAAAAAAAAACTTTAGAATTGTGGACAGGGAATGGAAGCCATAGGACTCTAGAGTAGGGTAATTCTGCATTCCTTTGCCGGCCTCCAAGCTGGCAGGATTGTGTACACACCAACCTTTCACTTGACACGCACATGTGTCTACTGCACCACTGTCAGCTCCATGCACAGGAGGAGCTGTACACTACTCACAGCTCCATGTCAGACTAGGGCTTTCAAATTCCATGGCACTGGTGGGCCGAGAACATTTTCTTCCACATGAGCACATGTGGAGTTAGGAAGGGGATCATTGCAAAATGAGCAGAATGGGGATCCTACCCAGGGGGCTTCGTCTGACCAGACAGAGAACATCTCTTTGGACAAAGGAAAGGATGGGCTCAAGTAGCCTCAAGGGTGAGAGAGCTAAATTCTAGTATGACTGGCCAGGGAACCACCTGGTCCAGGGTCACAGTGATGAGATTCAAGGCTCTACGCTGTGACATAGGAGGCTAATGATTGTAAAGTGTGAGGCCGAGGCTATCATTATCTGCCAATCACCTCCTCTGCCTTCACGGAGGGAGAGCAGAGAGTACGTCTCAGGCAGGAACGGAGTGTTCAGAGAACTCATTATAGTCTTTAGGATGGGCCAAGACTGCTGTGGTAACACCTGACCTCACACTCTCAGTAGCCTACAGTGACAAAGATTTGATTTTCATTCACGTGACATGTTCACTGGGGACCAGCAATGACCCGCTCCATAGGCCCTGGGTCATGACGCAGCCTGTGCTTGGAACTCCTGCTGAATAACTTCTCAGCCTTTTGGCTAAGACCAAGAGTGGGGCTCTGCTGGCTTTCTCAGAGACGGGAAAGATATTGGGAAATGTATCCATCGCTCCCAGGTCTTCTTGGATAAAGTTCACACTTCACTGGCCAGATGAAGTCACGTGACCAAGTCTTATGTCAACAGGCAGGGATACATGATTCTCCCACAGGGAGGACCCATCAGAGGGAGAGTGTCTGACAGGGGTGACAGAATCTCATGTGTCACATCATCATATCCTGGCCATTGTAAAAATGTCACCTTTATTTCCTCAGATGAAGTGGTGAGATGTGAGTGGTAGCCAAGCTGCGTGAATACATGGACTGAGCTGAGCCCAGATCTTTTCCTTCTCTGTCTTAATTATTTCTATGCCTGGAAGCTTCTAGCCAACCTACAATCTAATCTTCCATGCTGACTGATTCAATATGGCTTCTCTTGGCTTCTGACTGAACGCTCTACCTGGCCAAATTTCACAATATGTTCTAATCTTCTGGCTCCTTATTCTCTGGCTAGTTCTGTCTTCACGTGTGTCTAGCTTGTTCTCTTTGTAACCTGTCTCTGTAAAACTACCATACACACCCACCGCCCGCCATCTACCACCCTATCCCACCTTTATCCCTCAATGCTCTTAAATAGCCTCTTCTGCCGTTCTCCTGTGAGTTGGGCACACTCTGTCAAATCTTTCCCTGCTCTGTCACTTTATCTGATCCCCAGTTAGACATCACTTTCAAACACGCTGCTTCCTTCTACAACTAACCTTAGCTTCACTGTTAGGGATTGTGGCGGTTTGAATATGCTTGGCCCAGGGATTGGAATTATTAAGAAACATGGCCTTGTTGGAAGAAGTACGTCACTGTGGGTGGGCTTTGAGGATTCCATGTTCAGGCTCTGCCCAGTATGGAAGGAGACCCTCCACCGGGATGCCTGAGGAAGAGAGTCCCCTCCTGGCTTCCTCTAGATCAAGATGTAGAACTCTTGGCTTCTCCAGCACCATGTCTGCCTGCAGGATGCTGCCATGTTTCTCACCATTATGATAACAGACTAAAACTCTGAAACTGTAGGTCAATCTCAATTAAATATTTTCTTTTATAAGAGTTACCTTGGTCATGGTGTCTCTTCACAGCAATAAAATCCTAAGGAAGACAGGATTAAAGCTGTGTGCTAATAGTGCCTCTGTATTCCAGCAGATCATACTGTAGTCCATGCATGCCTGCATTCTGGCTGGATGGTATCTTTGAATGTGATCCCTTGCCAGAGCAGCCATGCACTGGATTGAAATTTGTCTACAAGCCATGGTTTAGCTCTTGGAGAACCAGTGGTTTGCGATATCAGCCACTTCTCTAGAGCTTAGTTTATATGTTCAGTTAATGAGAGTCATGATTCTCTCTGTCCGACAGCACCGTTGTGAAAAGTCAGCATAAGTGTGATATGAAATTGCCTACAAAGAGATTCTTAAACCCTAAAAACTACAGGCTTAAGTTTACCACAGGCTGGTGTGTATAAATGCAAAGACAGGTAAAGGGCAGCACAATAGGTATTGTAGGAGCTGGGGAAATGCATGGTGGCCAAAGTGCTTGCCTTGATAGAGGGCCTGAGTTCAATGCCCAGGATGTATATGCCTGGTAGTGAGCACTGTACACACACACACACACACACACACACACGGGTGCATGTACTTATGCACTCATACACACAGTCATACACACACACATACTCTCATACACACCACACACACACACGCGCGCACTTATACATACAGTCACACACACAAACATACATACACACATGGGTGCACACACATGCACTCATACACATAGTCACACTCACACACACATACTCTCAAACACACCACACACACACACATATACACACACACATGGGTACACACACATGCACTTATACACACAGTCACACACACACAAACATACATACACACAACACACACACACCAACAGAAAGCAGGTTCTTTCTATGTGTGTGCCTGTGTGAGAATAGAGCCTGGACTTCCTGAATCTTCTGGTAAGAAAGGCAGCAAGATATGGTCAGTGAGTTCACTCAGAAAGGATGAGGGGGAGGGACAGGTTACTCTGTGACACCAGGAACATTAAACTCTTTCCTTTAACCACCTTGCCTCATTCATAGACGTCTTAGCCAGTGAGTGTAAACATTAAATAGACAGCATTAGTATCCATACGTCGTAGCTGAAGACTAGGTAGCCTGTCCAAGGTCACACAGTAACACTAAACACTTACATTCTCTTTATGCAGCTAATGTAGGAATGTTTAACTCTTGCAACTGCTGTAGGAAGTGGGTGAGTCTGCTGTGCTTACTCAGATGAGAAAACTGAGGCACAGAAAGGTTAAATAGCTTGCTCATTATCAAACAGTTCAGAGAAACCTGATGCTTGGCAACCCAAGATATACTGCTCCCCCATATCTACACACATACACATGCACATACATGCACATGTGAACACACATACACACCACACACCTATTCAGGCACACACATGCACAACCCCTCCCCCCAACACAGACACACATTTTAACAACTCTGAAACTGGGATTGTCTTTTCACTGATGACATGTCATAGTTTGAATCAAGGTTTGTTTTTTGTTTGTTTGTTTGTTGGTTGGTTTTTTTTTTTTTGTCTGACTGCTTTCTTGCTTGCTTGCTTGGTGACATATAAAATAAAGGTGCCTCTTAAGCTTGATGACATCTTACTTAGAATCTTGATTTCTTCTCACCCCGCCCCTCCTCTCTTTCCCTCATCAATTTGAGCTTTAGAGATGGGTCTTCCTCTGGGCTGAAAGGGAAGCTAAACCCAGCCACAATCCTGTCATCATTTTGTCCCTCTCCCTCTGGCCTTCTGGACGTAAATTCAGAGGGAAAAGCTGACAAAAGGAAGCCAACAGTCAGGGGCAGAATAGACAGAGTGGCCATTCCAGTCTTACATGTGGCGGGTCCGAGGGACAGAGTATAGCTCATCCTACGTGCATGTCTCTGTGGCCAAGGCCTTGGCTCCACACAACCCAGGGCCTTCCACTGGCAGAGCTGAGAGCTGAACCCATCTTCTGCTTTGCACAAATGAAGCCAAATAGGAACGCAGAGAGAATGCAGAAGGCACGTCGACCGTGCTGGAGTTACTGAACAAGACACGGATCTGTGTCCATTTCTTGGGGGGTAAATGCTACCACATGTGCCTAAGGCTCTCACATCATTTAGTCTGTGCTGACATGAATCCCTCTGGAAGAGTTAGCTTTTGGTTAGGTAAACGTTTCCCCTCTCCCTCCCCTCCTCACGTTTCCCCTCTGCAGCAATATCTTGCAGATGTTGGAACAGCATGTTGACGGACTCCGTTCCCACACTGGAATGCTGGCCTGGGGAAGACAGCAGAGCTCTCTGACTGCCTCCAATCCTGGGCTAAGGCCTTGTACATTCTCCAGCGTGTGTATCAAGCCTTTGGCTGCTCGCTGCCAAGTATTAAGTGCTTGATCCACAAACCTGGTGTAGATTATCACTTCGCTGTATAGATGTATCTAATGGAATTAAATAGTTGGCTCCTGCCCCATGACAGATGTGCTACATATAATACAATAGTAATGAGATTGAAACCACCATGTAATATTGAAGGAGAGTCGAGGGCGGCTTGTGTTTCTCCAGTTTGGAAGCCAGCTTGGAGGAGAAAGAAACTGGAGGGACAGCTCTGTGGACTCGCACTGCGTGAACTCTGAGCCTGGTTCTGGTTTTTCTGCCTTGCACAGATCCATGTGCACCTATGAAATGAATATGAGGGGGCCGGGGGAAGGGGAGTCTTGTAGCTGGAGGTGGTCTGATCCAGCTCAGGGAACACCTGCTCCCCCAACCTCATGCTGCCTGGATGTGGGAAGCTCATCTTCCTATATCAGCTCAGAATAGGATCACTTCTTCCAGACTGCTCCAGGGGAGGGGTGTCCAAGAAGTGCAGGCTCCAGTGTCAGTACATGAGCAGGGGCAGAGAGCATAAAAGGAAAGAGAGAGCTGTTCAGTCATCTCCTGGTGTTCCCAGACGGAGAATTCCGCTCTGACTCTCGAGAGGCGTGCGGTTCTGGAACCTTCCTCACAGTGAAGAGGAGTTGGCTGTCTGATGTTCTAAAAGTCGAGAGCCTTGTTTCTGAGGGCTTCTGGGAGACTCAGAAGCACGCTATAGCAAACAGATAGTCAAGCCCAACCCTGAGACCAAGAGTGTGATTAGCCATAGGAATTGGATTCCTATTGGGTGAATCCAGAGCTTGGATTTTTTTTTCTGAGTGCTTTGATCAATTGATCCCTTAGCTGTGTGTTCCTCTCCCATTGTCCTCCTTTGTTCTGTTCTTCAGTACAATGGCTGTATCAGGCAGTCCTTGCTGAGTAACAAACAAGTCCAAAACTTAAGTATTCATTATTTTCCCCTCACAAGTCAGTTTTCTGATCTGCGGGGACCTCGACACACCTTGTCTGTGCTCCATCATGTGTCCGTCAAATAGCAGGTTGGCAGCGTGGATGGTACAGGATGGACTTGGCTCCTGCAGATCCCTCTGATCTGGAAATACAGCAGAGTCCTGAACCAGTTCAGTTGTGCAAGAGGGTCGGCAAAGAATGGATGGGTAGCCCCCATGCTCCTGTTAGTATACACTCTCTAGCATCCCTCTGGGCAAGCAAATCTCATGACTAAGTCAGAGCTGAAGTAAGATGGGCCCTTGAGGTCATAGAGCAAGGGCTAAAGGGGCCACTATGGAAGATCACTGAGGTAATAAAGGGGAGGGCAGGGGATGTAGTGAATTTGGCAGAGTGCTTGTTTTGTTTGTTCAAGGCCTTGAGTTTGAGCCTTAGCACCATGTAAACTGGGTGGTGGTTCATAGGCTTAGTTAGCTCTTTCCTGGGGAGGGGAAGACAGGCAGGTCAGAAGTCCAAGTTTGCCTTTAATTGCATGGCCTTGACTAGACTCTCTGTCTCAAGAACAAAAACTTCAGAAAAACAAAACAAAACAAAATAAAGAAAACAAAAGACAAAAAAGTAAAAAAAAAAAAAAACCCAAAAAACTCCCAGACACAACAAATTAGAAAGCTGGAGTTTTCCAGAGGTCAGATTCATAGACCAGGGTGAAGGGTCCATTTTCAGTCTCCAGAGAAATGGTCAATACACTGCCCGACCAGTTACTGGTTGTCTTCACCGGGACACAACTACATTCATTTCACCCACGTGGACATTTGAGGACCATCAGCTCTGTTCTCCCCCACACACACACACTCCCCAACACTACCTGTCACCTCCATCCGGTCCCAGGTCAGTTTCTGAGCGTCCTGTCTACCTCAGCCTACAACTCCCAGAAGAATAGGCAAGACACAATGTCCAGGGGATGGCAGCCTAGAATACAGTTCCTGTGAGTGTGGCTCCTATGGAGAACCAAACGGCAGAAAAGATGAGGCTCTGAGAAGTAGCCAGATAAAGCAAGGACTCCCCTGTACCCTGAGCCCTGAGCTACAGCCAAGGTCAAGCCAAGGTGACAGCAAATGACCCCGCCCGATCAGAGGGACAACGTTTAGGGTTTCATCACATGTTTCCAGCAGGATAGGTGTAGACGAGGCCAAAGCAATCTGTGTGGCCTATGATAACTGCTCAGTGAGTATCCGTGGACCGACTGACTGGGAAACCATCCTAAGAATCCGACTGAATCCACAACAGGGCTTAGGAACATGGGGAGTCAAGAGTGTGATTTGCTCCGTAGAATCAAGAGGAAGCTGATTAAATGGTTGGTGGCACATCTATGTGAGGCTATGTGATGTAATTTCTCAACGTGCTGTTTTAAATTACATTTTTATGACTGGGGAGAGGCTGACCGCGTAACTTAAATTGAAAGAGCAGGTTGCAAATTATGCAACAGGATCCCACGGAGGCATGAAATGGTGTGGTCGCAGCACTCTTCAGGAGAGACGTTTGTATCTTCTCTCTCTCTCTCTCTCTCTCTCTCTCTCTCTCTCTCTCTCTCTCTCCATTTTTTGCATCTCCCATAACAAAATTGTTTCCCTTTCAAATACGAACATGAAAAGTTATAAGAAGAACATGGGTCCTGATTTTGAAACCGGGACTGAGATGCTAATGTCTTGTTTTAGGTTGGGACCTCCTTCGACTGCATCTGGAATTTTATTTACTAGGAGAGCTTGCCCCGTGTGATGTGCCGGTGGTGGTCTCTCATCTGACTCCTCCAACAGAATGTGGATTCCATCAGGCCACGGATTGTGCCTGCCTTGTTTCCTATGTTCCCAGAACTCACCACAACCTTACATAGAGCAGGATCCCTAGGCAATACTGGTTGAATGCAGAATGGAGACTTTAACCCAGACCCCAGCTAAGTGGTATGGCAGACTAGAAGATATGTAACAGGGTGTAACTGCAGAACAAAGGGCGATCCGTACAGAAAGTTAAAGAAAGGCCAGTTAAACGCGACTGCCACCTCCTCTTGAGGTACCCACTCCAGACTCTGGTTTTGGCCCCTGCACCCCTGGGGTCAGCACCAGAAGTGTGTTCTTTCAGACAGGTGACACTTGTCCTCAGGTCTTGCTCAGCTCTGCTTCTACACATGGAGGCACTTCAACCAGACCATCCGTCCTAGGGCCGGCAGACCCAACCCTCTCAGCCTGGCTGCACCGCTCCCCCGAAGCACAAGACGATCTTGATTTCAGTCTGATCTACTTAGTCCTACCTCTGCACCCCGCCCCCCAATCAGATAAGCAGTGACAGAGAAAGAGAGGAAACAGCTAATAAGGTTAGAAAGAACACCTTCCCCGTGTAAGGTACCAGAACTCTCTTCAGAATGGATTGCCAGCCTCTAGGGAGGCTGCTCAGTTCATCCAACAGAACTTGAAAGAAAAAAAAAAGCATTTTCATCGGGAGTGTAGTGAGGTTTTTCTTTGCTATTAGTGAGATTTCTGCTGGTGTGTGTGTGTTTTGTGTGTGTGTGTGTGTGTGTGTGTGTGTGTGTGTGGTGTGTGTGTGTGTGTGGTGTGTGTGTGTGTGTGTGGTGTGTGTGTGTGTGTGTGTGTGTGTGTGTGTGTGTGTGTGGTGTGTGTAGCACATCTGTGCAGTACTCTGACTCATAATAATGGCTACCTATACTGAGGTCTTCCTCACACCTGGACAGCGTGCTGGGGACCAAGTCCATTGGTGTTTAATTACCTCAACTGCCCATGCGTAACCACACTACTATGGCCTTCATTTTGTAAATACAGAAGCTGAGAGGCTGGAGAGATGGGTCGGCAGTAAAAAGCACTTGTTGCTCTTACAGAGAACCTGAGTTCCATTCCATTCCCAGCGTCCAGACGATGGCTCACAGTTGCCTACGACTCCATCTGTAAGGGGATCAGAAGCCCTCATCTGGTCTCCAAGGGGACACCCTCTCTCACACCCCCAATTAAAAATTAACAAAACAAATGCAACATATATATATGTATATATATATATATAAAATAGAAATATTTTAATATAGAAACTGAGACTCAAAGAGAATAAAGATTTTGCCCTCAGCCGTCCAGTTAATTTCTTCCAAATCTGAAGCTACTATAGTCTATCAGTGCCTCTTACACACACACACACACACACACACACACACACACACACACACACACACACAAACGCATGCATGCACGTCAGGAACACAGACTTCTGCTTCTTGAGAAAGTCTGTGTGAGTTTCATCATCGTGGGAGTTGTGGACTAGGGTGGCTTTGCACAGCTTAAGGCTGATGTAGCTCCCTTTTTGGTAGATAGGTTCATTAGAGCTGTGTCCACACAGGGTCACGATTAGTTTGCAAGGTGAGCGTTGAGCCTAATTTGTGTCCTTTCCAGAGGTTGGAATTGTGAAGCCTTCTGGTGGCACACCATCCCCTGCCCCCATCTCGTGAGAGACGGGTGAGGACCACGACATGAGCAGAGGAAACAGCCTGTCGATAGCTGGAGAGAGGGGCCAAGACGGGGAAGGAGAACTTAGCAGCAGTAGACAAAGGGGAAGAAGAGATGGGGAGACCCCGTCCAATTGTCCCAAGCTCTTGTTTTGGTTTTGTGAGCTCTGCACGGAAATGCTTCTTTCTGTTTATGCTGAAGTGAACTGAGCCAGGAGAGGAAAGGTGCCTGGCCAAGGCATCTAATGGCAGAGGCGTGCCTGCAGCACAAGTCCCTGGCTTCCAGCAGTGCTGCTGAGGATGCTTATGTGCCTGAGACAGTGGGGACAGGAAGAGAGGGAACAGGACGCTCAGCGCCTCAGATTGCACCAAGGCCTGAGCTGGTGGCCCAAGTGTCTGTGCTCCAATCACTCCATGTTCCTCCTCGCTGCTGGCTGAGCTCAGCAGCGGCCCAATCAATGCCTCATTAACAGGATCCACCTGTGGGCACTTTATTTAATTATCTCAATTGGAATGGAGTCAAGATACCAGAGTTAATGTCCTTCTACTGTCTGAGAGCTAATTATCACCTGTAGCTTGGCCCCAGGCACAGCGGAAGGGGTCGTCATCAGCACTGGAAATGTGCTGGCTGCATCCTGAGCTCTCTTCCCCTGGCAGGGAGAGCAAGTTGAGCATGACAGAGGGTGAGAAAGCCTCTGAGCCAGGAACCCACTTCCAGAGATCAGGGCATCATCCCTGGCTTAGAATATTTCCATTTGGGGCATTAAAAAGTCCCTAAACTCCTAGTCCAGAGAGCAATAGCGTCTGCCTGGTATGAGCTTTTCCTTAGAGGAAACTCCCCCTCGGCTGTTAGCACCAGCAGTCCCAGGTTCTAAAGGTGGTTTGACCTGCACATCTGTCTGGGAATGGACTGACGCTCGGCAAAGTTAGGTGATTTGCCTGGGCACACCTTGGTAGGTGAATAGGCTATGATTTAAATGGAAACTTGGCTGACATCAAAACTTAGATGTTCCTCTTGCTCTCCCCTGCCTGTTGGGAGCCAAGTGCTTGTTTTAGAAAAGCAACTCACTCTCTTCTAAAGAATGCATGTGGGGTAGGTTCTGTCTATTTCCGTCTAAAAAATAGGCTGTCATGACACCAAATGAAAGGACACAGGAAAAGAACATAGACTTTGGAATCGAAGACATAGGTTTGAGACTCGGGAGATGGTTCAGCTGGGAAAGCATGAAGACCAGAGTTCAGGTCTCCAACCCACGTGAAAACTGAGTGTAGTGATGTTTGCTTATGACCCCAGTGAAGGGAAATGGGAGGAGGAAACAGGAAGAAACATATGGCTCGCTGCCATACGGTAAACTTCCAGGCCAACAAGGTCCCGGTCTCAAACAAAAAGAGGAAGATGCCTAAGGGTTAGGGTAAAGGCCAATATGCACAGTTGCCCCCCTGACCTCCACATTGCACACTCCAGTACCTACAATCACGTGGGCGCGCGCGCGCGCGCGCGCACACACACACACACACACACACACACACACACACACATACACACACACGTATACAAAATTTAAAAAGTGATTTGATTTCTAGTGTGAGCCTCCCTAACTAGACAATCTTGTAAAAGTCATTTAAACTTCTATCCTGAGCCCCCACTTCATAGAACATGGGCTTCATCATACTTGCCCTGTATGTTGGACAAGCCGGGACATGTATGACCTTTCTGTTTACAATTACAACTGCCTGGCTCCGTCTGTGACAGGGCACTCTTATTCTTGGTCACATTCCAAGACTCACTTTGCCTTCTCCAGAGGCTGACAGTGTCTTAGCTTATAAAGCGGGGTTCCAGAATTTTAAAGTGGGATTCCAGAAATATGAAATATGCTTAGGAAGTCATTCTTCCGGATTACACAGGTCCAGTGTTAAACGGACAGTCCCCTTGGACCTTCAAATGGGGCTGTTGGTTAAAAACTACTAGAAAGAAATCATAGGGTACTTACAAACCCCTGGAGTTGGAGTTTAAGTTATTTCTTCCATTTTTGTCTATCTGAGGGGAAAGGTTTTTGTTCTTGTACATAATGGCTAGGATGTCATTACTGGTGTATGTTTCAGTATCGGTTCTATGAGGTAAACATTTAGTGAGGGAAGGAGACAAAGGGCAGGTAACAGGCTTGCCCTCTCTGGACCTGTGTGCCCAAGAGCTGTAGCAGCAGTGTCCTTTCCTGGAACTGCCCCTTGGCATGAACTCCTGTAGGTGTTCCGTGGGCAGCTGGGTATATAGTTCGGCGGCAGAATGCTTGCCTAGCATGCACAACGCCTTGAGTTCTGTTCCCAGGGCTGCGTATACCAGGTGTGGTGATGCACAGCTGTGGCCCCAGCTGGGGAAGCCAAAGAAGAATTTCAAGGTCATCAATTGCTACATCACAAGCTTAACCTGGCTTGGTAAGATTGATACTGTTTCTCAGTTTTAGGTGGGGATGGTAAAAAGAGGCTACTCCATGTCAACTACTTCAGGCATCCCATCCCGTTTATTAAGGACATTTGTGGGTTTAACATTGGAGATCCTGTCTACAAGGAGCTGCTTTTGACCTAACTGGGTCTGCTCATCACCCTACCAACATCTCACCGTTTCTGTCTGGGCTGGGAGAACAACGTGGGCTTGAATTTGGATTCTAGGAAGTAGAGCTGTCTTATTTTTCTGTGTCTAAAACAGATTATTTCAAACTGGGTAACATATAAAGACTAAGGCTTTATTTATTTATTCATTTATTAGTTTTGTAAACTAGTTTTGAAGAATGAGAAGTAACTTTTCAACTGTGGGGAGGGTCTTGTTCTGTTTTAACTCAAGAGTGGGAAGTTTGCAGGCAAGATGTGTGTGCAGGAGAGAGGACATGGCTGCTGTCTCCCTTTATAACAACCTGTTCTGTTGGTAGCTGATCCAACAGAAGAGACATTGGTTCACTCTTGAGGGTCTTTATCCCCACAACCCTAACCTATCCCAACACTGAGGACTTAGTGAACTGTTAGGGATGCACACGAACCATAGCAAGTATGGACCTCACCTTCTCCTCACGTGAGGTGACTCTCTTAGCTTCTCTGAGCCCAAGTTTCCTCATCCATTACAGAGGAGAGTAGCCATCTGCCTCGTGTGCTGCTGTGAAGATCTGATGAGAGACTGTGGATATGACTCCCTGCAGAGCGGTTACAGGGGCTCAGAGGATCCCTCATTAGTGACCATTCCCATACAGGATGTGTGCCCTAAGAGTTAGTTTCATTCCCTTCTCCTTTTGGATCCTTTTTTCTTCCTTTGCCTCATGGGCCCCCCCTCCCCCCCTGTTCTTCAACTCTGTCCTACTGTTCCACCCCCTCCCCCACCAGGACACATGACGCTGTTTCTTCTACCGTACATTATTCAGCTCTTGGCAGGCAGTGCTGTGCTCATAAGAATTAACATTTGGGTTTTATTTACTGGCTCCCAAAGTGCCAGGACTACATGGGGGATTTGGTTGTACAAACTCTCTTGATGGGGAAGCAATGACAAATTGAAATGGGGGAGTGGTCCTGAGGATCAAACAGCAAACTATTCCAAATCCTTGTTTGGAAACTCAGCCCCAACTGATTTAGTGCCCAAAGTGGCAGTGGGAAGAGGTTTGGTCTCCTCGGTTCCTCCCTGACCACCAAACTGAACAGTTAGACCCGTTCCCAAGTCTTACACGAGATTAGTCACAGGATATTCCTTTTAAATCCACTGGAATGTTTTCCTAAATCAGACAAGACTTTTCCAGTGTTTATGGCTGTTTTCCTGGAATTCCTTTCAGCTCTAGGGGGGATTTTAAAATTAAATACATTTCCTTTTGGTGACCCGAGGACCTAAGCAGAGGGAGATGAGACCCTAGATTCAGGCTAGCAGTAACTTGTCAAACTTATTCCAAGAAGACTCCCCCATTGGCCAGCCTTCTCGAGCACCTGCAGCTTACCACGGTGGGCCAGGCCAGGCAGCTCATCCCTGAAGGCTTTCCTTCTGTGATCTGGCCTGCTGTTTACCACAGGAAACAGAAAATGAAAGACGGATGTGCTGCAGAATCAGAGTGAGCCTGAGCCACTTGGAAGAGGGGTAGAAGTGTTGTTCCATAGCAGCAGGGCCTCCTTTCTGCCTGAGCCATGGCTAAACATGTGGAATTCTTGGCAAAGCACTGTGGCCAGAGGTCACAGGATTCTCCTGGCAGTATGGACTGCATTTCACTTGATTTCATGAAGATGAATGGCTGAGAAGAATTATGGTTGAAAATGATGTGGAGATGGGGGCATGCCTCAGAGATGATGGGGTCATACCATGGAGATGTGGTCATGCCTTGGAGATGAGATGAGGTCATGCCACGGGGATGTGGTCATGCCTTGGAGATGATGTGGTCATGCCTTGGAGATGGGTCATGTCTTAGAGATGGGTCGTGCCATGGAGATGGGGTCATGTCATGGAGATAAGATGGGATCATGCCTTGGGATAATGTGGTCATGCCTTGTAGATGGGATCATGCCTCAGAGATGAATCATGCCATGGAGATGGGGTCATGCCTTGGAGATAGGATCATGCCATGGATATGGGTCATGTCTTGGAGATGGTTCATGCCATGGAGATGAGATGGGGTCATGCCATGAGATAGGGTCATGTCTTGGAGATGGGTCATATGGTGGAGATGGGTTATGCCATAGAGATGGGTCATGCCACGGAGATGGGTCATGTCATGGAGATGGGGTCATGTCTGGGAGATGGGTCATGCCATGGAGATGGGGTCATGTGGTGGAGATGGGTCATGTGGTGGAGATGGGTCATGTGGTGGAGATGGGTCATGCAATGGAGATGGGTCATGCCATGGAGATGGGTCATGCCATGAGCCTGGTTAACTGTCCAGTATACAAACACACTGTTCTCCAAAGGCCTCAATGTCTTCCCAGGAAAAGACCAAACTCCTAAAGGGGTGATTTTCCCTTGTTACAACTTCAAGTGAGCTCTATATAAATTAAGAATTTTCATCTCTTTCTTTAACCACCACAAATGCAAAGCAAAATAACAATAAGCATGGATTCTAGAATAAGATTCAATTTGAAATCTAGTTTTAGCAATTAATTAGCTATGTGTGCTTGAACAAGTAACTTGTCACCTGTCCTAGTAAAGGTTTCTATTGTTGTAATGAAACATCATGACAAGACAAAAAAAAAAAAAAAAAAAAAGAACCACGATGTAGAAGAAAGAGTTTAACTTCCATGTTGGAGCATATCACTGAAGGAAGTCAGGACAGGAACTCAACAGGGCAGGAACCTGGAGACAGCAGGAGCTGATGCAGAGTCCATGGAGGGTGCTGTTTACTGGCTTGCTCCTCATGCCTTTCTTATAGAACCCAGGACCACCAGCCCAGGGCTAGCACAACCTACAATAAGCTAGACTCTCCCCCATCAATTATTGATTAAGAAACTGTTCTCCAGGCTTTCGTATAGCCTGAGCTTATGGAGTAATTTTTCAATTGAGGCAGTCTCTTCTCTGATGACTCTAGATTTTGTCAAGTTGATATAAACCTAGCCTATCCCAACTTACTCAGCTGTAGAATATAAAGAATGATAGGACTCTTTTTGTGTCTTAGTTAGGATCTCATTGCTGTGAAGAGACACCATGACCAAGACAACTCTTACAAAAGAAAACATTTGATCGGGGCTGGCTTACAGTTTCAGAGATTCAGTCTATTATCGTCTTGGCAGGATGTATGGCAGCCTGTAGGCAGACATGGTGCTGGAGAAGGAGTTGAGAGCTCTACATTTTGATCCAAAGGCAGGCGATAGGAGATTTTCTTCCATCCTGGGCAGAGCTGGAGCACTGGGAAACCTCAAAGCCCACCTGCACAGTGACACACTTCTTCCAACAAGGCCATACCTATTTCAGCAAGGTGACACCTCCTAATAGTGCCATGGGCCAAGCATATTCAAACCACCACACATTATTTCTGGGAAGATTGGGTGAATCCATTAACTAGTCAGAGCGTTCCCAATGCCCCCACGGCATGATCTACAAAGGGCTTGCTACTACCAAACATGGCTTTATCAAGAGTTTGATAGCACAATCAGTCACAAGTCTAGTAGACTCCCATTCACATAAGGGAGTTTCTGAGGCATCTTAGAGGATGTTGGTGGGAAGGAGCTGAGGGAAACCTGTCCTCTTTTGAGAAACACCAGCATTTTAAAAGTTTGCTGGTTCTATTTTGTTATACAAATCTGTCCGAATGAGGTAGAGAGGAAACAGTAGAAACTCTAGCCAAATGAGCTTAAACACTTAAGAGGGCATTGTATTCCTCACTCAGAACAGCCATAGACAACAAGATTTTAGCTTGATTCTGGGCCTTCTGCTAGAACAGTGGTTCTCAATCTTCCTAGTGCTGTGACCCTTTAATACAGTTCCTTGTGTTGTGGTGACCCCTAACTATAAAATTATTTTTGTTGCTATTTCAAAACTGTAATTTTGCTACTGTTATGAATCGTGATATAAATATCTATGTTTTCCAGTCATCTTAGGCAACCTCTGTGAAAAAGTCATCAAGCCCAAAGGGGTCACAACTCACATGTTGAGAGCCACTGCTAGATTCTCTACTCTCTACTCCGCTGTTCACAGAGTTAGTATCATCAGGGGTGGGTGACGTTATGATTGTGGTTGCTGGCAAGGACAATCAAATCGAGAGGCAAGATGGTTAATTTTGATTGTCAATTTTATTGTGAGTACATACACACACACACACACACACACACACACACACACACCTTTATTCACAAATTTCTAAGACACTGGGAAAGCACAGTTCTGGGTGTATTTACTATTGTTTCCTTCTACACAAACACATGGGGCCAAGCAACCATGGGCAGAACTCTCTGGACCTGTGGGATAAAATAAATCCTGCTTTCTTCAGTCATGTGAGGTATTATATCAGAATAAGACATTGACCAATGCAGTCCCTCAGGTGTTAGCCAAAGGAGATACCCTCATCTGGGTAATCTCAAAAGTCTCCTGCCAGCCTCATACTGCATTGTCTTCAAATGACTCCCTGCTCATTTTGAAACTTAGCATTTGCTAGAAAGTTAGGGCCACCTCTAGATCTATGCCCCAAGCACTAAACAATATGAATGCCACTCAAAGCTGGAGGGATAGGTGTGTACCCAGGGGTCATCCCAATGTCCACTGCTCTGCAGTAAGTGTCACCACATTAAGTGGTTGTTAATGACAATGTCCAGGGCCAAGTGTCATGATAGGCATTTCTAAAGCACTCATAGTGGTTAATTCTGCAGACCTCTTAGGTCTTATAGAACTGAAGATAGTCCAACATACATGCAGACTAGCATTAGACTTTCTGTGTCTTCTCCATCTTAAAACCTCAGCTTTGACTTAAACATTGTTTTGGAAATGGTAAATCACTGACCTAGCACTCATGAGGTCCTGAGCATGGCCTCTGGCAGTGCAAGCATGAGATCACACACACACACACACACACACACACACACACACACACACCTCTGCAATGCTATGCTAGGGACAGTGTCTGATATTGCAAGGTTCTCCACACTTCCCCTAGCAGAGACCCCTGTCTCTAGGAGATGTCACTGTAATTGAATCCCATCCAGGCCCTTGTCTCAGCAAAGCTGCATGTGTGGAGACTGTTCCTCCAGTCCAGCCTGTGTGTGTTTTGTATCTTGGCCAAGCTTAGCTGCCACAGGCCACTGCCTCAGTTACTGGAGAAGAGTGTGGACTCTATCTGAACAAAGAATAAAGTCAGCATTCGTCCCACTGGTACAGCTGGGCTTTCTTCAGCATAAATGACTCAAGACTATGGATTGTTGACATGGATGTAGGTCCCCATGCTCATGGTGTCCACCGAAGTATCCCTGTATATGCGCATGGCTCTTCCTGGCTAGCAGGAAGCACCAGAATTCTGGAATGATTTTCTCCCTCCATTAAAAGGCTGAGAAAACTTTTGGCCTCTGGCTGGAGGCAAAAGAATGGAACAGTTCACAGCTGCTTGCCGTGGGTTGTGTCCCCTGGAGCACCCTTTTAAACACTTTCGGCTGGGCCACACATACATGACCTCTACAGTACAGCTCTCCACTTGTTCCCAGAGGCAGACCAAGTTGAGAGAAAGTGTGTGGCCACTGATCTTGCCGGCTGGCCACTGCTGCAAAGCTGAAGTCTGGCGGGATGTCCTGGAAACTGAAGGCAATTGCTGACATCTGGAGGCTATGTGTTTGTGTTCCAAGTGTCAGTTATCAGCCATGGTTATGGGAGAGAAGTGTCCTGATGGTTGAGACTGGAGCAGAGAGAAAGGCAACTGTACAGCCAGTCTCATAAACTCAGAGGACTGATAGTCCTATGTCTTGCAAGCAGGGTCCTCACCTGGACAAATGACATATCTCTCTATGACAGATCTCTAGGCCTCTCTCTCTCTCTCTCTCTCTCTCTCTCTCTCTCTCTCTCTCTCTCTCTCTCTCAACTCTGTTTGTCGTTTTCTCTGATCTCATTCCTCAACCTTTTCCTCTACTTCTATGTGTCCAGAAAGAAGGAAGCAAGACCCCTTCTCTGAGCCAAGAAATATTTTCTTTCTTATAATTGATCTCCTGGCCTCAGGCAAACAAAGAGTTGGAAGACTTATAAAAGAGAGATGTCTTGAAGGAGTCAAGGAAGCACCCATGTGCAATCTTTATATGAGAGCAAAAGGCAACAGAAAGTGTTCTCTCATCTCTCATGTTCAATATAAAGCAGATTCTTAAGACAGACAGACAGACAGACAGACAGACACACACACACACACACACACACACACACACACACACACACACACACACACACACACACACACACAGGTTTTTAACAAATCCAAGGAGCCAGGTCATCACAATAAATGTGAATGGATCAAAGCCTTCATATTAAAAGATAAAGACTTTCATGTTGAATTTTAAAATACCCCATACTAGCTGTGTGGTCCTTAGAAAAGATACCCCAAATAAAATGACATATGAGAGTTAAAAAAAAGGAATGGTTAAAAGTATATCAGCTTCTTCTTCCCACCACAAAGGAGAAGGGGAGAACAAGTAGAATGGCTACTAGGCCCATCCTTCATGTGTAAGACATGGTGGTTCAGAAAAAGTGTGTTGCTTGGATCAATCCTCAAAGTAACTGAGGGAAAGAATTTGGAAGACTAGGTCCCTGCTGGATTGCTAAGACAGATTCCACATCATGTTCATTTCAGCCCCTCCAATTTCAGAAGGAATACATAGAAGTCTCCTGGGTATATCATTCTTTCTTCTCTCTGCTTACGAAAGCAAAGATGTTAAATTAAAAACAACTCCAGAGTCTCCCTATGCTTATTCCCATTACCACCCCCAGAAAATAGCTTCAGGCTGTCCAGTTTGGAAAAGCTCCCAGGCAAGAGGTCAGGCATGGCTCACAGACCTCTCTCTCTCTCTCTCTCTCTCTCTCTCTCTCTCTCTCTCTCCGTGTGTGTGTGTGTATGTGTGTGTGTGTGTGTGAGAGAGAGAGAGAGAGAGAGAGAGAGAGAGAGAGAGAGAGAGAGAGACTTTTGAGATAAGATCTCACATCTCAACTATCCCAGGATGGTCTTGAATTCACTTTGTAGCTAAGGGTAACTTTGAACTCCCAATCCTTTTGTGTCCAGCTCCCAAATTCTGGAATTGCAGGCATGTGCTCCAAAAAAACCAAAAACAAAACAAAAAAACAGACAAACAAACAAAAACCTCTACGAATGGTCCAATTAAGTTGCTCATTTTGCAACAGAGAAAGTAGCACAAAAGGAAAGTGGTGATATCACCCAAGAGACTGGAATACACTTGTGCATACAGGCAGCGTGTATATACCTGTTTATATAGTCAGGTTGCCTAAAGACAGGCCTCTGAGGGATTGAGACTTTTTTTTCTTTTCTTTTTTCAGAGCTGGGGACCGAACCCAGGGCCTTGCGCTTGCTAGGCAAGTGCTCTACCACTGAGCCAAATCCCCAACCCTGGGATTGAGACTTTTAATAACATGAGCGTTATGATTCCATGAATTCAATGAAGGCTCATAGCTTTTGCATAATGTCAAATGGATTAATTTTTGGAAACATTCAGTGCTATGATAATTTCAAAACTAAAATGAGCCAGTGACGTGGGTGCTGTAAGTCTATGTTCTCCGGCCTCTCACAGTGCTGGATTGTTCCTGTGTTGAGCAAAAGTAAGCACAGATCTCAACCCTATCAGGACAGGAGATGGAACTCTGGGCACAGGGCTGAGGAGGAGAGAGGCAGGGGTGGAAAAGAGCTCCCAAGCTTTACTGAACAAGCTGTGGTTTTATACATAGACGTTGGTTTTCATTTTTGTTCCACAGGGACCACTGGCACATCTATGCATTTGTAGTCCAGTGAGGACTAAGTATAGATGGGTACACCCTGAGCATACTCTCAATTCCCTTGGTGCAGCTCTCTGTTGGCCTTCAGAGTGAGCTGATGGGACCCAATAACACCATTTCACACCTACCCCCTCTATAATGAATGCTGTGGTCTGAAGTATAACCTCACGAGAGAGGGGCCGCATGGCAGAGAGAGCTTGGCACAGGTTGAATTCTAGAGAACTGCAGAAGGTCAGCTGGAGAGGCATGGCATTCCAAGTTCTCTAGCATTCTAGCCATAGTGGGCGGTGCAGAGACACAATGTGGACAACTGTGTCTCCATGTTCAGGTGTAGAGCCGTTTACTATGGCTCTCTTTTCTTTCCAAGCCCTAATTCTTAGTTTATTAGTTTTGAGGATAAAACACAAATACCCATCCTCCCAGTGGAGGCTTTTTGTCATGAGGGACACCAGCGCTGTTAAATCAATTGTATTTATATTATTACGTGGTAACATCCAAACTTACGTCCTGTTTCCACCACTTCCAAGGCTTTGCGACCCCATGAGGATACCTTAGACTCTTTGCTTCATCTTCAAAGTGAGGACAATAGCTACATCCACATTATTGTCCTATTGTAAGAAAAAAATAGCTGAAATATAACTCTCTTTTTAAAAGGTACATGGCTCTTTCACATATTTATGATTTAACAGCTGTCACCATCATGGCTATTACTATATGAATCCCGGAGTAAGGATCAGTGTGGTAGTTTGAAAGGGAATGACCCCCATAGGTTCATATAGTTGAATGATTGGTTGTAGTGTGCAGTTTTTGCTATCCTGCCTCAAGTGCCTTCACCCAGGTTCCCTCTGATCTGCACGTAAAACACACACACACACACACACACACACACACACACACACACACACACACACACACACACACTAAATTAGTTTTCAACCTGCCTAATAGCTCAATTTCTGGGCATTTCTAATCTTTTGCCTGGGGAAATGGCCTATGGCCACTCTTCCCGAGATCTCACATGGCTGGTGACCTTTTGTCCCTCCAAAACATGGTGAAAGATCCTCCTCTCTCTCTTACATCTGCTAGCTTTCTTGTAGGGATCTAGAAGTCCCGCCTATCTCACTCAGCTCTTTGGTTGCCAGTATCTTTATTGATGGGTCAAGAACCAATTGGGGAGCAGGACCTTAGCAAAACCTGTTCTACAATTGGTCTCCAGTTGGTGAAACAATTTGGGAAAGCTTAGGAGGTGTGTCTTTGATGCAGAAGGTGTGTCACTGGGGGCCGGATTTGAGGTTTCAGAAGCCCATGATATTCCCAGTGTGCTTTCTCTACCTCTGTCGCATTCTTGGGGATAAGGAAGTAAGCTCTCAGCTACTGCTCCGATGCCATGCCTGCTTCCTGCTGCTATGCTTGCTGCCATGATGGTCACAGACTCTAACCCTCTGGTCTTCTGGAATGTCTTCTCTAGGAGTAGGGAGGAGGACTCTAATCTGAGTTGGTCATCCTGGCACTGTGGCAACATGTGGCTCCTTGGTGCCACATCGAATACTGGAAGCTTATCAACACCACATTTTGCTGGTCACACCCAGCACAGTATGTGGAGTACATCACACTAGACTACTCAGGGCATGTGAGCATCGCTGACAGACTGGTCCAATCAGAAACTGGTGTACATTCGTCTTCTTAGTCCCTTTCCTTTGACAAGTAGCTCATCTAGTGTTGAAATTTTGTTTTATGTCCTTATGCCCAGATTCTTCTTTATAGGCCTTAATTTCAGTTTTATTTTGCTAGCATAAACAATTGTGCATGATAATGGGTTTCAATGTGGCATTTTACTGAATGTACACATTGTATTTTCATCCTTGTCACTTCTTGCTCACTCTTGTCCTCTCCTATGGCTCTTTTGTCTTCCCAACTGGTCCATCTCTTTGGGCAATTTGTGCATGAATGCACACCTGTGTGTGGTGCTTGCTGTGTGAGTGTGCTTCCATAGGTGTGTGTGTATGTGTGTGTGTGTGTGTGTGTGTGTGTGAGAGAGAGAGAGAGAGAGAGAGAGAGAGAGAGAGAGAGAGATGGGGGATAGAAAGGGAGAGAGAGGGAGGGAGAGAGAAGAAGGGAGGGAGAAAAAGAGAGAGGTTCAATGTTGCTAACATGAGCAAAGGTGAAGGTTTATTTACAGAAACCACTTACCAGTGGTTACAACACTGAAAGAAATGCCTCCCTCTGGCTGGAGGGATGGCTCAGCCATTAAAGGTTAGGCTCACACCCAAAAATGTAACAAATACCTCCCTCTCTCCCAACAAGGGTCTTTTGTGAGTATATACCATCATGCCTTAGTTCATTCTTTGTCTTTTCCATGTAAACTCATGTTTTTAAGAACCAGGTATTTGGACATACATACCTGTACTCACACTCTACTATTTCCCAACAGCTGAGGAGTTTGCTAAAGAACGAACTCAAACAAGACAAAGAACGTACAGGCAGAACCCCAGAGAGAACAAGAGAACTGTCCCCCTAGGGAGCAGTGGAGTCTGCAGGCTTCCTCTCTGGCATACACATCGATGGAGACAGACTCCAATCAACAATGTTCCCTAGAAAGGGGAGGGAATGGAAGTCACAGGGCCATAGGTCCTGACTCACTCACAGCTGCTCTGTGTCTGTGTGACCCAGACTCACATACCAGCACCAACTGCACTCAGTAGCATGAAGCCTGAGAACGTGGGGATACAGCACTCTGCCTCGAGTGGTCTCAGGGGCATTCGCCATGGGTCACTGGCATACAGGCTTGGGCTACAGGGCCACCGAGGTTGGAGTGGGGAAACTGGCCATCAAATTCGACCTGGTTTTCTGGCTGCTGTTTTCTCCAGCTGCTCCAGACCAGAGAATGGGCTGGGCTGACGTTCAAGTTAACCAAGACCAGTTTCATTTTTTTTTTAAATTGAAATTTCACAGGTCATCAGCCTACTCCATGGCCCACTGTTCTTAGAGAGGGTGGAAAAATAATTGGAATCACGTGACACAGTTTGATTAGAAAAGTGAATGTGGTTTGGAGCAAAGGCCTGGAATCCTGCCTTGGTGACTGACTTGACCTCCCATTCCCCTGTCCAAACCCTCTGGAGATGAAACTGCCTCATGGCTGTGGGAAATTATCTCAATTTAAGAGGCGAGAGGTCACTTATCTCCCCAGAGGCCAGCAGCGTTCATCCTGTTGAACAGTTGGACTTGAAAATCTCAGCTGATCAATAGGGCATTTCCCATCTTTTGACAGATGGTGGCCCCTGTCCCTAACCCTAGACACTGAAACCAACAGTTAGTTGCTGGGACTGAACTGTGGTAGATGAGACAGAACTTTATCTAGCCACCAAAGGTCGGAGTTCGCTGAGGAAGCCTCTCACACAGGCTAACAGATCTAACAATAAGCACATCAGACATGGGAGATGCTGTGCTCATAGCTCTTCACTGGGGTTGTTTAAAGAAAATCAAGCTTATCCTCCTGTCTAGTTGAATGTTCAGGGAAGGGAAGGCTCCCGTGGATCAGAGAGCACGTGGCGTGCCCGTGTCTGGCTGATTCCGTTTAGCACGAGGGTCTTCAATTCCATCCACGTTTGTCACATCTCACTTTAGAGTCTTTGCCCTAAAGACTTGAAATCCGTACGTCAAAGAGATGTCTACCTTCCCCATTTACTGGCAGTCCTGTCCCCAAGAGTCAGCCCAAGACAAATGCTTTCTGTAAGCTTCCCCTAGTCCAGAACTCAGAGTGGGGAGTTAAGTGGCTGAGGGATTGCCTCCAGCTGCCTGAGCTGTCCTGATAACCTATTTTGACTCCCCCATAAGCCAATCCCGCAGCCAGCCATGTTGAATGCAAACGAATAATTACCTCTAACAACATAGACCATAAGGGCCATGTGTGTCAGAGTCAGGAGTGGCTTGAACCAGATGTGCAGTAAAATAGAGTTGCTAAAAGACTGAATGGCCACTCTTGTTAAACATGCTTTTCCAAGACACCCAGCTACCTATCTATTGCTTCTTTTTTTCTTTTGGCTTAGTGGGGTGATCTACCTTTCCCCCACAGACCTCTCCTACAAATTGCTTTTCAATAATTCCCACACAACCTGCTGGTAGCCGTATTCTACATAACAATGCAACTCCCAAACACATCACCTGCAATTATAACTCGAGCTTTGATGTTAGACCAATTTAAAGATAGAGAATCTTGGTCTAATTAAGGCAGCTCAAGCTCAGACTGATAAGGGCCACCTTCATTACAGCTCGAGTGAGCCGCACATAACCTGAAACAGGCAGGAATCAGCTGGGAATATATTCAAGGAATTTCAAAGCACCGTCTGTCGCAGAACAGTACTCCAGGCTCCATGTCTACATCCACAGACACACCAGCAGAGATCTCACTTCCTCGACAGTCTGCCTTGAGAAAGAAGAGTCTCAGCTTCTGAGAGCGACAGCAACAGAGTTGTCCCGTATGGGAGGATGATGGTGTTGGGTCCATCTGATGATGTCATCCCTTCTTAGAGGTCTCTAGTTACTTCCAATTGTTCTTAGCCTAAAATTTCACTTCCTGGCCACAGCCCTCAGAGTCCTGCAGATCCCAGATCCCATCAGCAGGTCCAACCACATCTAGTTGTCTCCTTGTTCCCATTGCCAGGTCCAACACCACACAGAATTATTCCCAACTCACACAGTCCTCATAGTTGCCATCCCCTCTGTCTGCAAGGGCTGTCTCTTCTTTTCAGACCAAAGGCCACGCCTAAGAATAACAAGTTCTCTATGTTTAGCAGCCGTAGCCCTCTCCCACTTCCTCCTGTTTCTTCCTTCATGCAATTGCTTCTGTCCCTTTTTTAGCTTTGGAGAGTCCTCCTACTACCCAGAAGAACACCCAATGAGCTCTCAATAAAAATTTTCAGAAGGTAAATAGAGGGGCCAACCCCATGTGCAAGGCTAGTTTGAGTATAGTGTAAGGGTTATGGGGAGGGGACTTAAATACCCCTTAGCACACTAAGACTTTCAAGATCATAAATGGTATACTCAGTCTCTGCTTGAACATTCTGCTGACATGTTGCCTTGTTGACCATAGAAGCCTACGTCCTACCAAGTTGCTTTAAATCTCTTCTCTGAAGAGAACAACACAAGTTACCTTCCTAAGACCAACCCTCTTCAAGAGTGATCAGAATACAGACTCAGCATTTGGCTTTTGGCTCCTGTCACTTAAAGAGTCAGACTAATAGCCCAGAGTAAGATGCTGGTGATAAGCTCTGACCTTGAGTATAAATGACATACCACTCCTCCAGGCGACTGGTTTGACGAAGCCACTGGGACACAATTCCCAGGCAGGAGGCAGCTGGGTGCCCTTCCTTCCACCTCTACACGCACAAATGATCTGTGCTTAGTGTTGGCCTTGATGGCTGCAGAACTGACCCTGCCAGAAGAGAGCTGACCAGGTACCAGAGCTGTCTGAGCGAGCCCTTGGCCAGGAACCCTCAGCGCGTCATAGGAGCGTCTGCATACTGCGGCTGCCCCGATGGTGCACTGCTTAAACGATTTCCCTCCGGCAGCCTGAACAATTGGTGTTTCTCTGCTTAAGAACCACTGGGACTAAGGGTGTCCTTCTTCATACGGGGCATATTCTTGGCTCTTTAGGGAGCCTTTGAAAAGGCCTGGTTTTGTGTTTAAGAGTGAAGCAGTGCTCTAGATGTTTTGAGTATATTCTTGCACAAATGGGAGACGACCTTCACCTCAGGACACTTTAGCGGAAATGCCTCTAGAAAGACTCTGAGACAGAGGAAGGCAGCTCTGCAGCCATGACAGAGGTGAGGTGACCCTGAGATGGGCAGTGATGTCACAGGTAGACTCGTAGGTAGAGGGACAGTAGATGTCCCAAAGAGGATGAGGTGTGGGTCACACCACACAGGGATAAGGCTCCACGGGAAAAGTGGGAACCTCAGCTGCAGAAGGGTAGGTGGTCCACTATGCAGAAGACCCCCGGGAGTACATTTGTGTGTGTTGGGATATGAGTGTGACCCCAGGGATGGCGTTTTAGTCCCCTTTGACACCTAAGTATCTACAGGTGGTCCTCCCTGCTTTAGAAAACTGATTTTGAAAGACATGACAGAAGGACACATAGGAAACCCAGCTTGGGATCGTAAGTCACACATGTTAGGACAGAGGGTCTGGTGGACTCTGATAGATGGGGGGGGGTGGCCCATTGTTTGTACCCAGGGGGAATGTTGAGGGTGGCAGAAGCAAGGCAGGTCCTGCTTGCATTCATCCTTCTTTGCTTTCACTGAGGCCGCTGGAAATCAGTTTCTCCCTAGAGCATCTGCCCTGCCTTCTTACTAGTGAGGGCTTGGAGTGACGGCAGACAGAAGGGGAGAAGGGATCGGGAGATCTAGAAAAATCAATGGAAGCTATGGAAACTTACGTCAAAATTTCTCCATCTTATATCCTCCAGGGTGCCTCTGAGGCTAACCCAAGTGAGTGTAGGTGAAGTTAGCCACTAGCTAGCAATGAAGACAAAAATAAATAAATCACCACCACCACCACCACCACCACCACCACCACCACCACCACCACCAATAACAACAACAACAACAACAACAACAACAAGAAGAATAACAAGTCACAACCCAGAGCCTGACCAGCATTCTTGTTTTTCTCAAGAATTGGATCAATCCAATCAAAATGATTGATTCTCTTTCCCCAAAGGGCTATAGATAGTAGCCAGTGTCTTGTGTGCTTCTGCAAGTTTCTCCTGGCTGTTAGCTACATTTTCCTCTACTGAAAATCAAAGGGCCACCATATTGTGGTTGCTGTTTTGAAGACCCTGCTAAAGCCAGCCAGGGTCTTACTACCTCTTTCCCCCAGGTTCTGTAGATCAAGAAAGAAACTTCTGGAACTGCTTCGTCCTTTGCAAGCTCAACATGTTAACCGTGTTTACAAAGCTCACAGGAATCTGAACCTAAAATGGTAGAGAGTGGTCATTTCTTATTTCAACAGTTTTTGAAGAAGAAAATGTGACTCGTAATAGTTTCGAAACTGGAAAAATCTAATGAGAAGCAAAGATTTGATCACTCACACTGAAGTCTCTAATAGCTCATGGGTATTATCTGAAAGTTTGTTGTCATACTTCTGAATAAATACGTGTAAATGAGTGAGAAGGTGGATAGATGATCTCAGCTATGACCCAGAGATGCTGGGCTCTGTGTGGACACCAGTGAGGGATCGAAGCTTCCCTACAAAGAGCACAAAGAGACAACTATGAGTCTGGTCAAAACCCCACTACCCTGCCTGCTCCCAGTATTAAGACATATCTGCAGAGTGTACTTCCCTGACCAGGGCAGCCTTGGATCCTGGTTTGCCTGCAACTGCCTGGCTTCCAGTCAGTGTTCTAGGGAGGATGACTGTTAAGGACCTCTGCCTTGCAGTCTCATGGCCCCCACCAGAATCCTGGGGACAGAGCAGGGAAATGTCAGCAGATTAGTGACACTGTCTTCTGTGCACTGTGGACTTTCTCCAGGATTCCTAATGCATTCTCAACGGAGATCAATGATGTGGTCTTCAGGGGAAGCTGTGGGCAGAGCAGGTTTAAGATGGCAGGATCCCTTCTTCATGCTGTGGGGAGGTTAGGCGTAATAATTTATAGTGTCGTTATGCATTTGAATGGCTTGTGTGTGACTGCTCCAGAGCTGCTGTCTCATTTCCTGTGGTTGCTGAGAATCCCTGCTATTCTCTGGCTTGCATTCGACACCTGCATCATTGTCCCTCTGTGTCTCTCCGTGTCCCAGTGTTTCCCTTCATACAGGGACAGCGGTCACTGGGACGGGAGCACCATGACGTGGTATGAGCCTATTGCCAGTCTACAAGGACCTGCACTCAAATAAGGCCACACTAAGGTGGTAGGAGCCACCAGTCAACCCAGGGCTTAGATTACGCCTTCCCGGATTGCCCTGAGTTCTGGATTCTGACGGAGAACTTGGCATCCGGGTTGGATTTGAGGTAACAAGAAGTGAAGCACACACATATCGTCTTGTCAGCCCGGGGTAGGATAATATTGCCTCTGCAGATATTTGGAGAGTATGTGCTCAACACACATGCAGAGAAGGCCATTTTGGACAAAAGTTCCCATTACCCCTTCTCTAACATCTTCATTGGTCCTTTCTTGAACGTGTGATGAAGGGGCTAAGAGACTGTGTGAGCACACAGCTGTGATGGGAGAGAAGTCTTCCTGTCATCGAGCATTCTGCTCCAAGGCCTGGTCCTTAGACTTTCCCCAGAACCTCATGTACTGTTTTACCCTGTGAGCCTGGCGAGGGGGAGGAAGAAGTAGACCTTGTCTCTCAGGGCCACAGTGGCATCAGCCAGCTCATCTGCAGTAGACCTGCCATCGCTCTGCCTAGAATTCCATAGGGGCTGGATGGGCCTCGGTGATGGCATTGGAACCCCTCTGCGCACCAGGAGGTAGGCAGAACAATGGTAGAGAAGGCCGGATCGGAGTCTCCCTGTCAGTTGGCCCAATGTTCTTTAAGTAGATGGGGCAGCACAGTTTTGAAGAGATAAAGTAATTTGCCTACAGACACAAACCTGCCCAGAGCTACAGCCCAGCGCCCAGTCACTGCACACTTATCTTGAATTCCCACAGCCTGGGCACGGAGACCTGTATTTAAGAGAAGCAGAGGTCATTAAAATGTGCAGGAATAGAGCTCCGCAGACCTCTTGGTGAGAGGTGTGGGTGAAGCACATCCTGTCTGGGCTCCAGTTTCATTCCTCATCAGGGGGTTCACCCTCCTGCAGAGCCTCTTTCTCTCTCTCTCTCTCTCTCTCCTAACAGATTTCATAGCTGACTCTGACCTTGAACACCATTTCCTCCTCATCTCAGCCTTCAGAGAAAAAAAAAGGATCAAACACCTCACTTTTGGGATTCCTGAACTATTGTCGAGAGAATAACAGACCCTAAAAATGTAATTTCTCAAGAAACATTCGGGCCCTGTGTCAAGAGGCTGAGCAATTTCAAAGTCGTTTGAGCTGCTCTTGAAAGGATTTCTGTGGCTGTTGTTGAGGGCTGTACCCAACGGAAGGGGCCGCATTACATGTTCTTATTAAGCCCGCCTCTGATCACAGCTCTGGTTTGCTCTGGTGTCTTTGACCCAAGCCATTACCATAACAGTGAATGTTGTTCTCAATAATGGCTGTTTGTTGGGCGCTTGCCTGGAGTCCTGTGCTGTGCTGTGCTGTGCTCACAGCGGCATCTCATCTTGCTCCTACATAGATGTGACCCTGGCATTCAATTCTCTGCCATAGTAAAGAAAGAGCAGGAGATAGGAGCACCTTACAAATAGGGTACTGGGGATCAGGGAGGAACTGCCCTGAAGGAACATAGAGCACAGAGGGTTAGAAGTCAGGATTTGAACTGGTATTTGATCCTTCAAGGTCTGTCTACCAGCATGAGCCCATGGATTAAACAGTTTCAAGGTCTCAAGGAGACGTCGGATTGGGACAGGCACACTTATTTTCCTACCTGCCAACAGCTGTTCCTTTCAAACAGCTGCTCTTACCTGTGAGTGGAGATTTGTGATGAGGGGTTCATCCAGCAGCGCCCCAAATGCTCACCATTGCTGTCCAAATGCAAGGGGTACATTCATGCATCTTCAGTGTGGGATTAAGATTATTCTTGGCCATGCTGAGACTGCCTCTCGTGAATGGCATCCATGTGCCTTTGGAGGGACTGAGGGGACACTTTTCACCCTTTTCCTACCATGTGGGGGATGTGGAAATCAGAGACGCGTCAGTGAGGAAGACGCAGATGTTGAAGTGGATGCACATCAGGTTCCAGGGCGGAGTTCAACATGGCGACTAAGGAGTGAGGCGCAGGAACTAGACTCTTTGAATCCAGACCTGGACTGCCTACTGTGTGTTAAAGGGTTGACTGTGTCCTCCAAAGTCACCTGTGAGGACCCCTGTCTCACCACTACGGAGGTGACCTTTGTTGGAAATAAAATCCTTACATACAGAATCCACTTAACGTGAGGTCATTATTGGGCTGGCTTAACACAATCAACAGCACAGCCTTATGGGAAATGGAAGATGATACTTACAGAGAGAGGAAGTGGCAGAAGGGAGACATGACACTGAGAGCAGAGACTGGAGCTTTTCAGCTGCCAGTGAAGATGTGCTAAAGATTTCCAATAACCCCAGAAGCCAGGACAGAGGTGTGCAACCAACTTACGTTGCAAAGACCATGAGAACTTGCCACTACTCCACTCAGACCTCTGGTTTGGATCTAGTCCCAGAACTGTGAGAGAATAGACTCTTGTTGCTTGTGGTCGTCCCATCATTTGTCTGTCTGTCTGTCTCCCCCCTCCCTCCCCCCCTCCTTTCCCTCTCTGTCCTCTCTGTCCTCTCTGTCCTCTCTCTCTCTCTCTCTCTCTCTCTCTCTCTCTCTCTCTCTCTCTCTCTCTCGGAGGATGTTCAAGACAAGGTTTTTCTATGTAGCTCTGGCTGTCCTGGAACTCACTCTATAGACCATGCTGGTCTCTAACTGAGACACTCACCTGCCTCTGCCTCCTGAGGGCTAGGATTAAAGGCATGTGCCACCTTGCCTAGCTCCATGAGTCACTCTTCATGATATAGGGGTCATATGCCTTCCCACGCTTTTTATTTGGCAATACTCAGAAGCCTTCCAGGATTGGTCAAAGAATGAATAACTCATGACAGCACTGAACAGATGCCTGGCACCCAGTGAGTGCTTATGGACGGTCAGCACATCCTGCTTCTGTTTGCATTTTTCACATATGGGGCCTACAACTTTAATTTGGTTCTCAGCCAGGTTACACCTCCCAAATCAAACCAACCAACCAACCAACCAACCAACCAAACAAACAAACAAACAAACAAACCAAAATGATAACCAAAAAATCAAACAACAACAAAACCTGAATACTGAGTACTGAACTAGGCTTACCATCTCACTGGACTGCACCACAGAAGAGGTACGGCCAATGTAGGCTCAACAGCTCCATGCACCCACCCGTCCACCATCACCCTCACTTGATGACTGCCTGTTACTCCCTGATCTGGGTCAGGGGGAAGATGCTAGAAGTGTTTGCTATCCTCCTTCAAGCTTAGATAGTTTGAGGTACTCATGATACAGGCACATCTCACCATCTAGGTACAAATATTCATTATTTGTATGATGATATATAATGGGAAAACTCATCTCTGTTACATATAAACTAAAGAATGGCCATTTTTACTCTCTCCTACTGGAGTTATCTGTGGACCTTCCCTGCAGTGTGTGTCCCAAAAGACTATGAACGCCCAGCCATTTGACCAAGTTGGTAGGAAGAGCTTAGAAATCCCAGAACTACAGAATCTTGGGGACAAAGACTCAACAGCACTCAGTCCCAGGGAAGTGCTCATTTGGAGAATCAGGGTGGGATGAAATCATCCCAGTGTTTCACACTAAGGTGGGAAATTGTTACTCCACCAGATTACAGCTCTTGCTAAGCCTTGGATCTCTCTGTGGCCAGGCCAGCCACACAGCAGGCAGATGACCCTGTGAACGAGTACTGTTTTATGCTATGAGAACAGGCTCTATGCCAGCATTTCCTTTGTGGTCTCTGCTGCTGGAGTAACCAGCCCAGGTCGGTATTCAGATCCACACGAATACTCAGCCAAGTTCCTCAAAGAAAAACACCTTTCTACATCCATGTAACATCTCAGTTTCCCTGACATGACAGCATAAACTCCCCCAAGCCATTCAGAGAAGCCTAGGGAGCAAGTCTCACACAGGCAAGTGCAACAGGCTACAAGCTTGAAATCTCCAAGAGAGTAGCTTGTCCTGGACAGTAGAGCCCTCACCTACAGAACTCAGAGACACCCAGGAGGCACAGGCAATGCTAACCCCTTGACTTCATGTTGTGATGAAGTGTGCTGTGAAACAGGGCCTGCTACTTGCCCATACTAGGAGGTTGGTGCCAACGATTGATTTGGTTTCTAAGCGGGTTCAATCCTTTTGACTGATGACGATTGGCTTGTTGATATACCCAAACGTAAAATTTTAGAAAGGTCACCTTCTGGTGAAAATGAACTTCTCTTTCCAATAGTGAGTACAAATGGCTGTAGTTGCCGGGTGGGTGGGTAACCTGCTCACATGCACAAATCAGAGCAGATTAGAATGAAGACATCATCTAATTTAAATTTTATGTGTGTGTGTGTGTGTGTGTGTGTGTCTGTGTCTGTGTCTGTGTCTGTCTCTGTGTGTCTGTGAGTGTATGTGCACCACATGCATGCATGTGCCTTTGGGTACCAGAAGAGGGTCTCAGAACTCTAGGAACTTGAGTTACAAGTAGTTGAGCTGCCTGGTGTGAGATTTGAATCTGGGATCTGTGCAAGAGCAGAAAGTACTCTCAATCGCTGAGCCATCTTTCTGGCCTGATTAAATCATTAAATTACTGGCAATCTTTCATCTGCTTGCTTCTGAGGAGGAAATGGCTATGTCTGTGAATGCCTCTCCTCATGCATGCCTCTCCTTCTCATGCATGCATACATCTGCATGCATCACTTTCCTTCTGCATGATTGCTCCTCCTGCATGCATGCCTCTCCATGGCTATGTCTACACACATGCCTCTCTGCCCGCATGCCTGCTTCTTCTTGTCTTTTCTTCTTGCCCTCCAAATGCTAATATGGGTTCAGTCTTGGTCAGCATAGTGATTAGATCCTGATAGTTTGGGATACTTCTCCCAGAAAAGAGGCTGGGAGAAGAAAGGATTGAAATCTTCTCTGACTCTGACAGTAGAGAGGCAGGTCTAAGTTTGTCTTATGTTTTGATAATGGAATATCTAAGGCTGTGTAATTACGAAGGGAGGGTTGTTGTCTTGTGGTACTGAACACTAAGTCTGAGGTGGAGGGACTGCTTCTGATGAGGGCTTCCCTGTGGTGTCGTAGCACAGCAGAAATTCTATACTGGGTGGGGTGCAAAGGCCTCCTGCTCCCATAAGGCACTAACTCATCTAACCCAAGTTTAACCCATAGGCCCCATCTCCACAGGCTCCCAACACATAGGTTTGGGATTACCTTTCCAACTCATAAACTTTTAGGAGACACATTAAAGACATGGCAGCCACCAACTCTGGGAATCCCACTAGCATCCTTCCGATGGACACTTAGAAATATTTCAAGCCAACAGCCTTTACAACAACCCTAGAGGGCCCCATCATAGTTCCATTTCCTCTGCAAATATGATTAAGTCAGCAGGTCTATGCACAGGCTCCCAACTACCCAGAACCTACAAGAGAAGGTAACACTTCTAACGCAAAAAAACGTGCTGAATATGAATCACCCTCAAATGGGATACCCCACCGTTCCTTGCTGTGCTATGGCTGTTTGAAAACCAGAGTGATGCTGGCCCTGTTTAGTCTAGAAAAGGGCACCTCAGTCACTCCCTTCAGCTCCATTGCTTGCCTTCCAAATGAATCATCAAGATATACATCACAGCATCAAACAGGGCAGGTTTGATACCATTAGTTTTTCTGATTATCCCCAGCACTTGATGTGAGAGCGTGTAGAGGACATTGTAAGTATTTACAGAGGACTCTGATTGGAGAGTTGGGTTTGGGCTCCAGGAAGCTCATCCTACATCTCCCACAGGCGAGGCAGGATCTGCCACACGTGAACTGCAGGAGAACCCCACAGGGACGTGGGACGACTGTGGCTCCAAGCTGGGACAACTGCTCCGGGAAGGAGCAGCATGGCGGAGGTGCCCTGAGCTTGGAGTGTCTATAACGAAAGCACCTTTAATTATTCATCAACATGAGGGTTTAACACTATTTATAGTATTAAAGTTAATCATTTATTTAGTACAGTTTCTCCAAAAGAGCTCAAGCTAACCTTTATCATGCTCATTAAGCAGCGACTCGTAATAATTAGCACGTGTTCCTCTTCTGTCTCTTGGTTAGACCGTGGCTCTCCCAAAGGCATGGCTGATATCTGGTTGGCTGTTTTGTCCTGTGCTTAGAGCAGTCTTTTACATAGTAGGTGTTTACTGTATATGCATGAATCAAACACATCAATTTAGACCTTTCATTTCATGCTCAAAGACGCACAGACAAGACAGTATTTTGAGGCTTAAGCTCAGTTAGGTTCAGTTCCCAAGTGTAGGCTATCTTCCACACCTATCAGTGACAGACTGAGGCCTTCTAGAGACCTTTACACGGGGATTTGGAAAGCCCTTTCACCACTAACCCAGCTGTGAGACTCACACAAGCACTGACTTACCCATTGATCGAGAAGTCTCCACATGTGCTCCTTGGATTCCCTGATCATCCGTGCTCTGGGACTATGAAACCCATGAAATTGTATGCACAGATGTGCACAGCCCAAGTGTATACTCACATCTGGTGAGAGATAGATTTAACTAGTTTCCCTAAGGATTGCATAATGAAAAAAAGAGTTAAGAACCCATCTCTGATTCTTTTAAAACTGGGATAGTGGCGGGAGAGATAAAATTAGGCATGGTTTGCATGTAAATCAAAGATGTTTGCACCTTGGTTACCCCTTCCGCCCACACTCCTTCTGGAGGCTCCTTTATTAGACCCTTTTCTCATCTCTGTCCCAGGCTCCCAAACCAAATGGCTCTATTTGCCAAGACTCAGACCTGCCAGTTGGCTCATGACCACGGTCCATTTCAACCCTGCGGTCAAGTCCTTTTTCCTTTCTATCTTCTACCAAGAGTAGCATGGTAATGTGCAAAACTTCTCAAAAGGTCCCAAACCAATGCTCATTTCTATTTGAACTTGCTTTCAGACTAGTTTTAGGGCAATGTTTGAGAATGGGAAAGCAAGTCTCTATGAAGGGCTTGCAGAGGTAGTAACCATAGGTTCTGTGGTCCTGATTTGTACAGGGCAGAATATGTGTGAGTAGATACTGGTCCCATAGCCAAAACCCCAGCCTAGCAGAGGCAGAATAGACCACTATGTGTTAACAGACATTCAGTGAAAGTTATGTATTCTCGCCCTTCTGCTTGTCAGTCAACTGTCACTACGCCTTCTCTTCAAGTCCAAAAGTTTCTATTCTAGACTCACCGAAAATACAGTTGTAGTTGGATGTGATCTCATGTTTGTAATTCTAGCACTGGGCAGGCAGAGGCAGGAGGGCTGCAAGGCCAGCTGGGGTGGTGCAGTAAGACTCTGTTTTGGTAAACACGTTGAAGAAAAAAGATGGATGGAAGGGAAGGGAAAGGAAAAGAAATGGGGGTGGGGGTGGTGTTATTAGATGTGGTAAAAATCAGTCATCTCTGTTGTGTTTTGACTGACATTTTATGTAAATTGTCAATACGGTCAGCCCAGAAAAAGCGGCCCCTTATAAGAGGATAATGTTTGATTTTTGCAAGTTCTGATTTCTCATCGGCAACATAACAGGATGAAATTTCAGTGCACGGACAGTCAAATCCAGTGTCACTCTGTGGCCCAGGGTTTACTTCTCAATCTGAATTGCATAGGCAACTCATCTAGGACCCTGTTTAGCACACATTCCAGCTCAAGGGTTCTGGGTGGGCCGTGAGATTTCAAAGTTCTGGCAGACTCCAGGCAATCAAGTGCTATTAGTCTAGGAGGCACATTTTTTTTCTTTTTGAATCAGGGTCTAAACTGCTGTTTTGGAACCACAATGAAGCAAATTTGGCCAATTTTAAAGGAAAAGAAAAGAGAAGAGAGATTGCAGGTCCGCTTAGGGATGCCCTCCCTAAGGCTGAGGAAGATGGCAGGCGACTGTCGATGTCTCACAGTCAAACCATGTGTTTAAAAAGAAAACTTCAAAATCTGACTCCGTCACTCTTAAAGTTGGTCCCCATAGTAACAGCAGCATCTAGAAACCCTTTGAGCTCCAAGCCTAAGCCTTCTGCCTCTGAAGGGTCTCCTGCAGTGCCCCTGGGTGATTCCGGAGCATGCTCAGGCACAGTGACACACAATAATTCAATATAGATCACCAATATCCATAGAATTGGTGAGCATCCACGGAGGGCAGCTATGACCTCAGCTGAGACTTGAATGCTTTCTCTCTGGGCGCAGGCTCTTTTCTGCATTGCTTCCCCATTAACTAGCAGCCCCAGAGAAAGTTCAGTTCTGAAAGCCAAGGCTCAAAGCGGAGTCTCAGAGACCAGAGTTAACTTACTGGGGACAACCACCGTGACTCCAACATGATGGGGAAATAATCTATTTATCAGAGGACCAAGAATGTGAGCTTCCATTGAACCCCATCTCCACAACTCTGGGGAAAGCACTAAAAAGGAAGGAAAACAACACTCAGGTGTGAAACAGATTATAGTTCACAGCTGGAGGCAAAGAAGTTGCAATTCTATCCAATTACACCAATTTAATTGGGTGTTAAAAATATCTCAGGTCCCAACAGTAGTTTTTGGCCAGATGGAGCTCTGCACAGAGAAGAATTGGTATGTCTATTTGTTAAGAATTGTGATTTGGGAGCTAGAGAGAGGGAGGGGGAAAGGAGAGGGAGGGGAAGAGGGGGAGGGGGAGGGAGGGGAGGGGAAGGGGGAGAGGAGAGGGGGAGGGGGAGGGAGAAGGAGAGGGAGGGAGGGAGGGAGGGAGGGAGAGAGAGAGAGAGAGAACCTGAAACCTAGTTTGGATGTTAAAGATGTCAAGGCTCTTCTCAGGGATTTGAAAGAGCGCAGCTGGAAGCCACCACCTGTGGATTCTTTCAGTCATAGGTCACTAGAGGAACACATAAACTTTGTATTCTTCCACTCTCTTCTTAACGATCAACCCTCTCAAACACATAAAAAAAGAATAACACAGTCTAAATGTCTAATGTGAGGAGAAAAGTCGGGAGCCTTGCACTAAAGAGGCAATGCCACATCCGTGGCAGCCAGCACAGGTGTTCATGAAGAACTCCTTAACGACACATGAAATGTTCGTGATGTTAAATAAAGCCCATGAGATCAGTGGGCTGGGAAGATGGCTCAGCAGGTCAGGTGCTTGCCACACACAGAACTGAATTCAGATGCGCAGTGCTCATGTTAAAAAGCCACATGTAACTGTGTACACCAGTAGTCTCAACTTTGGGACACAGAGACAGAAGGGACTTACTTGGTGGCTCAGTGGCCAGCCGGTCTAGCTGCCACAGTGAGCTCAATGTTCAGTGAGAGATCATGTCTCAAAAAAATAAGGTGGAACACTGAGTTAGGAAGACGCCCAGTACCAGCCTCTGGCCTCCATATGCACCTTTGCACACCTGTGCACACCTGTGCACACATGTACACACGCAAACACACACACAGACAAAATCATGTGACACTCTAAACTACATCCAATGGGCAAAAAAAAAAATAGCAGCAGAAATTTTAAAATGCTGTCTCTTTAATGATGAGTTAATAGTCAAGGTTTTTTGTCAATTTTAATTGTATTTTCCTGAATTTTGTGACCCAGCATACTTTTTCCTTCCCACAGAGAAACAAAAGCAGACAGTAAAAAGGTAGTCACACTTTTAGATGTGCTGTGCTGTGTTGGTCTGACTGGTCCATCCCCTGCACTGGCATGCACAGTTTATTTTATTTTCCCCAACTGTCTAGGCTGAGCCAGTCCAGTAGCCTGGCTTTCTCTTCCCTCTGCTCTTAACCAATCCGATCTCTTCCCAGCCCTCTACCCACTATGAGTGGAAATTTCTGGTTTCTTTGGAAACTCAGTTGTGTCATGTGATGTTTTTCTGGAAATTGTCTTACGAGAGGATGTTTTTGCCCCAAAGTAGACAGGATTTTGCTGAAAACAGACACGTGGTATTTTTCTGGAAGCTGCCTAGAAAAGGGGCATCTGATGTTTTGCTAGAGTGAAAGCCTGAGAGAACACGTGATGTTTGGAAGGGGTGTAAGTATAACCCAACAGACAGTGGACCACCCTGTGGCCTTGGTTCACCTTGCCACTCTGCTGGTCCTTTCTTATGCTGGTCTTTGCTGACAATGCAGTGGCATTGGCTGACCTTGCCTTCTTCGCTGATCGTCATGTGTCATGACCTCACAGAGGGGAAAGCACCAAAAATCTTCTCATGATATCCCCACAGCTTCCTCCCTCGGGCTGATTGACAGCAGAGCCTTTCGGTTTCTTCTGAATCAGAACGAATTGCTGGTCCATGAATGGTGTTTGGGAGAGGGTGGAGCTCCTGCCGCTGATTCATATGAACTGAACTCTTGATATCCTGACAAGGGAGACTGGAGTCGCCCAAAAGAACTATTTTTTTTTTTTTTTGTAAACAGGCCTGCATCTCCCTCTGCCCTATTAACCTTTCCTTCCACTACGTCTGGTTGGTAGTGAAGGGAAGTTAAAGCATTTAAGAACCCTTATTAAAGTAGGTTTGCTTTCTAATCTGAGCCTTCCCTGCTGGGCTCTGTATTCTTCCATGGACACTATGGGGAACGTTCCAGGCCCAGAGCTGACTTTCTCTTCTGACTTCCTGGACCACCTGTCTTGTCTCTACCACGGGATGCAAAGGGTGCTAATATCAGCATGCTCTCTCTGTGGACCACTTACTCCAGAGCCCCAAGGGCTGCGCTGAGCCATTTCCACAGCTCCTCATGTGATTCCAACATGTAGCTAGGACTGAGAATCCTGCTAGTCAAGTCTCCTATTAAGCACACTCCAGCTACCCTGGTTCCAGATTTGTTAAGTCAGTCCGTACAGATAACAAAAGTCTCCGTAAATTCCAGTGTTCCAAAGCTGAACCGTTGTAATTATCAGTGACAATATCACCCTTGTCTCTGAAGTGCTCTTGGACCCAGACTCTGAACCTTCACTGGGTTGACTCAGGTATGCTTACTTTGAATTCTAGCAGGGATGTTAGCATAACACTTTAGACAGTTTGTGGGAGCTGGAGGGACAGAAGTCAGGAACAACACTTGTTCTCCCAGAAGACCCAATTTTGATTCCCAGCACCCACAGGACAACTCACAGCCATCCACAACTCCAGTCCCACGGAATCTGGTGCCCTCTCCTGACTTGTGCAGACACTGCATGATGCACATACATAAACGCAGGCAAAACACCCATGCACACAGAATAAAACTAAGTGCATCTTTATTAAGACACAAATTATCTTAACATTTGCTCTTCAGACGAAAAGTGACTAATTTTTTGAGGATAAGAATAGCCCAAATTTTGCACTGTAAAGTATATTCCTTGCTCAAATACAAATTCAGTCAGGAAAAAAAATGTATTTTATTTGCTAACACATGAATCAGAGAAGGGGCTTTCATCCTTGAATACTTTTGTTTCCTGTCTAATTCTAGAAGGCTGACCTCGTTTAGTCGTGGCTGGACTCTCAGAATGACTTGAGTTATTGAGTGTAGAATAGATTTATCTACAGTCATTGGGGAGGCACTGGCACTGACAAGCTTGAGGGGACAAGTTACAGAGTTGCAGTTGAAGTCAAAAGGGAAATGCTGCTTCTAGGCTGCACTATGGCTTGGGAGGCTCTCACCTGGCTCAGTGGTTCACAGAACAAGCAGGTTCTGTGTGCGGATCTCACCTCTCCCCGCTGATGCGTGATTTCAGGCAAGGTTGCTAGCTTCCTCAAGCATTTTCCTCATCTACAAAGTGCAGATACTAACGTATTTCTATCAAGTTAACTAGTCTAAGGATTAATTAAAACCATGTTTATAAAATTCTTAGCATAGTGCATGGGTCAGCATTCTTACTATTAGAAAATATTGATTTGTTTCAGATTCATCAACAAGCCAATGGCTCATGGAATGGCGTTGCTGGCCCCTAAGTGATCACAAGACGAGCAGGCTGGAATGTCTAGAAAGAGAGGAAACAGCTGACAGGTAGGAAGATGCTTCTAGAACTTCAGACTGAAGACAGTTTAAATAAGGCAGCTCTTGGACCTCAGCTGGTGGAATTCTAAGCAAATCACAACCAAGTGGCTGGCCTTGCAGGAGGGTTTTACATACCTGAGTGTGTCTCCTAGCAAATCCAAGAGGGTGAGGGCCGGGGTCACGGCAAACACTGGGGTCTTTGGTCAGCCTCAGCTGCTGGAACCAAGGGCCAGCATAAGTCTTGTGTGTCAGTTTTCTTCAAATTCCTGCAGGTTAAAAATCATGTTTCTCTCTCAGCTTTTTCTACCCTGGGGCACGTCGGGATCACTGTGTCTGATGTTACCCACAACCCTTCCTGCCAGAACAGGAGACACTAACCGGACTTGATTTTTCAGTTTTTCAAAAACAATTTTGAAAAAAAAAAAATCACCCGGGACGGCCTCCTCCTCTCTGAATGTCAGTCTGCCTGCCCATGGCAGTCCTCACAGACATACCAGCTGGTCCAGCCACTGTCAGCTTTCTGCTCAGATCGTGACAGGCTGCTGTTCAGGAAGGAGGAGGACACATAACCACACCAGGCAGTGTGGAACTGAAAACAGGGCTCTAACAGAATGTGCTCCTGCAACTGGTGGCTTGGGTCAATCCTCGAAGTCCATCTTCTGCTCTGGGAACAGCAGGTCCATGGGGAGCTCCCAAGCCTTGATCTGTGTAGAGCATAAGGACTCCCTAGCCCCACCACTAGGTGATGGGATTTCAGGGTGGCTCAGCATTGCTGAGTCCCAATACACACTCCTGTGATACGGGAACAGGATCTTTGCTCAGTTATGGTGGCTGAGAGGGACAAAAGAGATCTCAACATGAAGTGCCTGTCAGTCTGGGATGCACTGAGGATAACCTGGGTACTATTATCATTTGATATCTATTGCCAGCTGCCAAGACAGTCAAAGGAACAAAGAATTCCTTGAATGCCATCCACTCCACCAAAACTAAGCCAGAAAAGGCAGCTCATGAGCCCACGACACACAATTGGCACCATGATGTCCTGTGTTCCCACATTGCATCTGAGTTCTACTGCCAGGACCCATTCTATATTGAGGAAAGTGAGCTCAATACACGTCAGTGGCTCTTCAGTGGTTGAGGGGAAGGTGCTTCATTTGTTAAGAGTTGCGTAGAACTAGAATTGAGCGTCTTGGTCTGTTCACTTGGCAAACAAGCAGATGAGGTGAGAACACACAGAGAGGGACAGACAGAGGGCGGGCCTTAAGGTTTACACTTGGTCTCGTTCGGCTTTGGAAATTCTGGCACATCTGACAAACACATGGAGAATGGCCTTGTCTCCTGACTCCACCTCAGTGAGTGGGAATACGTGTGAGATTTCACACGTGATCGCTGAGGCCTGAGAGGAGGAGAGGAAAAGCATTCATTCTCTGGGATTCTTTGGGATGTTTTTCACTAAGAAAGATAAAATAAAATTGACATTCTCAGGACATTGTAAAGAAGGTCCCCATACCCCCTTTCCCACCCCTGTGTGGTATCGAAGTTTGCACAGCCATAAGCAGGAGAGAGATCTGGTCCTCATCTGCTGTGTTTGGAAATGCTCACCCGATTCCGTCAACAGATTTCGCCTTTATTTTATCTACCTACCAACATCTCAGCAGGACTGAGGGAAGGATGGTGTTTTCACACTCTTTGGAAAATTGGTTTTAAATGTTAGGGAATTTCTAATCTGCTTTTTAGAACCCTCAAGGCCAAGAGTCTTGAAAGGGCAGAGGTGAATATCTTAACATTGTGTTGAGTTTCCATTTTCTACATTACTTGACTATTCATACAAATTACTTGATAAGAACTTTTTTTTAAGTAGTCACATAAAGTCTGTGGGCATAGAGCCAGGTGCATGATGATCACGTGACTGGAGATGGGTTGAGACGGAGGCGTGGAGTAGATGCTTTGTTAGGAAGGACAGCCTCGCCTCCACCTATTCCCAACCCTTGTTGGCCACTTGTGTTCTCAGGGATTCAGCCAGCCTTAACCACATTGAAAAGTCATAGACCATTGACTGAGCGGGTATAACTGGGCTTCCATTCCGCGGCCCTCACAATCTCACTGTCTCTGTTGCTACTTCAAAGTGAGACTCAGAGGCAAAGGCTTTCCAGCTGGAGCTGTGAGGGGATGAAGGTGGGATTTCTGATTTCCAGTCCTGCAGTGTCAAGCTTACCCGGACGCTGAAGGGACTACCCTGTTGTTTAGCTTACAGGATTCTGAGCCAAGTTGTCTGAGGCTCTGGTATTTTGATAGTTGATCTTCATGGTTTACTCAATTGGATTATGAAGTACTGTGAGGGTGTTTCCGGAAGCTATCGAATCCTGAAGGCTCTGTGCTAATGGATGGGCCCATCTACTGATGGCATTGGAGGTGGATGTAGAGTGAGGCCTAGATGGAGAGAGTAGGTTACTGGGACATGCCTGGCTCTTTCCAAAGCCCCTTCTTCTGCTTCCTGGCTGGCATGGAGTGAACTGCTCTACTGTGGCACACCTCCTTACAGTGGGACTAACGCCTCCAAAACCAGGAGACCGCAATAATAATTCCTCCCTTTAAGTCGTTTTCCCAGATAACTGGCCACAGCAACCAGCAGCAGCAAATGCTGCTCACTTGGCTGTGCCCACACATTCTTGGTTCCTTCATCTCTAATGCTCAGTAAGGACCCCAGGGGCTAGTCCATGGAGATAGCAATAAGAAACGTGGAGGAGGGAAGAGAGAACGTGACATAAAAGATCTCGTATGATATCCCAGTTAGCTTTTTGTCACGTTGACACAAGCTAGAGTCATCTGGGAAGAAAAAAAAACATAAATTAAGAAAATGTCCCCATCAGATTGGCCTGCTATCAAGTCGGTGGGCATTTTCTTGATCAATAATTGAGGTTAGATGACTCAGCCTACTGTGGGCAGGGCAACCTTGGCAGATGGTCCTGGGTTGTATAAGCAAGAAATCTGAGCAAGCCCTGGATAGCAAGCCCTGGATAGCAAGCCAGTAAGCAGTGTTCCTCTCTGATCTCTGCTTCACTTTCTGCTTACAGAGTTCCCGCTTTGACGTCCTGCCCTGATTTTCCTCACGGATGACTGCGACCTGGAGCTGTAAGTTAGAATAAACTCTCTTCTCTCCAAGTTACTTATGGCCACGGTGTTTTTACCACAGCAACAGAACCCCTGACTAAGCCGCATGACTTAGGAATGACTGGGTATAAATGCATTTAAATTACTTACACTTTCCACCTTATTAGGATCTCCTGGTATGTCTTAAGTGACAGACCCAGTAGTCGTGGTTCTCTACTGCCTAGAGAAAGGAAGCTAGTGGGAGATGTGCTGGATTGCAGGCGCCTTATGGAATCACCCACGGTTCACAGGAAGTAAACACTGACTAGAAACACCGCCATACTTGCCCAAGAGCCCCAGCTAAAGGACTTCAGCTCCCTTCCGGGGACTTTATCAACATACCTTTTTGTGTGGAATAAAACACCTCTTGAAATAACATCTCAACTTGAGGAAAGATGTTTAAAAGAAATGGTCTTGAGGGGAAGAAAGCACACAGGGCTCCCGATGGCTCCCCGAAAGTCATAGGCTGTGTGGAAGCTAAAAGAGGCACTCATATCTTAGTCTTTTACAGTTCCACAATGCTAAGGTTTCTTACCACAGCTATGCACTGTCTCATCTTAAGACATGGAGATACCGGTCCTGTTCTCAGGAGCACGCTCTGTGGAAACTGCCCCTAGAACCTTCTCCACGATTAAAAAGAAAAAAAAAATGGGAGGAAATTACTTCCTCTAGGCGGCCGTTCCAGGTGGGACACATTACTGCCATTCCTTACCTGAAGGATGAGCTTCGTTAATTCCACCTATTATTTATCGACCCACCCTAGAGCTACACCGTAAGAGCCAGGAACAGGCCCGGGGAGCCAGGCCTACAGACTGTGCAAGGGAGGTGCCTGCTTGGTCTGAGCATTTCTCTCAAGGAGGCCGACAGTGCGTTAACAGTTTGGGCCTCTGGTCCCGTCTTTATGACATGTGTTCTGGTGGGACAGGAGCCAAGGAAGCTCCTGGCTTCCAAGGAAGGCTTAAAGGCTCCAGAGGCCCGACCCAGCCGAAGGTTCTGGGAAGGCTTCTCTCCACATGCGACTTTGTGGCCGGGAACAGGGAGATGAGGAGCCGGACTGATGAGGTGAGAGGACTGGGATCTGGGCTGAGCACCCAGACAGGCCCTGAGGTTCCCAAGGACAGCCCAGCCTTCAGGAGCCTCAGAGCCTCAAGGGCAGACACAGGATGGGGCCAAGAAGTCACGTGGTAGCTTGAAGAGTGTGGGATTCTAAACTTTTCCCTGAGAACAGTTCAAAGTTCCTGAGAGGTTTCTCCTAACGGGCGTATTCCACTTGGCCCCACCCGGTCCAAACTCTACTCCTGCCAATTATGGGCGCCTTGTGATCCGCTTCATAGCAGAACCAAGCCACCCCAGAGAAGATCCTTTAAGCATGACAGCCTATGTTGCCTCTTCCCCTCTCTTTGTCTCTTGCTGTCTGGTAGAGACCATAAAATCTATCCAGGGAACTTTTGGCGAGGAACGCAAATTAAACTAATTGTTCTAGCCTCACAGCCTTGCCCAGAGCTTCAAAAGGGGCATCGAATACCACCACCCCGACCAGTGAGACAAGCGAATTAAAACTGGTGGGGCCAGAAGTGGCTGTGGATTTGCCAAGGACCTCTTGGCAGGTCCCAGGTACTCTGAGCGTCATGCTTTGGCTGGTAGTCAAGGGAGGACCCTCCCATGTCCTGTCGAAAACGTGTATTTATAGGTTTAATTATGTGAATTCACTTGCTCTTTGCTCAAAGAAAGTAGAGACAGGGTCGTTTTAATGCTCCACAGAAATGAAACTGTATTGAAGCCAGCCTGACCTCAGACTGAATGTCAGAGCCGTTGGGTTTTCCAGCAGGAACACAATACTTTTTATAGAATGGGAAGTCAATTGAAAAATCATTAAAAAGTAGAGTTGGGAAGGGCTCTGTGCTCACTAAGGTTAGGTCCCTAGAGCCACTATAGCCTTGGTCCCTGTGGGGAAGGGTCTAATGCTTTGTCCACTCAAAGTTTTAAATATCTCACCAAGGGCTCATTCCTGGGAATACCTCTCCCGGGGTGCCAGATCTCGCCCCGCGCATGAGTCAAGGCTCCTTCTCGCTCTTCGGCCTCACTCAGCTCAATGGTGTAGATAGGCGTATGCTGTGTTTGAAACAAAAGGCCTTGCCTTTGCTTCCCTTTCATCCCCAGGTCTCCTACCTGTGGAAACTTCCAGATCTGGAAGGGGGAGGGGGGAGGGGCAAGCCGAACAAGTAGCCATTCGTTCCGAAAGCGGCCATTTCAAGAAGCCAAACTCCAGGCCTGCAGCCTGCAGCGGACGTTTCTGCTCTGGGAACAGGCAGGATCCATGAAATCCGCCTTACTAAAAGCTCAAGGAACCAGCCCAGAGCTGAGCTGCCTCTTGCTTGTAGCTGGGACAGAAGGTGGCAGCATAGCATCAGGCTGCAAGGGCTGCGGTCCCGCTGAAGCTGGGGACCATCCTAACCCTCCCGGGGCATCCAGATTCCTCCTCTAGCGCCAAGCATGCCCTGCTTAGGCTAGGAGTGACCCGAAAATTCAGCTTTTAAAGGTGAACCTCGAACATCCAGAAGTGTTCGAACACAGTCTATTTTCTACGTTAAAAAAAAAAAAAGTCATGTCGCCAGAGTAAATCTGAAAGATACCAAATGTGTCATGGGGAGGGCCCCACATACACATATTCACAAACACGAACAGCCCATGTAGTAAATTTTTAAATAAATTCAGAATGCGTGCATCTTCCTTCCTTTACATTCTCCCGCCATCTCTGAATTCGCCTCTGCTCTTCCTGTTTTCTTTGGCTATTTTTTTTTTTTAAACTTGTTTGGTAGTGTTTGCATGTAGTCCTTCGGAAGCAGGGATCCACACAGTAAGCACTTCTGACTCAAGAGCCGGACCCCTGCTGGGTAGCCAATTAAATGCACTGCCCACCAGGGAAAGTGTGATATTTTTTATTACTTTCTAATTTCAGGCCCTGAAATGGCTTCAGTGATCAGAACATTTTTCCTGCCTAAGAAACCTAAAGGAGGCAGCGAAATGATGCCTTTGATTTGTATTTTATTTATAACGGTCCATACTGGCCAAGTGCATGCTAAGGATTTCCCCAGGGCCTCAGAGGGCTTCAGGAGTGGAAAAGCAAGACAAAGAAAGAAAAAAAAAAAAGCACAAAACTTTCTCTCCCAGTCGCCTTGGCAGAGCGGGGGAAACTGTCAGGAGCAGTGGGAACCGCTTTTCTGAGAAGTCGGTGAACTGAGAAAAAATGGATAGAAGAATTGGGACAAAACCATTTCAGTGGATTTAAATCTATTTAAACGACAAGAGTAAATCAAAGCCATGCCTCTTTCTCATTACCAGTGGCCCCAGTGGTGGGGCCTCATAAATGCTGGCTAAGGAAGACTTGCGTTCATTCCTAAGTACATTCACAGGAAGCCCCACCCAAGGTGGAAGGAGGCTCGCTTGTTCCCTTCTCTTCTAGAAAGCATCAGCCTGGAGCAGCAAGGCTTCGAGGGCAAGGAGGAGAAACAACCCGACTCTAATGAGGAAAAGAGAAAAAGAAGTCAAATTCCCCCTGAATGCCTGAATGTTTATTTATTTATCTTTGCAACAAGGTTTAAAATCTAGAAGAGCTGCTGGGTGAAACAAACCACACCAAGCGGCTCACAAAACACCAGAAGCTCAAATTCCGAGCCTTTCCAAATCCTACCCTCCTGCCGCTGGGGTCTTGACTGAAAGTCTTCTTTTCCCCTTTTTTCTTTTCCTTTTCTCCTGACTCACTTGTTTAGCCAGAGGTAATTCTGAATGCTTATCTGAAGTACCTCACTGGCATTCTGGGGGGACATTCCTACTAGTGAGGGCCCCCCTTAAAAACAGGAGCTGTTTCAATTCCCATTAAGCAATTCTCTGTGATGTAAGTCTTTTAATGAACAGTCAGCTCGCGTCGAGACTAACACGTTGAACCCTGCTTGCTAACGATTTTCACAAAATGTGATTCGGAAATTAAAAATCGCAATGTTGTAAGAGGCCGGCTACCGAGTGTTATTAGACAATGCTTTGCTAAGACGATCTTTCCTATCTCTTACGCAGAAACCCCATGGGAATGAAACTGTTTATCCTGACTGTGTACGGCCTCTGCAAGTGCCACTTTATCATAGGATTTAAAGTTCAACAACTTAGCAGACAGTATTTATTATTTAAGGAAAGGTTAAGTGTTTCTTCTGTGCTGCTCTGACTTCAAAATCACAAAGCAATCCATCTCCTCCCTCTGCCCCCTTCTTTCTGCTTCCTTCCTTTTCCTCCCTTCCTTTCCCTCCGCCTTCCTTTTCCCTCCCCCTCCCTCCTTTCCTTCCTTCCTTCCTTTCTTCTTTCTTTTTTTCTTCCTTCCTCCCTTCTTTCCTTCTTTTCTTCCCTTTTTTAACTTGCAAATTGGATACTGTCAACTTCTTAAAGTCCCTAACAATTCCCTACCCCTTCAGGAAAATTTAACTATATTATTTAAAATGGCCAAACTCCACTTTAAGGAAGAATATTCCATATAGCTTCAGCTAAAAAGAACGTCCCAGATAAAAATATCACCCCCTTTTCAAGCAGAGCCAATTTTACAATACGCAGAAGCACAGGCACTCGAGTGAACTCACAGACACACAACAGGGGATGGAATGCTGGGATGTTTCACCTAGGTGTGCCCTGGGCCTGTCTCACCCCAGCTCACAGAGGCCTCCAACTTCTGGCCTCTGGTATGGGACAGCGGAGTGTTGACCTCTGGGGAGCAGCACTATTTCCAATCAACCAATTTGGCAATGTTGTGTTTTACGGTTTCTAAAATTAATGCTAAATCTAAACAGAAACATTGCTGGTGTGGAACTGTGTTAGAGAAGACGTACATGGCTGGTGTGGAACTGCATTAAAGCGGACGTTGTTCACCTGGTCTCTTCAAATCCGTTCCTTACCAAAACTGACTTCCCAGTTTGTGCCCATCCCGTTTCGAAGGCCTAGTGTTAATTGATCTACATGTAATTAGGTACTGGGAATGACCACGTTTCCCAGGACTCTAGTTTAAACACAGGGCTTCAGAGAAGTCTAGAAGCTGAGAAGAGAGGGGGGAAGGTAGTGCAGAGATACGGGGAGGGGGAAGAGGCTTCTTCTAGCTCCCAGCTTCCCCCACTCTCTGAAGCAACAAGGAACAGAACGATGCTGGTTCAGTCCTTGCGTTGAGCAGAGCTACATTTTTCTAGACTCCTCTACGGAATGTCTTCCCTAATACCCACATGAGTTACGAAGTTAACATCTAACCGGATGTCAGGGGTCTGCTCTCCCTGTCCATTGAATATGCACCCATCGTGCCCCTCGGGTTTGTCTGTTTTTGACCCGTTCTCATTTGGATGTTAAAAGGGAGTGGGGTTTCTTTTTGAGTCACTTCCATTTCGCAGTTTTGGTGAATGGATCCACAAAACTCCAAAGAGCATGTGGACAGAACGGAAGTGAGGGAGGATGAGGGAGAAGGTACAGAGAAGACCATACAAAACAAACCAACTACCTAATGACTCTCTTTCCCAAAGGGGACTTCTGGCCACCCACCTAACCCTCGGCCACACTTCCTGGGGTAAGCTATCTCCAGGAACACATCCCAGGAAAGCTTGGGGAGCGAGGAGAAACAATCTTTTCAGAAACATGGCTGATTCTTCAACATCTGCCTCTTGCACCCCCATGCCCCGCTTTCCACTCGACCGTTTTAATTTAAGATTTCCTCCATCATCCTGAATATACACAATTTTCTAAGGCAAAGGGCGACTCTTTAGAGTCCCCATGTGCCCATAAAACCCAACCTTCGAGATTTTATTAATAATCATAAAAACATCAGTGCCCATCAAGATCACTTTGGAAAAGTAAGGGGCAATGTTGCCTTAGCGCTGGGATTGTCTGAGGCTGATGTGGAAGGGCAGAGGGCTAAGGCGGGACTTGATCTGCCGTCTCCCCTGTCAGTCACTGCTCACTTCTGAGGACAGGCCGTAGCTTGTAAGTGGCACTTACAGTCAGGCAACTCCCCCACAGGAAGTCTTCCAGTTTCCATCCCAGCAGACCGCAGACCGTGCCTTCATCTGTGACTTGGGGAGGCAAGAGGGCATCCAGCACTACATGTTTTCTATGTCATGAGGACGTCGTTTTTAGTAGTCTGGTAAGTTCCAGAATGGGGTTTTTAAGAGGACCCAGCCAGCCCTAAGCATCATTCAGCTTGGAGAACACTGGGAAGAGCAAGCATGGAGGTGACCCCCGCTCAGGGGGATCTGTAATTGGTTCTCAGGACTCCCCTGTGAGAGAAGCTGGACTGTGGGATCATGAGCCTCCACCAGAGGACGCTCCACCTGTCTTCTTCGCCGCGTACGGACTTTAAGCCTTGTAGTCTGACAAAGCTTTGGGCAGCGATATTCAAAATCCTTAACAAGTAAGATGTTCGCCCTCAGCTTTGGTGTTACGTTGACCAGTTGTCTGACAGAAACGAGGTAAACAACGGAGGATTGATTCTGCTATTCAAGGGTTGGGTTCCACTCCACGACAGCAGTGAAGGCTTCACGAACAGAGCACGTCATGGCAGGCAGGGGGTAGAGCAGGGCAGAGGAGCAACAGGAAAACAGGAAGGAGCTAGGGAACGCTGCGGCTCCACAGCAGGGGCGGAGGGTGGTTCTGGGTGATTCGCTTCCTCCCACAAGCCTCACCTTCCACAGTCCCATCATCTCCAGATAGTCTGTACACAAGTGAAGCTATCGCTGAATTAATCCATCCATTAGGGTCAAGGGTCCTCACAATCTAATCCTCTCTGGAAATTCCCCCGCAGACACAGCCAGAGATAACCCTTTACCAATCTCCCCTAAGCGAGCGGACAATCAAAATTAACATCACAGACATCAAGAAATGGACAGTGTTATAGAAGGCAATAACCCAACCAATAGGAGAGTTCCGGTATAGCCGCTCAAATGTTTAATAATGTACAGGTCCTAAGGCACTTATGGCTTCCAAAGGCTTAATACTATGATTCCAGTAGTGAATGCTACTGACTACTGACCAGATAGAGGCTCTCCCTGTTACTTCACTTACATTCTGTTAAGCAATCCTTCTGAGAGCTCTGTGACAGTGAGGACTGTTAACATTGCCATTTCACAAATGAGAGAACAGAGGCCCAGATATAAACCACCCATCCATGGTTACCCTTCCAGTGAGGAAAAGCCCATTTACCTGAGTGCCAGGTCTCAGGCTCTTGCTGCCTAAGAACCCTTCATTTTGACAGTGGCTCTATCTGAGTCTCTGACACACACACACACACACACACACACACACACACACACACACACACACCACTTACACACATAGTCTTAAGCTCAGCCTTGAATGTGGAAGGTAGGATAGGCATGGAATCACTATTACTCTTTGAGATCCAACTTCATTGGGTAAACAAGGCTAGACTAGATACACTCTCATTCTCCCTCCCTCCCTCCCTCCCTCCCTCTCTCCCTCCCTCCCTCCCTCCCTTCCCTCATACAGAAACTTAGAAGTTGGGATGAGGGAGGGAAGAAATGTGGACAGTAGTGTGAGTCCTCTCAAGAACAGGGCAAAGTACACAGGATTTTAAGACTGCATTATTAGAAGGGGTCTTATAGAGTGTCTGGAGACAGACAGCACCCACTGAGCTGTAGCGTCCTCCACTTAGCTTAAGATAATTGTCCTTGATTCTGAGTAAGCCAGGGTTCTCAATATTACCATCAGTGACATTACTAATGATACCCTTCCCCTGTCAGTGGCCAATGAAAATTTCTCCAGACAAGACCACAGGTACTCTAGAGACAAAATTACCACCACCCCTGCCTTGGGTTCATGTTACATTATAACACTTCTTCTGGAAAAAATACCCATGTTACCTTGTGTCCCTTGAGCCATGACCAAGGGTGGAGTAAACCAATATGTCCACTCGACAAGTACTTACTGTACCTTTCTGATTATAAGGCCAACTTTTTACCCAAAAGCTGTTTCACAAGATAGAAATCCACAAATATTTCACATTCCTGACACTTTCTCAATTCCTCTTTTTTGAACTGAAGGAAGTGCTTGGAGAAAGACATTTGTTAGCCTAAAGTGATGTCACTGCCTGAGGATTGGTAAGGCAAGATGGGGTAGGAGGTTGGAGGAGGTTACCTGATAGTATCAGGTAGAAAAGGAGAGGCAAAAACTGCTTAATACAGGCTTGGCTGTTACTTCTGAAGTGATGCCTTCATCCTTGAAAATGTTGGGGCATTATTTTAAGCAAATCTTTAAAGTCCACTTTCTTTTGTAAAAGTGTAGTATAAATCATGACCTTGAGATAATAAATATCCTTTAAAGGGACAAATGGGAAAAGAATCCGTAGAACTTACTTTGAATAAAGTTTTGAGTGACAGTATCCTGCAATGGGAACAAAGTGCTGTGACAATTTAGACGTGAGATGGCACACGATGAAGAACGTTTGAGTTAGATGACTCAAAACGGCTTCTGGAATGATGAAGACAAATGACAAATGTCTACCGGAAGAGGGTGAATATGATGATCACATGACTTAAACCGTTGAAAGGAAGACTAGGGGGAATGATATGTCTAAACATTTGTATTACCCATGTAATACAAGCACATGTCACTTAACATTTCTATTTTATAGAATTTACATATTCAACGTAGCTCTCTCTCTGGAAAGTGAAATGGGCCTCATTTCTATGTTTGTCCTGCTTCCGGCAGGTAACCTGTCTCAGAGTCTGCTGTTTTCCAGAGCCTAAGTACTTCCAATGGAGAACATGTGTCTGTCTCCTGGAAAGTTTATGTTCTCTATGGGCAAGTATGACACATGCCAAAGTAGCTTTCACATGATCAGTGTGAGTTAACGTCCGTGTCTATACTGAGAGGAGATAGCACAAAAGTCCCAAGAGAATCCTCCAGAAGAGAGACCTCCAGTGAAAGACTCAAGCTCATCCACAACAAGGATGCCAGGGCTCAGGTGGTTTGGGGTTTTCTTTCCTGATACCTCATCCCTAGCTCTAACTCTGTCCTTTTTTGACCCCTGACTCTGGGCCCTCCCCCATCATCTTCTACCCTTTGGCTTCCCTCGAGGCGTCTCACCTGTTCCTCTTTCTCTACCCGGGGCCTAGCAGCCTGCTCACACGTCCCCTTTTCCCAGTCTCCTTTCCCCTGGGAACCTGACTTGGTCCCTGGATTTGCTTGGGTTCCTCAGTTTTCAACTTTTACACACTTCTCTTCACAATTCCGATTCTCCTCACGACTCTGTTACTAAAGCGTGCTGCTCGGTTCGTAAGCCCTGCAAGAGCAGGTGCGCATCTTTCCCACTTAGCAGCTGTGGGCGGGGATTGTCTCAGAGCGGACTCTCAGTGAAGAGCTGTTGGGTGAATCATGACTCGATGGGTGTGCATCTTCCTCGCCTCACACTGTGGTGTGCATCTGTCTAGTGTCACACTGCAGCGGGTGTCTGTCTAGTCTCATACTGCAGTGTGTATCTGCCTAGCCTCACACTCTAGTGTGCATCCACCTTGCCTCACACTGCAGTGTGTATCTGCTTAGTCTCACATGGTTGCCCTCGCTGCTGTTTGTATTGTGACCTAAATAGACACCAAGTCTGTAAAGTCTCTGGTCTGGGATATAATAATATAGCAATAGAAGGTGCTATATTATTATGCTAAAACTTTTATGCTGTATCACACGATATTCTCTTCATATAATAGACCTGAGAAAACCTGGTACCAGTTCTAAGATCACCAAGGAGCTCTTGACCTTTCTCCTCATCTCTGGTCTCTTTGTTGCATTGGTTTTGTTTGTCTTGTTTTGTTTTGTTTCTCTCAGGAATTTGCAATTAGGGTAGTGACTGTTACTAGTTTTTAAATAGGAGTACTTCTGGATGCCATGAAGGTTTTGTCTGGTTCCTCACCATAAAAAATTGGTGACCTGGCTTGCCAGATCAGTCTCATTGTTTAGAAACACACCTCATACATCTATACATCCTTGCTAAATTATTCCCTTACCGAGACTGGATTAGAAGACCCATGGAAGCAGGAAGTACATCTCCTGCTTTTATACGACTCATGACATCTGCCTCAGTGCTGAGGACGTAGTGAGGACCCGGCGAGGACCCCGTGAGGACCCCGCGAGGACCCCCTCGAGGACCCAGCGAGGAAACAGTAAGGACCTAGTATGGACTCAGCTCTTACTGCTTTATTGGTTGATGACATCACAAGGATTTTCTTCACACAGCAACTGGGAGTTCAGAAATGAAACACAAATCAAGCTAAGCCTTGGATGCCTCTGATTTTATTGCCTTCTGCAAGTTTGACCAACGTCTCTCTCTAGTGGAAACATGGTGTTCACCTTAAAACTCTTGTACACTTCACCGCAGCAGCTGACAAAGCCGTTGGTCGAGGCTCAGCAGTTGCCCGAACCCTCTCGATCCCCATTCGGTTTCACTTGGTTTATGGAGAGAAACCAGGGCCAGGTGGCTCTCATGCCAGCACTCTGTCCTGGGCGTCTGGGTGATTTGTTTAACTCACTAGATCTGGGGTGGGTCTGCAAGAAGCTTCCTCAACACCATTAAACACACTAAGCACAGCGGGCACTCGAACCTTTCGATTTGCTCAGATGCTTCACCAAGGCATTAGAGTCTCCTCAACAAGGCATCTGCAGGCTCCAGAGTTCTTCTAGGAGCACAGAAGAGCAGCAGGACTTCTCAGTCACGAAACAATGACTCAAGAGCAGAAGCAGCTAAGAGTGGGAGACACTCAATAAAGACCATGGTTAGAGTTCTTGGGCAGGAGCTATCACAGCTGCCTTTGCTCCAGTTTAAGTCAGGCAGATACTCTGACAACGAGATATAATGAAATCACCGATACGCTTCCACCGGGAATTTCACTGCTGTTTGGCCTAATTAGTTGTGATATTTTACCCAGCATTTGAGAAGCTTCTATAGAGGACAGAAATAGCAATGTGTCTCCTTGAGAACAAAGAACAAAGGGTTTCAACTCTCCCAAGAAGCTCTCCTGTCATTAGCAGGAAAGGGTCTGTGTCCATTAGCAGGAAAACCTCCTAGAATTCCTGGTTACCTCTCTCCCAATAATCCCTCAACAACCGTCAACCGCCTGTAATGGGAAAGATGCTGAAGACTTGTGCACAGGTTGACAGCTGAAGATAAGTGTGTGCACACGTGTGCAAATACAAACCATAAAATGGAGGGGTATGACTTGTCTTGTTTCTCTCTATGCCCTCTCATATAAAAAACTCTTTTAGCCAAGAATGATAGAAAACTAACAAAATTGTACACACAACAGACATTTATCTTCGTCCTGGGGAAGTCATCATGAACAGGTCAGGCCCACAGCCAGCAGGATCTCAGACTCTCTCCTTGGTTTTCGCTCTGCTATTCCCTGTGCATGACTTCCATTGCATGGTTCAAGATGGCTGTTTCACTGTTGTCTGCTTTCAGAAGAATGAGGAGGGCAGTACAGCCCCTCCTCCCAACAAGCCCTTCCTGGAATAATATATAACAACACTTACACTTAGATTCATGGCTGGAGATGACTCCTTACTGGCTATAGCTGGCTGCCAGGAGGCATAGGGATGTAGTCTCCATTTAGAGAGGCCAAATTCTCAGCTAAAAGTCAAGTGATTCTGTGCCTACCCAAGGCAACAGGTCTTGAGACACAACTGTAAATCTGTACCATTCCCAGGGTGTCAGAGTTTTACGTAGTGTTTCTCAAGCCATGCCACCTTCTTCTGACAACAGGAGCAGATCCATCTGTGGTCACAGTGATAGTGCAGACATCAGATATCAGTTAATTCAACATAAAGATAACATATAGAAAACCCAAGGCACATCAACCAAGGTTTCTCCTGGGAATTCAGAATCAAGGTTCTGATTGTTGCTGGTCTTTCAAGAAGAACAGTACAGGATGCTATGGAGAAGTCACCTCCCGCTGAATTTGGCTGGTAGTGGACACATGTTCCGCAGAAGCTTAGAAACAAGGAAACATAAGAGTCATGTCAGCCTGGCCAGGAGAAGTCTGAACGAACGGCCATCGTGATGTCTTCTGGTTTTCTGGTTCAGGGGCTCAGCTAAGTTACGCTCTTTTCTTCAGCGTAGATGAGATCTTAACCTGTCATGTCATGTAAGAAGTTTTTCATTTTTGGCTTGAGCTAGTTTGGGTTTGTTTCCTTCCTTTCCAAGCAGATGAATCCGGACTATGACATATCTCTGTGTGGCTGACTCTGGGTCTGCCCATATGACAACAGTTAGATCTGTGATCTTCCGTCCTGTCTTTCTGAGCTTGTACACATGTATACCCTGTCCCCTCAGGATCGCTGAGCTAGCAAATCCATCAGGTTTCCTCGCCTTAAGCTCTTCTTCCTATGTGACTACTTTTTACTACCTGGAAATGCCACACAGTGCCACAACATACCAGAAGGGGAAGACATAGCTGGAAACATTAGAGAGTAAGACAGAGGTTGGGATAGGCAATGGGGTTTAGTGGGCAATTTGGGGCAACACCTAACACGAAGTTATTTCTTTGCTTAGGAGGAGGGTCAGACCTCAGGATTTCCAACATGCACCTAGCTTGATGATAAAGCAAGTTTGTCCTTATAACTGTGCCTTATATGGATACAAACACGTACAAGGAGTGAGGATGACAACCCAAGTACTAGATGTCACATCTACAACCAAAGGTCTGCCCTTTACACTTTCTAACTATCTCATATCCAGAGAAGCCATCAGATGACTGGTTGACAAGTTTTCTGTCTAAACCAGATGGGTAAGTACAACAGTGTAGCCCAATTATTGGTCTCTCTGGGTCTCAGTTTCTGCCTCTGTATAATGGCAGGGTAGGAGACATTCAATTCCTCTTGCAATGTGGAGGTTACGTGAGCCACTACTCATGGTGAGTTCAAGAGCACCTAATGGTTTCCGGAGAGAGAGAATTCAGATGTCAGCTATGTTACTGACAGCTGGGGAATAAATACCCAACTTTAGACCAGCTCTCTAATATGTCAAGAGATAGTGAGAGATCCTCCCTCATGGAGGATGGTCTCCCAAGGGGCTAAATGCTCACATTAAATATTTTGCATTGTGCCCAACACAAGGTATATGTGCAAGGAACAGTCATTGCTCGCATCTCCCAGAAGTGGGATAATCTTGTTAATTATCACACCTCCATATGACTGGTGCACCACCATTTGACTGACTTGCCATATTCAATAAATGTTGCTTTATTAATTAGCTCTATGTGAGGGGGAAAACTGAAACAGAGGAAGAGAGGGAGTGCTGTCGAGGTTGTGAAAAATTACTAAGTTACTTTCCAAATGCTATGACTGGGCAAAACAAATGGGGGAAGACTGCCCTTAGCAAATACAGCTCCTGTTAATTTGGGAATCCACGTGTGTATTTCAGTGGAGATTTCATCCCTATGCCTTCTGATCTGAACCTACAAAATTATTATTTGAAAATAGTAACTGGATGCTTGCTAAACACCCCTGCCTGTTGGCTATCGCATAGATCTACTGACAGGACAGTTGTTTGAAAGGTTAGCAGTGCCAGCTGAGTCCCTGGTACTTCTCTACTCGTAGACCTGGGAACTGACATAACTCTTTCCTCTTGGCCAGCAATGACTGGACTGGGGCAGTTATCTGAACTAAGGCAGCTGGCTACCTGCAGGCATGCTAGCCATGTCTGAACAGAGCATGATTTGAAACGACAGGTTTAGCAGATCTCTGTCTGGGGGACATGAATAACATGAGAGAGTGAAGTTGCCAATGAGCTATGGAGAATTAGAGCTACAGAGAGGTTCAATGCTGGAGGAGAGCCATGATGGGCTGCTTGAGCAGTTCCCTCAAGAGACCACTGATTTTTATTAGGGAGGTTGTCCAAAACACATTGGCTAGGAGACAGGGACAGGAGAAAAGTCAGATGAACATTTCTACTGGGGCACCCTTGCTATGGAGAGCTCTGAGAGCCAGAGTAGCAGGTATCAAGGAATGAGGGGGTGGGGAGATACTTAACTTCTAGCTATGGCTTAAGGATCACTCATAAAAGGTGTTATTTTCCTAGAGCTCCTGGCTTCCTCTGTATGAATTGCACTAAGGGAGTCCAATAGCTCGCAGTTAGGTCTGGGATGTAGTAAGTGTTGATGTAGGGAGCCAGTGGTGTTGTTGTGCTTCGTGAAAGCCGAGACTGGGTGGGAGACTACAGCAAAAGAACACACAGAGAGTGGCATGTGTCTTGATTTTACTTCTCTCTCCAAACCAAATAGTTGCAATGCTTTCTAGATTCTTCCAAAGGCTCTGTCTTTATGACTACCTCCCTCATTTCCCAGATTTGATTTGATGTGATGTAATGCTTTGAGTGAAAAATGCCCCCCCCCACACAATGCTCTCAGACATTTGCACACTCAGTCCCTGGTTGGTGGTGCTGTCTCAGGAGGTTTACAGATGTGGCCTTGTTGGAAGGGGTGTAGCACTGGGTGCAGCTTTGAGACTGTAAAGGATCAAGCCATTTCCAGTTTGCTCTTCCTGCTTTGTGAGTTAAGAAAGTGAGCTCTCTGCGTTGTGTTTCAGCTGCACTGTCTGCTGCTGAATGCTGTGACATCATCTCTGCTCCTATGGACTCTAACCCTCTGGAACCATAAGCCCAAATAAACTCTCTTCTGCAAGTTCGTTTGGCCATGCTGTCTCTTCACAGCGTCAGCTTTCTGGTTCCTGTAGAGAAAGAAAGGCAATTCCTTTTGTTGCATGAACAGAAAACACATAGACGCAGAGTCTCAGAGAGCAGTTCCCAACTTCTCCCTCACCCCAGCACACCACTAAGGGTTACAAGGAAGAACGGGAAACCCACAGGGATGAACTCAAACAACAGAAGGGGGAAACCTACTGGGAGGATCTGAAGCAAGAGTAGAATGGAAATCTGCAGGACTCAGTAAAGGACAAACAAAAAATAGCCGTGGGGTCTCTGTGACAAGCATCTGTCGATGATTTCCCTGGGTACCAATGTTGTAAAGGAGCACTGGCCACACCTTTCTTGCTTACCAACTGGCTAAAATGCAGAGACAAGGGTACACTTGGCCAAACTCTGGTCCCATAGCCACTGCTTGTCTGTGCTGCACGGTAAGAGAAATCACTTGCAGAATACTTTGAATACTCCTAGAAGAAAATGCTTTTGGGAAGGAGGAATAGAGGAAGAATAGCACACAGACATGCGTACACACACACACACACACACACACACACACACACACACACACACTCACACACACACCTACCTACCTACCTACTAGGTCCATGGATTCAAGAAACCTGCTGTGTAATAATGAGAGAATCAAAGATTATAACACAATATAAGAAATTCTGTAGGAGAAGTATCTGCATACAAAGAACTCTGGGGACCCAGAGAAAGAGATAATAGGAGACAGGGGACAGGCAAAAGGGTTTGGCTGAGATCCAGTTCAACCACGAGTAATTATTGCATGCCAGGCACTGTGCCCAACGTGACACTTACACAGAGTCTGTAAAGATAAGAAAGAGTTTCCCAAAGACTGAAAGCAGGCATCCTGGGGAGATGAACACCATGCTTAAAATCGTGGAGGTGTGAAGTGGCAAACATGGGGACATGTGGCAGGTAGAGGGTGTGCAGAAGGAACGGGAAGCAGGAGTGAGCTGAGATTGCGAAGTCATGACGTCCATGCCAACTTTAGGAGACTGACTGGCTCCCAGAGACACTGTCAGACATGAATGAAATTGCCAGCGAGCTCCAGCAGATTGCGGTAGCGAGATTGTGAGCCCAATTATGGGATAGGTGATTCACTCGGGCTAGAAGGTCAGTCAGAGGTCTAGAATGGTGTTCCAAGGGCAGTAAGGGGGTTTTAGATCATGATGTGCATGTTGTGGGGCTCGTAATTACTAGTAGTGTTGGCGGGATTTGGTGAAAAGGAAAAGAGAACACATTAAGGTCATGGGTGACCAAGTGCAGAAGTAACTTTAATGCCTCATTATCGTGGAATTGAAAAGAGCTAGTCTATTCCGAATGTGGTCATCCATGGCTGTTCAAGTTGTTTCTCAGAATCTGGCCAAGGAGAAAGGCTCACCCAGGACAGTCTTACAGAGCCAATCAGTTATATTCCCATCCCTATGACTGTGTACCAGACAGAAACAAACCAGAGGCTTTACTTTTGGCTCACGGTTCTGGGGATTTCAGTCCTTTGTGGTGGGGATGACTGGTCTGTGACGGGAGGATCTCAGGGTTTTCACTCTCCACTCCTTGGCAAGAGGACAGGACGAAAGCTGGGTTGAGCTACACCCCTCAAGAGACCCTCCTCCCAAACTCTCAAAACAGCACCAGTATTTTAGGATTAGGTGTTCAAACATGTGGGCACATTTCAGTTGACAACACAGGAGGGACGGGAACAAATGTCAGTGTCTGACTCTCTGCCAGACAGACTGCTGCTCTAATCCCTGCTTCCTAAGCTCTTAACTCTACCCAAAGCTTTGTGTATCGACCGTCGTCCCGCCTGTGCTTTTTCTGTTCTCACAGAGTGCTCTATGCTTGTTGGTTTCCATCTCCGTAACTTCAGTCAGGTGTCTCCCCGTCTAGGAAGCCACCACTGACTTCTCTCTTCCTAAGGCTAATCAGAGAGCATCTGTGATCCTCTGAGGGACACAGTGTTGCCTCTTCCTCAGAGAAGCCAAGAAAACGCACCGAGACAGGCACAGCTGTTTGCTTTCTTGCCCCCAGAGACCCAGGAAAGGGGAATGGGAATCAGGGACATAGTAGATAACAGATGCTTGGGCAGTTTGGGTTCAAAGGAGAGAGAGAGAGAGAGAGAGAGAGAGAGAGAGAGAGAGAGAGACTGATAGACACAGAGAAAGCAGTTATTGGCCAACTTGTCCTGCCATTATGTGAAACCCTGATCAGAAAGAATCAGTCCCTCAACCTCACAGGCGTTTTCATGTTTAGTTCCCGATTGGTAGAACTGTTTAGGAAGGATCAGAGGTAGGCATGTCACTGGGCATAGACTTCGAGGTTTCAAAACAGCCATATCAGGCCCTGTCTTTCTCTTCCTCCCCCTCCCTCTCCCCCTCTCTCTCCCTCCCTCCCCTCCCTCTCCCCCTCCCTGTCCCCCTTCCCCTCCCCCTCCTCCTCCCTCTCCCTCCCTCCTCTCCCCTTTCTGCCTCCTGCTTGTGGACCAGGTGTGAGCTCGTAGCTTCTGCTCCAGCACCACTTCCTCCTTCTGCCACGCTCCCTGCCGCAATGGTCTTGGACTCACCCCCTGAGACGGTAAGCAAGCTCCCAACTAAATGCTTTCCTGTATAAATTTCCTTCGTCATAGTGTCTCTTCACACCAACAGAACTAACTGTTGTTGTAGGCAATTAATGCTGCTTGAGTTCGCCCTGGCAGTGGGATGGGTTCCTCACTCCCCGCCCCAAGGGTCTGGATTCCCGAATGAAAGGCACGTATACTCTCAGCTTTGTATTTAAAGATGCCTTAAATAGCTCAATGATTGGGCCGCTCCCAAATGTCCAAGTTGTTAATGACTCCCCTCCCATACTCCTAAACATGCATTCCATCTTTGTTACCCTAGACCCAATCGGGGGTTCCCTGGGGCTGCTCTTCCCCAGCTCTTATGTGATGGGTGTGCTCCCTCTTCTGCAGCTCTCGGGCCTGTATCTTATTCCTTTCCTGTCATGGAGAGTCTCCTCCCTTGCCCTCCCAATCCTCCGTCTCCCTGCCCAGCCATTGGCTGCCAGCAACTTTATTTGCCAATTAGGACCAATCAGGGGCAGGGACCTTCAGCATCTTACATACAGATTCTTCAGCATATACATACATTCATGCGGTTTTGGGAACCCAAATAACATGATAAGCATTCTGTACCAAGACTTTATGTCCTTGCCAAAGTTCCTAAATGTAGCTGATAGAAAATAAAGTCCCCATTATAGACACCCAAAGAGTTGTAGTGTGATGGCTAACACTATCAACTTGACGGGATCTACGGTCAACCAGGAGGCAGCCCTTTGGCTCACCGTGAGGGATTATCCAGATTAGGTTGACCCCTGCGCACGCCTGTGAGGGATTATCTGCATTCGGCTAATTGAAGTAGGAAGACCCACCTCACCTGTGGGTGGCTCCACTCTGGCTGGGGTCCTGAACTGTGTAAACGGGAGAAAGCGAGCAGAACACCAGGATTCACCGCCTTTTCTCCTGCATGAGGCTGTGTCCATGTTCTCGCTTCATGGCCCGTCTTTCCCGTCCCTTGGTCCTCCTCTGGTTCTGGAAGTCCTGAGTTGGTCAGGTATTGTGTCAGAAACCAGTGTGTCCCATGGTAGAGCATGGGCTGTGGGTTAGGTCTGGACAGAGGACTGAAGAAGCCAGCGGGGAGCCTTTGCCCATGGAAACAGTGATACCCGCAGGAAGGTGACCCTGAAGTCTTCTGGCTGGAGTAGAGTCAGGGAGAAGGCCTCTTTGGATATTTCAGCCTTGATGAGGCCCACAGATTTGGACATTTTCTATCCCCTGGGATCCTTTCTGGGAGAGTCCATGGATGCATGGATGGCTCTTCTTCTCACAGAGAATATTCAGAGTAAGAGGGAACTAGAACCAAACATAGACAAGAAGGTCACAGAGTTAAGAGTGTTTGTTGTTATTTCTGTCACACAGTTCTATGGCTTTGAGCAAGTGCCGCAGTTTGTGCCTCAGTTTCCCTCTGTTTCTGCCAGTGTGAGAGTGGCACGCAAGATCATTCATTGGAAATTAGAGCTGGGAATAAAAAAAAGAGTCACACCAGTAAGTACAGTTGAAAAAGAGCATGCAAATGGAGAGCCCCCGAACTGTTTAGAGGGGCCCTGTTAACTGCTCAGGCTGCTGTGTGATTATAAGTAGATCTCTGCAAGCACATGCATGCACACATGCACACATACATGTATGCACACATATGTACACAAGACTCCTGCAAACACATGCATTCACACATGCACGCACACATGTATGTACACACGCATGCACATACACGTATATGCACACATGTATGTACACATACACACACACACATGCACACCCCACTGTGGAGGCTGTTGTCTAACTGTTGCTCAGCTCTAGCCCTTAAAGGCCCCCCTGGGCTGTGATCTCTTTGGGAACAGGGCTGGAGCTTTTATCACTCTCTCTGCAGCAAACTAGAATTTTCTGGGCCGCTCCCAAGTCGAGAAAAGTCATGAGAGCATTACGCTTGCTCAGCATTTTAGTCGCTTTCGGGGACACGTGCCAACACGGCATGGATCAGGGACTCAGGGGAGTTTTCAAGCCAATAACGCACAAATAAAATGAAATCAGGTTGGGCAAGCGGCCTGCGATGCTAATATTGTGTGCAGTGTTATGAGCCCCCTTCCCCTGGAAATGATCGCTCCTAGAGGTACGATGTAGAAAACCAAATAATCACTCTCCCGACTTAGAGAGCTTAATCCTGAAGCCTGAAATCTACCAGATGCCAAAACCGGTTTTCCCCTGGAACTTCTTCAGACTTCGTTTGGTTGTTAATTGCAGGCTCTCCTCATTTTATCTCACGTTATCCTCCGAGGTTATGGAATTTCTATCCCATTCCCCTGGCAAAGGTTGAATGTCCTGGATAGAAAGGAACAGTTGTTCCCCATCAGTGGCTCTAAACACGTTGCAACTCTTTCCAAACCCTGAAGTCTCCTCTTGCTCCTCCAGTCCAGCCCATCTCCCTGGCTGCAGCTGTGCCAGAGCCGGGTTCGAAGCAGGAAGTAGGAAAAAATAAACAATCAGACCCTAAATACTTTAAGTGCAAAAGCAGACCTGGGGGGAAAGCTCTCTCAGCCAGAAAAAAACGAAGCCCGTTTGGCTTCGTGAAGAGAGAAGAACGCACTGAGCAGCTGTCAGGTCCCTCTGGGGCTGCCCATCCCTTCCCCAGACACAGAGCTGATGTTCCTACAGAAACAGAAAGAATGTGGGCTGAGCTCTGGGCAGCTCCCTGAGATTGGAGACAGAGCTGGCGAGAGCAGTGCCAGGGGAGAGTCATTTGAAGATGCCAGGTGCCCTAAGGGTAGTTCCACATGAGCTGCTACAAGCGAATGGTCAGCAAAGAACTGTGGCGTCCAACACTGTGTGAGCCCTCCCAGGCTCGGACCTCCAGCTGCCAGCATTGTTCTTGCTGATTACAGGACTCCAACGTCACCATCGGCCATAATTGTGCAGACACGTCGATGAGCTGCATCCACATTCCAGAAGCACGAAAGCCCTGAGATAATGAATGTCATCTGTTTCAGAGCGACGAGGTTTAAGATCATTTGCTAGGCACCACGAAGCGACTAATGGATTTTCTCTTTCGCAGTCCATATGCCAAACCTGCACTCTTGGTCAACGGCGTTTGAGTTTATAAGGAATTGTAAATTAAAATTATCATTGTCTAACCCTACGGCAGGCACATTTCTTCAAATTCTGGGCCATAATCCACTTTTACTTGATTTCATTATCTAGTTTGTGTGCACATGTATTTGTGCGGCTTCCTGCATATGCCACACTTGTGTGGAGGTCAGAGGACAACTAGCAGGTGTTTGCTTTTGTCTGTCCGCCGAGGGATCCTGGGGTTGAACTCAGATCCTCAGACTTGCCAGTGGGTGCCTTTATCTGCTGAACTATCTTGCCAGCCCCTCCATCTACTCATGTTTCAACTGGTTGGAGACAGGAGCAGGGTGTTACAGAGTTTGACTTTCCTCCGGATATGAATATTCACTTTGAATTGATCCCTAATCAGAAAACCAGCTGCCAGGGGGCACACCCCACTTAAATTTTCTCTGGCCTTCAAAACCACCAACCAAACCTGAGGTCAACCCCAGCTCTGTGGTAGAACTAGGAAGGAAGTCATGTGATATGGTTTGGACATTAAGTGTCTGTAGAAAGGCTGGCACAATGAGCTCTGAAGGATCATTTGGAGGTGGGGCTTTGAGTATTGTGTCTCGAGAGCGCAGTCTTCATTAGGTTCAGGGGTGAGACCATTTGATAGTGTTATTGGGAGGTGAAGATAGCTTCGCAAAGTAACTTTTCTGGTGTGGGAGGTGGGATCCTTGGAGCAGCTCTCTGTTATTATTGCCCAATCCTATGGCAGGCACATTTCTTCAAATCCTGGACCATAGTCCACTTTTACTTTATTTCATTATTTAGTTTGTGTGTACATATGTTTTTGTGGCTTCATGCATGTGGCTAACACATATCCTTGGTTCCCTCCTAAGTCACCCTCTCTGCGTTGTGGCCACCATGAGGCTGGCAGTCTCTGCCACATGCCCCTGAGGCCATGGACTTTTCCAACAGTCCAGCAAACCTTGGGGACGATGAGTCAAAAGAAATCATTCCTCTGACGAAGTTGTTTCTCTCAGGCACTCATCTTGGAAATAACGGGTCTGAGTATATACCAGCCCTGTGGTCCAGCCATGGTAACTCTATTCAGTGGCACTGAAGTTCCACTGAGAGCCTGGAACTCGTCTAGACTCTCAGCTCCATGAACATGCACTCCCAAAGTATGTCTCAGGCTGGGCCTGTCTTACTCTTTCTCCCACCTCTTCACATAACCTGACCTTTGTGCTTCATCTTTCATCCTAAGTTCCCTTTCCTCTGTGATGAGTCTCCTGGCCTTTCAACAAAGTCCGAGTTAGGTCCTTGTCCCACACCTTCCATCCATGCCTTGTGTCGGTGCCCCTCCCACAGCACATCTCACAATATATTATGGATCCTGGTTAAGAATCTTCCTCACACTACACCAAAGCTCCAAGAAACACTATCTTGTCCCTTGGGTCCTTGCCATGTCCCTGATACCTCAGACACTTAATAATGGATAGTAAGTACCCCTAAAGTAAGTGAGTCCCTTGTATTCTTTAAGCAGAAAGCTTGTTTGCACAACTTACCAAAACATCTTAACGTCAGAGCGTGGCAGAGCTGTACACTTGCCCTTGGTGAAGAGTTATGTCTTTAGAAGGGAACTGGAATGGAGAGGAAATGAATGCTCCGAGGGAGGAAAGAAAGAGTGCTGTCCAGGTGACACAAGCCATCATTCACACTGGGAAATGCACATGAAGGAGTTTGGTTGGCAAATAATATCTAATAATTCTGTATCCAGCTTTGATCCCTTTGCCTCCCTTCATAAAACCTGTCACTCCCACTGGAGAATGTGGACAGGTCCCAGGACAGTGGCCTTCCCAGAGTCTTCCCTTTTCACTCCTTCTCTGTCTGTTGCTGTCCCCCGGGTCAAGGGGACTGATCATTTCTGGGTAGATTCTTGTTTGAACCAGTCTCAATATTGAGCATCAGTGAGCTTGTGTCTGGGGTTCACGTCACACAATACTCTGACTTCGAGCATGCCGATGCCCAACTTTTAAAATGCATGGAAAATGTTTAAAATACTTTCAGGAAAAAAAATTGTTGTTGTCTCAAACCTTGTTCCCTCCCCCCCTCCGGTTATTTTTGTTTTGTTTTGTTGCAATTTACCTTAAACTGAGTGACTACAAAATATAAGCCCTGTAAGACTGGCTTTCTCTACAGAAAGAGATCACTTTGAACAAAAGTCAGGTAGAAATTCTATTGAACGACAGGTTCGTCCAATGAATAACCATGATAGTTCATGGGTATCACTTTCATGGGTGAGCTCTGGTCTATAACAAACCCCTCGAATATAACACACCTTCCTTTGTTTAGGTCACGAACTTTTGGGGTGGTTGTGGGGTTTTCTGCTGTGAGCTGGTTCAGTTACCTCTGCTGCTGGCCTCTCGTTCTGCCTTGTTTTATAGGTGAGTCTGTGATGACGGCTTGTAATCTCCTTTCTTTTGCTCTAGGTGACCTGCGGGGTGCATGCAGGAGCAGCCGGACTCTCTTCCTCAGTGTGGTACCTTATCCTCCAGTAAACACTTCCTCTCTAGAATTAGTGAGTGAGGCCAGCAAGAGAAAGACATCTTTGGACAAGCGATTTTCAATTTTTCCCCTCTGCTTCACATTCACCAATGCCCAAGGCACTAATTCAAGAGCAGGAGGAAGGTTTCGTCTTGGTGAAGTATCTGCCTCACAGGAGTAGGGAAGGAAGGAAGGAAGGACACTTGCATGTCTCTGGGGTGTATCACAATGTCTCCTCCACTCAGCTGACCTGGCGTTCACGACTGCCCGATGATGGGCCCTCGTTCCCACTCTGTGGATGGAGACGGGAATAGGGAGAAGACAACAGAAGCCCACATTGTTTTAGCAGAAGACAAGGGCAGAGCTGGGCTCTGGCTCTGTGTGGCTTGGCCGGTCGCTAACAGGTTACTAATCTGAATTCAAACCTTAATTTAAAAAAAAAAATGTGTCTAGCTAGGCGGCAGCCTTCAGCCTGTGTTTATTAAATATTTTTGAAAATATTTTGCAAAGATTATTTTCATTTCAAGTTCAGTGAAACCTCAGGCCCCAGATGTGGTCATCCAGATTCTCTCCTCAACTCTAAAGCTCTGATGCTCTTTATGGAAACAAAGCACTTCAGTGAAGAGGAGACATCTTCTTTACTGAAGCCAGGAAATTCTGCCTCTACTTCAACCCTTGGGAGAGGCTGACTTAGAACCTAGGGTCTCAACGCCCAGTTCTAGTTCTCCTTTCCCCACGCAGGGGAGAGTCAAGTCACATCCAGGGAGGGAACACGTTTCATGGATATGGTCTCCAGGACTAAGAAGATGGCTCAGGAAAACGCTTACTTTTCTGGGAGGAAGACAGAGTTCGTTTCTAAAACCCAGGTAGAAAAAGCAATGCATGGTGGCTGTGGTGGTTTGTATGTGCTTGGCCCAGAGAGTGGCACTCTTAGGAGGTATGGCCTTGTTGGAGAAAGTGTGTCACGATGGGGTGGGCTATGAGACCCTCCTCCTAGCTACATGGGAGTCAGTCTTCTCCTGTTTGCCTCCAGAACACGATGTAGAATTCTCAGCTCCTCCTGCACCACGTCTGCCTGGATGCTGCCATGTTCCCATCTTGATGATAATGGACTGAACCTCTGAACCTGTAAGCCAGCCCCAATTAAATGTCCTTTAGAAGAGCTGCCTTGGTCATGGTGTCTCTTCACAGCAATGAAACCCTAGGTAAGATAGTAGCACACACAGTCTCCGAGTGGGCAAGGAGAGGTGGGTCATTAGCTTTTCTGGCCTTCCAGTTTGGCCTACTTGTTGAGTTCCAGGCCAGTGAGAGAGTCCGTCCACCTCAATAACAACAACAACAACAACAACAGCAACAACAAAAAAGGAAATGTAAGCCAAAAGCAAAACTGAGCGGGTAGAATGACACCTTGAAATAAGTCCCTCTGCCTCCACACCCAGTGCACACAAGTGCACGTGCACCTGCATACACAGGCACAGGAACACACACACACACACACACACACACACACAGAGTCACATACACAGGCACACACACACAGTCACACACACAGGCACACACACTCACACACACACACTCACACACAGTCACATACATACACAGTCACACACACAGACACACACAGGCACACACACAGTCACACACAGGCACACACACACTCACATACACTCACACACCACACACACTCACACACCACACACAAAGTCACACACACAGGTGCACACACACATACACAGACACACACAGGGCACACACACACTCACATACACACAGACACACACAGACACACACAGACACACACAGACACACACACACACCCCTCCCAGCTCCTCCTGAGACCTGCCTTTCTTTGCTGGCTTGCCTGGGCTGTTCCATTTCTTTACTTTCCCTTAATTTGGACTCTTTCATTTCCAGTTCCTCTAACCTCAGCCCCACCCTCTGCCGGAGAAACTACCATTTAACAAGGGACACAACCCCAAGATGCCTTTGGACCATGTGGTCAATTAAACGCTCTTGATGAATCTGGCAATCCTGTTTATTTTGAAGGAACCAAAACACATTATTATTTTATTATTTGTACTTACATCCATCCTAATTTGACTGTGAAGTCTCCCACTGAATAGAAACAAATTTATCTTCATTTGACAATTTTATAACCCAAGTCAGCCAGCTCTGTCCATTTTTCTAATTTAAATGCAACCCAATGCCTAGATGGCTTTCACGGAGAGCCAGGCAAGGCCAATGGTGTTTGCTATCTGACCGGTTTTCCTAGCACGCCCTGTTTCCCGGCCTGGGTGTGGGGGCCTCCTGGCTAAACTCACCTCCTGGGAGGCCATTATTTAGCAGCAGCGGATGGTTCCGTAATGGAAACAAATGATTCGTGTTTTTTATTTAAGATTTATTAAAGTTTCTCACAGGTTGTTTTTTTTAAAAGCCCAGCCCTTAGAGTGGCTGACCTTAAAAATGTGTTTATCTAAGCTATATTCCCCAACCCGTTGACCAGCGTGATAAATAATTTATTTAACGTTTCCTTAAATATTATTTGGTTTGGTTTAAACCCAAAGTAGACTGTCTTCTCCCCAAAAGGAACACTGTCTCATCTTAAAAAATACAATGGAAACATTTGCAAACAAACAAGAGAGACGTCATCCTTTTCACAAATTTTGGTTTGCTGGGTGAATGCTTGTTAACCCACCAACCGCAAAAGGAAGTGAGGGTGTCTGGGTGTTAAGTTAGAAAGCTGGGGGGTTGGTTGGTGGCTACCTGCTTGCTTTGAGTGCTTCTGTAGGCAAGGACCCACCCAGGACCCACAAATAAACATGCCCAGTGCTGTACAAAGGGATGATGGTAGAAAGCCCCTCACACCCGTGCAGCAGTCGCCACCCCAGCCTGAGTCACAGCCATATGGGTCCTTCCTTCCCTGGAGATTTTGGTAAATCTTGAGCTACCAATGATGGGGTATCTTCTGGGGGATTTGCTGCAAGTCCTCCTTCTTCCTGAACAGGACCATCTCTCCATCCATAGACAGGATGATCACTGTATCCCCCTGGGCAAACCTTGATATGGGATATGCAGTCCGATGTCACCCTCTGGGACCCTACAATTGTCCCAGCCATTATGTCTATCTTGAGCTGATTATAATCCTTTCAGCTATGCCTGAAATACAAGGAGAAGATACTCACTGGTGGAGTTATGAAAAAAACTCACACTTTACACACAATTGTGAAACTAGTCTATGGAGGATCACTTGGGGTCTGTCTGGAGACTTACTCTGGGCTTTAGGAATGGGGTGAGTTACCTCATGCTGGGCACCTTACGCATACAGCCTTGTTTATATCTCCCCTGAATCCTGTATGAGCCGGTACCATTCCTGCTCATTTCACAGATGAGGCTAAGATGCTTGCTCGAGGTCACATAAAACGGGAGCATGGAATGTGGATGAAATTCCAAGCCTCAGGTATCCTATATCTCCCTAGACCATAGCTGGATTGTGTGCTGAGAAAATAAAATGTATAAGAGAGACCCTGGGGGAGATCAGTCCCCCACCAGAGACTTGGGGTCTATTAAGAGGCTCCAGGAAGCAACGAACACTGAATGTTGAGAGTTACACTCCTGAGGACTGACATCCTCTTCCTCCTGTAGACATCCGTAACCCTCCAGTGTCTGTCTCCTCTGCTGTAAAGCAAGGCAAAGGTTAGTCATGTTGTAATGTAGAGTCTCCAAGCACAGCTTCCAGCAACCCCTCCACCTTTCCACACACGGTACCATTCCCTACATCAAGAAAGGGGCTCATTCCTGCTCCGCAGACCTGAGCTGCTTCCAGGACTTGCTTATGCCAGTAGAATCAGGCTGAGGGCTAACATCATTCTCCAATTTCCAAGCCCATGGCTGGGGCTTTAGGTTTGTCTTTCTTGAGCCCAGCCCCCAACTATTTAAGGAAGCCCAGCTTAGAGTGATGAATGACCGGAGGCTCATCACGAGGGTTCGAACTCTGACAAAACTCTTCCATTAGACGCAGCCTCAAGGAAAACCCCAAGCAAGAAAACCCTACCCAGTTGAACCCCAGCCAAGCCACAGAATTTCAAGAAATGATAGGAGTGTAATTTGAAACTATTACTTTGGGGGGTGATTTGTTACGCGGCAATAGGAACCTGACAAACTTACATCATTGGGTTGTTGGGGGGATTAAACCGGCTAATGTAGTTGAAAGCAAGAATATTTGAAATAGGACTTGACATTGGGGGTATTTGGCTTGTTCCTATTTTGAGCATTTCCTGCCCAGAATTGCTCAAGGCAATCAGGATACTGAGGAAAGCAAGACAGCGTCTCACCTCCCGTGGCTTATGCTAGAAGATGGGGGATAGATGCTAAATGAGCAAGAATGAATGCTATACGATCAAGTAGTGAGGAGTTACAGCAGAACAACCCCACACCACCCATGTGTGAGTTCATTGTTTTTGGTTGCTTTCAAGAAATTCCACGAAGACAGCCCATGCAGGCAAGTGGGGACTGACAGCTAAGAGTTCTATTCGAGGTGATGCTGTGGTCTGATTCACCGACGTTCGCCCCATGAGCTCATCTTTGCTTCTTTGCTTCCTTTCTGTTTAATCTATGTTTATTCTTTGAGAGTTTTGTATGCACACTCGATGTACTTTGAACACATTCACCACCAACTTCCCCTCCAACTCCAAGCAGATTCCTTCCTCACATACCCCAATTCCATGGTCTCTTTCTTTCTGATCACCCATTGAGTAATATTTATGTCCATGCGTGTAGGAACGTGGGGTTATTGACTGGAGCACAGTCAACCTACCAGGGACCACATTCCTAGAGAAAACTGACTCTCCTTCCCTTAGTAGCTGTCACCTGTCAGGAACGAGGGCTCCTCTCTTCCCCATCCATGCTGGGATGTTGACTGGTTTGTTCTTGTCCAGGTCTTGTGCATCCACAGCTACTGTGTCCACAAGACAGGGTTTCACACCCGTCCTCTCTCCAGCCTGGTGCTTAAAATCTCTTTAGCCCCTCTTCTGAGGTGCTCCCTGAGCCTTGAGTAGAGGAAGGGCAATGTAGCCATCCACTCTAGGCTGGCCACGGCATGGTCTGCATTTTGACCAATCGTGAGTCTCTGTACTGACCACTGCTCCACTGCACAGAGATGTTTCTCTGATGAAGAAGTTCATGTTTCGATGAACTCTGGAACCTTTGGGAGGTGAGGCCTGGAGAAAGAAGCAGGGTCCAGGGAGCGAGCCTTGGAAGGTCATCGCCCCCACCATCTATTGGCCTGTTTCCAGGTGGGCCAGCCCCCCTCCCCTGCCCACCAGCTCTCTCTTGCTTATCCCACTATGATAGGTTGAAGCTATCAACCTTCCCTCGTTTCTGTCAGGTATTTAGTCACATAAGGAACTAATACAGATGCTGTGGTCAGCAGGACCCCTTCAACCTAGGGCATCTGAGCAGAAACCCAACAGACATGGGCTTAGTCCTGCCTCCATCTGCATGCCCCTGATACGGCGCTGTATGTTAAGTGCTTGGGTTCACGTCATCTACCTACCTCGACCGTGTGTCCTCACAGGGTAGGTGAGAGCATTTCTCATGCAGATCCTCAGGGCTCAAGTAACGCTCCACAGGTGCCCAGAGAGCATTTACTAGCTGTCTGAACACACACCATGGCACAAGCTAAGTAGGCCGTGTGCTGCAGTTTAAGCCACTGAGCTAAGGAAACCGTGGGTGAGCTCTGGAGAACATTCCAGCTTCCTGCTTTGAAAAGAGGCTGGCTGGTACCCAGCCTGTCAGGCGGCTTCTGTGCTTACCCTGAGGAAGACCTTCCCTAAGTAGTGCTGTTCCATCCAGCAGGCAGAAACTCCAGGGCATGACCTGAGGGGAGATGTAGATCTGTTTCGCTTGTGTCGAATCCATACACGATCCTCTGAGGGACTGTGGGCCAGTCCTCCAGGGACAGCAGAAACCCAGAGTTCACCTGCAATCTGACTCTTCTTGTACCACGGAGTAGCCAGTCCAAGGCTTCCTGGGATCTGTTGGTAAGGGGATTGGATGGAGTCAAGGTCTGTACTCAGCAGCAGAAAACGGCCCCGACCCCAGAAACAGTGTCCCTGTGTGTCTCACGCAGAACGCCATAGCTTATTTCAAAGGAAGAACCTTAGCTGTACTCAGCCCTGGCCAGTATGTGATCGCCCCCTGCCTTACTCTCTACTAGGCCAGATGGCCATAGAGACACTTGGTCCTCTGAGTCGAGGCTCCACATTCCACAGGGGAGCTGCCTTTTGCAGGCCTTCTCCCACAGAGCCCTTGCTCTCCCCTCCTATCCTCCAGCTGCTCCTGGTTCAAGCCACTGCCTGCCCCGGCTAATGATACCCTGTCACGCAGTGACAGAATTACGGTCTCACGCTGGTTTCACATGTCACAAGTAATTGCGCTCACGGCGCATCATATTGGAGTTGTCAGGACTCTCTTATGCCTGTAATTTGTGTGAGTTGATCATACTTTGGTAAATCAGCAGGTCATGACCTGTGCCCTTTAGCCCCAGTGGCTGGCTGAGAATGACCTACAAATCTTGTGACAGGGACAACAGAGAGGGTACGAACTGTTCAATTGTTCATGTCTATCAGCTGCCACAGAGAAAGCCCATGCTGGTCTTTCCACTTACCGTCAGTTCAGACGTCCAGCGTCACACCTCCAGTCAGGCCAGCTTAATTTCTCCACATCTGGCTTTAGTCTCCCTGGATTTCCCCCTGTCTCTGTCTCCATCTCACTGTCTGTCTCTGTCTATCTCTCTGCCTCTGTTTGTCTTTCTGTCTGTCTCTCTGTCTCTCTCTCGTGCTCCCTGCCACAAGACATTTTGGTGCCAACCCCAAATGGCTTCCCTGCATGTGTTTTAAATAACCCCCTGGGCATCTGTGATAAGGTGACTAGACCTCACGCTCAGCGTTCAGCCCACAGAGCAGTGCTCGGTGCTGTGGTTAAATCCTGCTGGCAGCTTTATGAGCTCCGTTGCTAACACTTTATTGGGTGAGCACAAATGGCATACGCCAGCCTTTGTTTTCATTAAGGTACAACCTGTACCATCACGTTACATTTAATTCACTGCCTGGGTTTTACGCATGGGACGGCTGACCGAGGCCTTCGGTGTCCGTACTGCTTTTATGATTCGAGATTGTTCGGTAATTAGTTTCTCTAGATTGCTTGGTAATTAGTGGGGAAGTGAAATGGCCAAGCACCAGGCTCACCAATGTGCTCGAAAGAGGCAAAAACCAAAAATGGTTTGTGTGGGTCCGTCTCCAGAGAAGACGCTGAGTCAGGTGACACGAGTCTTTGCTTTAAGGGAAAGTGGTGCCAATCGTACCCGGAGGCTTCCTTCTCCTTACCTCAGCCCCGCAGAGCAGCACCAGTGGATATGAAATTTTTAAAACGAGATGACGGCATTAGAAAGTCATTCGGAGCCCAGGAAGTGAGGAGCGTGAACTGTGAGAGATATTAAATGCAGGGCCTGAAGAGACGGCTCAGGGGCTAAGAGCTCATACATCTCTCTCAGAGGACACAGCATCAGCTCACAACACCCATGTGGGGTTGCTCACAACCACCTGTAATTCCACTTCCAGGCGACCTGATGCCCTCTTTTGTCCTCCTTGGGTTCCCATATATATACACGCCATTCACTCACACAGCATGCATATAAATGACAGTTTAAAAAAAAAAGCGATCTTTAAGAAGGGAACCTGGCAGGCGATTGGCCAGACAAGCCAGGCTCACACCCCTCATATTTGATTTCTGGGGACATGAAGGAGTGGCCACAACCAAGGCAGACAGCGGGTCTCACTCAAGAGCACAGAGATGCTATAAGGAGCATGGACCCATGGTCAACCCTTTCTCTTCTCACTTCTTTCAGTTGCAGGCAGAGCCATGGCAGCTCTTAGCACCTGTGACGCAGTTTACAAAGATTCAACTAGAAAGCAAGCTTAGCGCAGGTGCAGGTATTGCGTGCCTAGGTTTAGGGTATGGGATACTCTACGTTTCTTGTTCACCTCCCTTGGATGAAAGCATTTAACCCATGAGGTAGGCAGATGGGGCAGAAATCACATGACCACCAAAAACTGTCTTGGCAAGTTACCTCACATGTAGTAATTCCTAGTGTCTCTTACCGCCCCCTCCCCAACCCCTATTCTAGGTTTATAATTTGTGGGCAAAGTGTCCTGATAGCTACTTGAAGCAGGCTCCTGAAGGAAGCTATTATAATGACGCTGAGTAGTTCTGGGTTATCCTGAGGTTGCAAAGCAAAGAGTACACTGTCCCCTGGGTGCTGCTCTTGAAGCCACTTGGTGCTACACTGGGCTCCAGACTTCTGAGACCTTCTGCCTAGCTCTTTTCTAGACTCAAGGTCTCGGACAGCACCTCACTAGCTGACTGCAGGCCATGTGGTCGTGGGTGCATGGGTGGTCCGTGGAAAGAGAGACACTCCGTAGGAACCTGCGAAGTCAGAATAACAGGCCAAAATCCTCAGGCAAGTTTTCTCCTTCTTCTCATTCTTCTTGAAGGGGGGGGGAGTTCAAGGTATTTGTATGCAGCCGTTCAAAGTGGTGCAGGTTTTCCTGGTCCTTTGGCAAAGAAGGAGGGGGACCCTATAACCCAATATCCAAGTCCATTTGTTGAAAGCCATGCACCACACAAATGACAGGAAAGCACTTAGGCCCCTCATTCCTTGTAGGTCTACATACCTCAGTGAGCAGCTGTGGGGAAGCTCAGGGGAGGGACAGCGTCCTGCAGGAGCAATGGGCACGCACCACAAGTCACTTTCAGGCTCCCCTGTGTGTCACTGGTGAGAAAGACGTCTGAAGAAGTGGCTGTGCCAGCCAAGCAGGGCGGTGGTCAAGTTCACGGAGAGGAAAAGAACGAGAAAGATTCTCGAAGATCCAATCACATCCTCTACTATTGAGGAGTTGCGGCCTAGACATGAGGCTAAACGTTTCTGTGGTGCTATCTGACTTAGTGCTCGAAACTTAAGTTGGTGCTCTGCCATTAACGTCAGCATTGGAGAAACGAGGAAGTCTGGCCCCAGAGCTTAAGGACTCCTGAGATAATTAAATGCGCTACGGAGCCTATGTCTTTTAACTTCACCTCCTAAGTAGGACGTGCTGCTGATTTTCTGGGGACAGCAGCATATAACCGTGTCGTGGAATCCCAAGACATGATAGTATGGGTATTTAAGAAATGCCTGGTGCTCTGCCTCCTACTCTCCAAACAAGTGTTGTTGGTGCCGGGGGATCTGGGGACAGAAAGCTTGAGGAGTGTTTCATGATCTTGTCTCATGATCTGGAAACCAATGTCGGGCATGCAGTATTAAATATGTAAAGCTTCAGAGGTTTCAGGAGACCAGGGAAGAGGAAAGGATTCTCCCCCCAACCCCCAAGGAAGTGCATATTCTCCCCTCCCCACTCCACTTAATAGGGAAACTGTTGAAAACTTTGAAGGAAAGCCTGCTTTGTTCTTTAAGTTCCATGATTAATTAGGTAGAAGCTGTGTTTCAAGATGTTTCGTCATTTATTTGTAATTCTCCCCAGAGCGTGTATAGTGACTTGGCTCTGAATGCACAGAGCACCTTGCCAATAGCGCTGAGAAGCAGGGGCGTTTTATGTTTCCTCCTCTTCCTTCTCTGCCTTCCTCTGTAATGTTACTGCAAGAACAAAGTTGCACTGCAGAGTGCCTGCTGCTCTTCGTGGATTTCCCTGGCCTCTCAGTCACCCTTAAAGAGGGCTCGGACCCGACCCATAGTGGGCAGTGTTATTCCCACACATAGATGGAGACTGCAGGCTTGCCCTGTGCCCCTCAAGCAAAGATGTGTGTTTCATCCAAGTCTGTCTCTAGCCCCCCAGCTCCGTCTACCTACTACACCCCAAGAATGGCCTCTGAGGGCAAGGCAGCCAGCAACGGAGTGTGGTGCTGAACATGTGGGATCCGCTTGGGTGGTCTGACTCAATTTTAGAGCCCCATTTTTTCTTATCTATAAAATGGGACTGTCAATGGCCTTGGAGGTCTCTGGGGGTCTCTCACAGGACTGAATACACTTCGGCTCGGTGCCCCGTTCAGAATATGGCCTCTGTGAGCATTCACCATTACTACTGTTGTTTCTTAGCTTGGTCCAAATCTTGATTCTGAACGTGTGCTGCTTGCATGTGTGTGCGCAAACGTGTGCACACGCCCGGATTGGGTGACTTTAGTGTAAGCTGGAATCTGTCCAGAGGGATAAATTGGTCCAACCAGATGGGTGTCTATAAAACACACACACATACACACACACACACACACACACATACATACATACACACACATACACACACATAAGCACACACATATATACACATATACACACATATACATACATACACACATATACACACACATACACACATATACACAAACACATACATACACATACATATATACACACATACACACATACACACACATACATACACACATACACACACATATGCACACACACATATACACACATGCACGCACACATACAAACATACACATATACAAACGCACATATACACACACACACACACACAGAGACACTCTCTCTCTCTCTCTCTCTCTCTCTCTCTCTCAGAAAGACTTAATTATTTAGCAACTGTGGAATCCTCAAAGACCTGGTTTGCAGCAAGGCCATGCTCGAAGGTACTTGAGATCAGAACTTCGACATCTCTTTCTTCATCCAGAAGAGAGGCACAAAGAGCCGAAAGGCAGCAAAGGTTGCCAGTCAACCCACAGTGTAGGAGCGGATGGGTAACAAGCCGCCAGTCAGAATTCAAGAAAGGGAACATCCCTGGGAAGGCCTGGACCCACCTTTATCACCAAACTCATTCTCCTAGAATTGTCATTCTCAAACCACGTCACAATCACCTGCAAACCTTTAAGACCAAGTTTTAAAACCAACAAACAATGGCGCTCGAGGTTGGAGGGCAGGGCCAGCAGGACATGGGCATCGCTGTTGTCAAGTGCAGCTGAGCAGCCCAGACTAAACACACAAACACCCTGGGTGCTTCTCCTTGGTCTCGCCGGGGAGGCATGACTTGTTTAAGGACTTACAATGTTACTCGGGATGTTTAAATGACTCTTAAACAATTAAACTGACCTCTTCTACAGAATTCCATAGAGAATATAGAATGTTAAAATTCTCCAGATGGTTGAGATTAAGGAAAAATATACTCTTTCCTAAAATATGCACCAGTGCCTTACTGTCTGTCTTACTCAGTGGACAAGCTCTTTCCTAAATGGAGCGGTAGAGACGGGGGTTCCCATCTTGAATTGTTGTGAACTCTCTGTGATGCAAAGGGGGGAAAAATATGCCATGCCAGGAAAAATGTCATTCCTGTGACGGCCAAACTGACAACTCAGACAGACTCAAGGTATGGTTGGTGGTATGATTGGGATTCTGTGTTTCCACAGGGAACTGGTGCATGAGGGACTAACTCACGAGCCCAGATTTGGAGGAGGAAAGACTGCTTAAGCACTGTAATAATAAAAATGGCCAACCTCTCTCAACCACGTGTGCATCTGCATGGCAGCAGTGTCCACACTTCTCATACATTTTTGGCGGAAATTAAGTTCTGAGTTGCGAGGCAGTTGAATGACTACATTCTCTTCCATCCCCTAGAAAGATCCTTAGGAAATAAGACTCGTTTTGTTTAGATCCTTAGAAGGATGAAGGACTCTGACTTGGCAGTCTGATCTACCCTTCCTGAGAATAACTTCCTCGAGATGGCAAACACTGGGCTGTGGCCCTCAGGTTTGGTTTCCAGCCCCACCGCAAGTGACTCACGATTGCCAACTCCTGGGGATCCACTGCCCCCTGCTGGTCTCCATAGGCAACTGCACACATGTGCACACAACCCAACGCACATAGGCATCGGTTTTTTGTTTTTAAAGCAAAAATTATGATAACCACAACCTATCAATGCCCACAGGTTTTTCCCTCTCTCCCTAGCTCTGTTCACTTTGGTGCAGTAGGAAGTGAAGGGGAAGACAGACGGCTTGGGTGCTGTGGGGCTAGAGAGCATGGAGCCCTCTTTTGTCAAGAAGTTAATCTCCAGTATTTATTTGGGTGCAAGTGAGGTAGAATAATAGGGAGGGAGGGTCTCCATGTAAAAGAAACTCAAAAGCTTTACAGACTGACTTAGGTGTAATCCTTATAGGATCCCTAACAGCTCATAAATAACTTTTAATGAGATTTCCAGCAAAGCAGGGGCGGGGAGGGGCGCTCTCTTTTTTTTTTTTTTTGTATTTTTATTTTGTGTTCAATAAAGCTCATACTTCATACTGTTGTTCCTCCAAGCCCATAACAAAAAAAAAAGGGAGGGGGGAAGCCATTTCAATAAGAAGATACTAGAACTGAAAATATTTAATTAACCGATAGGGACAGGGAACCCTTGAATATGTCATTGGAAATACTTGACATTGACCACTAATCTACAGAAACTTGCAGGGCTGAGTCCCAAGCATGTTCCAGAGTTAAGCAGAGAAATAAATCAAGGTTTGCAAATGTCGTTTAAGTTTTCACCTGTCCCACGATTCAAAATTATTGGCTTTCCAATGAAAAGCACATGTTGTGTCCCTAGCCCGGGGAACCGTAATGAAGTGCGGCGGACACTCTCCAGCCTCCCTCCCATCGTGCCCCCTCTTTATTTCCCATCGAGTGAAAATAATTACTGAACCCTTCAGGGAGCGCTTCCCTGCGTCTGGTCCTCCGATAAGCCCTGCCGTGCTGGCTCCCCGAGCCCTGCCCCTCTTCCTTCAGGGACCGCAGTTTGATTTATGAGAAAATAGTTGGCAAATTGGGATGTCCATCTTGATGGATGACATCATTTGTACCATTTTGCTGATCATGTATGACTACCTTTTTGTTTGTTTGTCTAGCTTGGTTGCAATTGATCCGAAGCTCCAACAGCTGAAGGGGGGGGGGGCGGGTAGCCGCAACTGTGTCCCTGTGGAAGGGCCACCAAGCAGGAAGATGCTTGGCCTTTTGTTTCCTGGAAAGCCACCAGTGAGGGTCAAGTTGTCCTTGCACGTGCCACCTTAGGCGGTCCCAGGAAAAATAACACAGGCAAGACTGATGAGGTTTCCTCTTTTGGAAGAAAGGAAAAGTGAGCTCAGAGAGTGTGACTGCTTGGCCCAATGACACACAGCTAGTCAATACCATGGGTTTCAACCTGGATATTTTGACCCTAAAACAAGTGTCCCGTTTTCGTTATCTTTCATGGTGCACACTCAGAGACAAACACTATCCCCGGTTTCATGGAGTTGTTTGTTCCTCTTGCCACCTTTCACGGTTCCTGTAACCATTTCCTAGGTAGTCCCCAGCTCTCTGGAAGTTCCTGTTGTTCTGCCCACATCAGCACAAACTTTGTAGTTCTACAAAAACAAACCATCACATCATTGCACTTGAGCAACTTCCAGTATCCTCCAGCCACTGCCCTGCAGAACTTCTCAGCGTATTCTTCCAACAGGAAAGTCATAGAACTGGGAAGTGGGGCCCAAATCTACCTGCTTCCAATGCCCTTGGAATGTAACACTTCACCTTAAGACCTGACCCAGCCGTTTCTTTTTACGTAACATCTCCTTGTTTTCCCTTCAGTTGGAAAGAATAATTTTCATCTGAAAATCATTGATTAACATGATTGCCTGGGATCTTTGCATGCATGCCACACTGACCTTCCATGCCTCAAAGTCTTTACAAGGTTCTTTCCTGTAAATCTCACCTGAAAATCCTTCCCTGGAAAGGCAACTGCAACCGAAACCTCAATCTCACCTCAACCTAAAAACTTCTATTATGCAGCATACCTTGTAGCACAGCGTCCTGTCTGCCCACTGGATATGGATGCAGCTACGTCCCTATTGAGTGCACCCCACTCCTGGTAGCAGTTAACCTTCTGCAGCTTCTCTCCTCACTAAAATTCAAAACACTGCCTTCACCTGTTATCAGTGTCCAGTGTCACCAGCAGAAACTTAGAACTAGGTAAGTACAAGTGAAAGGTAAGAAACTTTTAACACTTTCCACTAGAAACTTTTCGGAATCTAACTAATCTCAGCCACTACATTATACGGTTTATAAGAGCCTTTACATATGTCTTTAGAAGCCAACAGTGAAATCAATGTTTTATGCACGCCATATGCATGATCCTGTTTGATCTCTGTGCTCATGTAAGGAAGCAGCTCCGGGACACCTCAGTTCCTGCCTGACATGGAGGTGAAACTCAGTACTAGAGTTTGGATACCTGTGTTTGGCTTGTCTCATTCCATTAGGGTTACGTAACCTGTTTTCCTGGTCTGTAAACTGAGATTAATATGATATTTCCAAGAGGCATTTTACTATGGCAATCAGAAGAACAAGGGCTTCAAATAAATCCTAGGTCAAGGGTCAACCAACTGTAGCTGTAGAATGGATCCAGCTAGCTGATTTTATGTGGCCCTTAAAGTAGTGTCTATCTATCATCCATCTGTCCATCTGTCTGCCCATCTGTCTGTCTGTCTGTCTGCCTGCCTGCCTATCTATCTGTCTGTCTGTCTGCCTGCCTATCTATCTATCTATCTATCTATCTATCTATCTATCTATCTATCTATCTATCTATCATGTAACTTATCTTCTACTTATTTAATAGTGATGGGAATTGAATGCAGGCTCTACTGCATCATTAGATAAGTACTTTGTCCATGAGTTACAATCCACAGCCATAAATAGCTTTAAAGACTAAGGAGTAATAATAAATATGTCACAACACATGGACATCGTATGCAATTCAGGTATCAATGTCTATTAGTAAAGTTATTGAGACATAGCCCTCTCCACTTACATACTCTCTGCTTTAGCTACAACTGTGCTTTATCCTATAACAGAGTTGATTATCTGCGACTGAGACCTTACGCACAGTCTAACATGCCTACTACTGACCCCGTCCTGAAGAAGTTACTGGTGCCTGGACTGGATCAAGTTCCGGATCCAGCTCTCAAGTGCTTTTGTGACCTTGGTTAGGGTTGAAGGGGAGAGTCAAGAACCTACTTTGTGTCACAGTTTCTTTCTTTGTAAGAGGGAGATGATAGATCCAGTTCCACTGGGTGCTGTGGGATCGCTCCAGGGGACACACAGGAGAGTTTGCTGAGGAGCCAGGAAACATCCCAACTATCACTAACCTACCTTCCTACAGGACACTGCTCTGCCAAGGAGTGTGGGATGGGCGCTAGCTCCTTATCTGTTATGTAATTGTATGTACTGCATGAGTACAGCCAAGAAGGAGACCACAGAGAGTCAAGGTGTAATCTTCCACGAGTGTCTGAGCATCATTGGTCCCACAGCTCCCTTTAGGTTGGAGAGTCAATGTCGAGAATTGCAAACAATATTTATATAAGACCAATTCCAAAGTTGGAAGGAACTGCAAGGGGAAGGGATGGGAGATTGTGGAAGCTCTCTCAGGTTCTAGACAACACTCTACGCAAGGACTTGTTTAGAGAGCTCGCCACTCTTGTCTTCCTATTAGAGCATAGCAGCATTAAGTGGTTGGGTAGTTTGCACAAGAGAATATGGCTTGTAAATGACTCAAATTCTGCCAGGCTTCTTGACCCACCCTGCCTGCTAGGCTTCCCACCCAATTCTTCAGATTCAAATCCTTCTGTAGTTCTAGGCAACACCACCAGAGAGTGAGTCCCTGTCTCTGTCTCTGTCTGTCTGTCTCTCTTTCTCTTTCAATCTCTTACACACACACCACACACACACACACACACACACACACACACACACACACACACACACACCTGTGTTTGTGTTGTCTAGTTTTTTTTTCCTAAGACCAGAGAGCAGTCATTTTTATTGAACCATCAAGCTTGAATTCAATTTGTTTTGTCTCCCTTTGCTCTCACTGCATATTCCTGGTTGCCACCGGGTGTGTGGCAGGCCTGTAATATGCAGGCTCCAATTTTCAGCAAGACCTCTAGAAGGGGTCATTAGCCTACGGGTACTGTTTTCTTGATAGTTCACTGTCGACTCTGCAGATGGCTAATTGTTGTGGTTTCAGGAAAAACAGTGAACCTAGATGCATGGGAAGGTGGAAGGAAAAGAAAAGTAGTCAGAGAAGCAGCAAGGAACTAAAAATTCCAGGCTAAGCCTAATCTAAAGATTCCAGCAGGCCCTGGGTAGAGATTTCTTCCTCGTGTCGACACGTCCTCACAGGAAGGCTCCACATGTGCAGTCTCTGTTATTTATCACGCCAAGTAAATGCCGAGGAACAGTCAGTTCAGAAGTCATCACCCAGGGGCAGGTTGGCAGAGTTCCACTGTGGAGTTTGGTACCACGGATCGTTTTGAGCGTCCAGGCGAAAGTGTGGGGCTCTTGTTTATTTGACGATTCTTCTCTCTTGGACGTTGTATTTAAACAAGTGTCTCCTTTTGGTCCAGTGTTTTTTCGTATTTATTTATAGAAGGGCTTTTTGCCTTTCCTCCTGCTAATCTGGTTTTCATATTTTGGTGAAAGGGATAATATATAAAATTTTACAAGGGTTCCGCTTTCTTTACATTTCATATGTGTGGGCGTCTGGTGTTCTCATTAGATGCGTGATGGCCATTCACAGACTCACCGAGTCTTTAATTCACGTTGGGAAGATGTCATCGTCCATCTGCTGGTAGGGTTAGGGATGGGGTTCTCCTTCAAACACCAGCCTTCTTCCACTTTCAGTGTGCCCGCATCTGTAATTTCCGAAGTTTCTCCTTTTACTCTTCCTTCCTGATCAAAGCCTTGAGGCACTGTTTTATGTACTCTGAGCAGTTACTCGTGCTGAGTGCTTCCCTAGGACCTATGAGAATGTTAGACTTTAGGGCCGAAGAGAACGAGAACAAGAGTGGGGGGGGGGAGAGAGAGAGAGAGAGAGAGAGAGAGAGAGAGAGAGAGAGAGAGAGAGAGAGTCCCTCATTACAGTGAGCCCTTGAAATACTATATGCCTATTGAGAGCACCCCAGATTCGGTCAGACTTTGGGGTAAACTTGAATTTACAGTCTCCTAGAAATGACACGAACCAAAGATTGACTCCATTCCTGTGATGTCACTGAGACATTTAATTGTATGGAGAAAGGTTTGGATAGGACAAGTGAAACACATGTACGCATGCACATCCATACACAGGTCCATGTGCAATGAATACTTCAACCCTGGGCCAAGATATTAACGATAGTCTTGGGGTCCCCACCTCAGGAAGTTTCTCTATAAACGATAAGTGATGTGTTTTGTTTTTTTATCATTACTACCGCAGTAATTAGTGTGGTCTTTTAAAGCAGAAATAGCTGACAGAAAATGCCATTGTTTGTTTGATTCAAGAAGGGAGGGTCCCCTCAAACCCCTCAAGCCCGGCTTTGAGTAATTTTGTTTTTGTACTATAGCCCTGTTTCTTCTGGAGTGTTCGCAGAACATTGGACAGTCACTTGTATGCAGAAATCCATTTAAATTGACAAGCAGATGAATGAGGTGCCGGGGTAACAGACACGTCTGTGGGTAAACATATTGGGCGCAATGTATTCTCATGATGTCGGAACAGTCAGATGCTGGTACACTTGGCCGAGAAAGCCCTGTTGAAATGGAAATACCTTCTTCTCTTCAGGCTCATTCTTGGTCCTTTATGGGTCTGCCTGCAGCCTGCAAGTTCGTGCATCCCGTTGTTCCCCTTTCCCTGGGGTTGAGGTGGGACTCTGCTCCATGAGGTCACAGAGCCTTGGGTTTCAGTGCTTCCTGGAAGAGTCATCCCTTAGCAGCATATTAGTACCCCATCCCAGAAACAGGGTGAATTTGTCGTCTTCCTGGCATCTCTGAACCCCACACAGGAGCTGGTGTCCAGGGCACTGAAACAGTTCTAAACAAAGCAAGGCAGTGGGAGGTCAACTAGAAATGACCAGACATAACAACACCGAGCGTCGAGGGTCCCTCATCCGTTTAGTCCCGAGTGTCTGAGGGGACCCATTGAGGCTTGAGACGAGGTTCACAAGAAAGGTGGGGGCTGGGAGATGAGGGGCAGATACCACGAGAGAGCAGCCAGACGAGTCTAGCTGGGGGAACATTCTGTCTGACACCTCTACCTGTCCCAACAGGTCTGCGTGTCACCCAAAGTGTGTGCCACGTGGAGACAAAGGGAGGCTGCAGCAAGCACCTCTGCTGTGCGTGTCAGAGTCAGCTGGGGAGATTTGAAGAGACTCCAGTGTTTAGCCGTTAGAGAGTCTTGGAATTTGATAACACGCAAAGGAGGGTGCTTAGGGTGATATCACACTAATTAGAAAAGAAATCTGTGTAGTGTGTGTGTGTGTGTGTGTGTGTGTGTGTGTGTGTGTGTGTGTGTAAAGACGTAGAAGTACATTACATATATTATGGTGGTAATCTCTTTGGGAAATACACACTCTACCCTGTGGCTACTCTAACAAATAGAAAAACAGTAGCTTTAAGCAGCTCTAATTTATTATCTTGTGATTCTTAGATTAGAAATCTGAAATGTTTTGCTAAGTTAAACTCAAAGGAAGCTCGAGGGGACTCTGTGTTCTCTGGCTTCCCGGGGCCACCTGCAGTCCCTGGTTCACAGCCACACTTCATTCTGACCTCTGCTCTCTCCCGCTTTTCTCACACACTGCCTCCTCAGACTCTGGCCATTTTGCCTCTCTCTTATGAGAATCCCTATGGAAGCTACAGTAAGATCCCCCCTATCTTTAAGTTGACCACATCTACAAGACCCTTCTCATCTTACGATAACTTGTGCAGCGGCCCCAGAGCAAGTGTGTGCTCGTCTTTGAAGAGTATTGGTGGCGTCACTGCTTACGCTATGGAGATAGGCTTTCTCTTCTTCTCAGTAGTTTCGCCCCTTGATGATTCTGATTTTTATATGGTGTGTGTAGATTGGTTCTTTAACATTAAAAGCAACATGGTGTGTTTCTCTTCCCTTTGGGGGAACTCTGTGGTTCTCCATTGTTGACCCTCAACTTGAAGAGGATAAAGAGGGTTGTCCCACAGGTGATGGTCTGAGTCTGTCAGGAAAGGAGCCGCACAGAGGTATAGCTATTCCCTCCCAGGCGTAGGTGAGAGGATGCCTCGACTCTCTCTGTCGCAAGACCATCGCCATGATCCGTCGAGCACCTTATGTGTACCACATTCCCTGGAAACCTAGCCCACATTCCTGAACCCATGTTTTAGACAAGGCACAATAAGTACCTTGTTCAAGGGCACCGTTGGCTTGTTCCAGAGTCAAATTTCAAATGTATAGCCAAGGTGCTTAACTTCCACTCACACTCTCCCAAGGGGGAGAAGTAAAATGTCCAGGGAATCTTTCAATTGCTACAAGCAAGCGTAGAACCTTCTGGAACTAAGGCTCATGGTCCCTGCTGCCAGAGGCCCTTACAATCTCTAGACCCAAGCTTCTTTGACCAGATGAACAAAGTCAGGAAAGCTGGTCTGTGGCAGGAAAAGTGTGTGGTGCTCCTGGCTCCCTGCCTGCCTGTAGTTCTGTCTCCTGAAGCGTTGACCTCCCTGGGTTGTTCCTACAACTCCACGGCTCTACATGCAGCAGCTAGAATCATTGACTCCAGCATAAGAAAATAAAATGAAACGAGACAGTTAGGATTGTGTCGACGCAAGCTAGAGAGATGGCCTGTTGGGTAAGAATATTGCCAGCTCTTCTAGAGGACCAGAGTTCAATGTCAAGGATATTTGCGGCAGCTCACAATTGTCTCTAATTTCAGTTCCAGATGATCCAAGGCACATATATACATGCAGACAACACATATATACACACATATACATACTAAAAATAAACATTAAAAAAGTTTAAGATTGTGTTGATGCTTATGACTGACATGGGTCCAGAGCTTCAGAAAAAGCAGCCCAGGGGGACCTGACCTATGATGCCATTTGAGGGGGACCCAACTGAAAAGAAGTCAGTATCTGCTTAGTGACTAGATCCTCAGTTTCCTGACTGGTTCTCTCTCCTCGTATACAGGGAAGGTGTAGTGACTTCCCGGACAACCATACATCTCACAGGCCCATGGCTCACAGGCCCATGGCTCACAGGCCCATGGATCACAGGCCCATGGCTCACAGGCCCATGGCTCACAGGCCCATGGCTCACAGGCCCATGGATCACAGGCCCAAGGATCATGGGACCATAGATCACAGGCCCATAGATCACAGAACCATGGATCAGAGGACCATGGATCACAGGCCCAAGGATCATGGGACCATAGATCACAGGCCCATAGATCACAGCACCATGGATCACAGGATCATGGATCATAGGCCCATGGATCACAGGTCCATGGATCACAGGATCATGAGGCATAGGACCAACCACAGATCACAGGTCCATGGATCACAGGATCATGGATCATAGGCCCTTTGTATCCCATATTTCATTTTTCCCACTTGAAAGAAACACTGAAAGGCAGTGACTTAGCACTCAGGTCAGGGCCCTGGCTTGGGTTTCAATGATCTGGACTCCAGGTTCCTTGATGACTATCCAATTGGTTCTGGTTTGTCTGACCATATGTGTGGCATAGATCCAGAGAGCATGCGTGCTGTGAGTCACTTGGCTTGAAGACACCCTTTGGTATGTAGAGGAGACCTCCCTTTGCCGGATGTGATGCACTGTCTGCTCAGACTTTGGTCTAACGCTTTCAGTCTTCAGCCCTGCTCAGGCCTCCAGTGTGACTTTCTGATTCAAACTCTTGCAGCAAACAGCCACGCCGTTAGCCTCCTCGGTCCCACCTCCCTGTGTCCCACCTTCCAACATGTTCTTAAAAGACCCTAAACTACCCAGAGGCACTCCTTCAGAAATGGCTCAGTGGTCCCTTCTTGTTCCAGAACAGGACCTCTTCACCCAGGCCAGCTCATTTCCTTCTCAGCCACCATTGTCCTAGGAAGTTAGCAGGGCTCCTCGATCCTGCAGTCTCTTCAGCATGACTCCTGACGGTTTGTGGAGCCTGACAGTATCTCACCTAAGAAGTTCCATACTGAGGCCATGTCCAACAAACACAACAAGCGTGTGCCAACACAGGGGTGCTTATAGGTCAGGATTACTGATGTCCCAGCCCTCTGAGACGGCTAGACCCATCATAATCAGTGCCACCAATACCCGAAGAGGTAGGGAAGGGCTAGTGGTCCCCTCTTGGTTCCTGCAGAGTCCCACACTTGGGAATGCAGGAACAGGGTTTGGGTGCAGCTTCTCCTCTTGGCCTGTGTACCCCCTTTTATAAGACAAGCCTACTTTCTCATGGGCCAAGAGCCTGGAAAGGAACAACCATGGCTTCCTAGGTAACCCAAAGATGCCTAAACCCTAGAGCAAAGACCTCCTGAGGTGTTCCACCCCATGGTATGACATTTCCACCCCAGGGACATATTGACTAATCAAATACCAGTGACACGCATCCCAGACACCAGAGGACTGTAACCTCTTTTGAGGCTGCATTTCTGAATTTTCCTCTGTGTTTGATGTTTCTTCAGTTTTAATCAATGGCAGGTAGGAGAGAAATGCGTGGGCAACAGCTGCAAATGTGGCTCAGAGGGTAGAGTACCCCTTAGCATGTCAGAGATGTTCTGTTCCACCCCACAACATCCTACAGCATCCCTCTGGAGATGGGGGTCCCATCACTTCCATGTACTTTACAGACTTGGAAAAGTCCTCTCCCAGTCTGTTCTCAAGAAAGACTTTCACAGTCAAAGCTTCTGCCACTGGCAATGAGCAGAGTCTCCATCACAGACTAAGACATTTTCTGAGAGTCCCTGGAACCCAGATCTCTGGCCTCCGTTACCAGGATCCCATCTCTGCCCTCACTCCCTGTTATTGGTCCTGTCGCAGCAGACAGAAAGCCACCAGGTTCTGAGCCCCCCACTCCCACCCCAGGCGGGTCTGTGCCACCCATTCTGTGTGCTATGCAGATGGTGTTACAAAACCCAGAGTGTGGAGAAAAGCACTTCCTTTTAGACATTTTAAGTGGGAAAAAAATTGGGAAGGAAAACATAACCGGATCGTTTTAAAAAAAAAATCCCTTACAATCAGCTGGAAAGCATTCGTGAACTTTGTTTTACAGCGTTTTGTGGCCAGTTACAAATTTGGGTCGTGCCCCGCAATCAATCTTTGCCGGTAACCTTCACTGAGGCTATCGGGGGAATTAGACATAAAATGTTAGAGGCTGGATCAAGAATGCACGGATGAGCTTCAGGAATGTGTGGCTAGCTTTCTGGACAAGGGATGAAAGAACAGCTGTATGACTCTGGTCCAATGTCACTCAAAATTAACGTCCCAACCATCGCCGATGGCACAGAGACCTCACTGAACGAGGCACGGGGAACAAACCATCTCTTCGTGATTATTTTATTGGCTGCAAGGCCCATGATATAACAGTTGTGGCCTGCATCTGGAAGGCCGGAGGGAACGGCCAAGTCTACAGAACGTTCTATGGCTTATCAGCAAGGGTGCTTGCTCCCCTTGTCTGGGACGCTGAGCAAGTCTATAAAAGAATGGGTGTAAGTTCCCCCCTCTCCAGAATCCGGTGGTTAAGAAGTGTTCTCCTTAATAACTATTCTCCTTTGGGGTGTACGGGTGGATTTGGCTTTCTTACTACAAGAGCTATGTCTAGGAGACCATCTTCCTATTATCTGAAGGGCCACAAAGACGCTTGAGTTTCATCGTGAGGGTAGCTGAGCAAGGGCCTCCTCTCTCCTTAGTGTTCTTCCCCTCAGAAGGACTTGCACAGCAGCGAAAGCCAGACTGCCTCCACATGGTCAAGACTTCCTCAGGATTTCAACTGAGAAAGCTGACCTCTAACATGGAATTCCTTTGGAGAAAAAAAAAAAAAGCAAAATAGGGCCGGAGAGATGGCTCAGGGGTTAAGAGCACCGACTGCTCTTCCGGAGGTCCTGAGTTCAATTCCCAGCAACCACATGGTGACTCACCACCATCTGTAATGGGATCTGATGCCCTCTACTGGTGTGTCTGAAGACAGGGACGGCATTTGTGAACTCTTATATATAATTTATTTATTATATATACTCATTTATAATAAATAAATCTTTAAAAAAAATCTAAGCCAAACAAAACCTGGACCTTCGTTATGGAGGCTTTTGTGGACGTTCTATGCAGTGAGCAACCTCGCTGGTATTTTAAAGAAGTAAACAGAGTTGTAAAGCAAGTTCCAATCATGTTCTGGATTCCTTTGATTCCTAGAAGTGCTCGTTAGAGAGACGCACATAAAGCTTCCAGACACCAGAAATAGATACCACTTTGGTGCCCTTATGTGCACTAGGATCCGTGCAGTATGCCCTGCATTAAATAAATCATCTCGTCCCATGAAAACTCCGCAAAGCACTGGACGGGTAGCTCAGTTGGTGGGAGGCTTGTCTAAGAGGCATTAGACCCTGGGTTCCACCCTTAGCACTATTTAAAACATACTGTTGGGGTAGATGCCCTTGTAATTCCCGCCCTAAGGAGACAGCCCTCCAGGCCAATGTTGGGACCACAGGAAGTTTACCGCTGGTACTACAAGAGAACCAGGCTTTGTTTGTTTGTTGTTTTTGTTTCGATTTTGTTTCTAGAATCCTGCAACTTAGATTTTGAATAACGAAACTTGAGTTCAAAAGTTACACAACTTTCCAGACTTGCAAGACAGCACAGCAGTTAGATCCTAAGCTAGGGTTCAAGGCCACACCGCTGACCTCTGTACTTCTTCACAGCTGAGAAGGGAGGCTTGGAGGATGCCTTCTGCAGGACTGAGCTAAATATGATTGTTTTTCAAACAGAATTGCTTTACAGACAAGGGTAAGACAGGAGAGCTTGAAAAATAAAGACCCAGAGTTCTGCTAGGAAGCCCTCTGCTGTGGACAAGCGAGGAAGACAGCTGGGCTCAAGCTGGAGAAAGGTTAATGGTAGGAACAGGGCTGAAGGTTAGGGTGGTGAATCGCAAAGGCCAGCAGACTTTCCCCCAGTCAGAGGCTGGGTGGCGCACTTTCCTGCCACCAAAAGTTTTGGTTCTCTTGCTGTTGGCCCCATGCCTGGGACTTCACATGAAGGGATGAGGGTGCCTCACAGTCAGTGTGCAGACCACACGTGTAGATGATCTACCTGTGTAGGCCTAGCCTTGTGCTTGGCGCCCAAGACATCCCCAGAGGACATTTGTTGTCTTATGAGGGTGTTCAGTACAAAGAGAGATTTTCTGATGAAGCTGCACCCGTGTCTCAGGTCCTTCCCTCAGGGAAGGTTCAGGAGGCATCTAGAGACTCCAATCTCCTGTCCTAGTCCTTCCTTCCACTCTTCACAGCCAAGCAAAGGCATGCAGACACTCTAACTTCCCCCTGGCCCACTGAGTCCCATTCCTGAAGATGACGCAGAAACCATTCCGCATCTGGCTTTGGCTTAAGACTATTTATTGGGGGAAAAAATTCTACTTCTAAATAAAAGTAAAATCCTGCTTCATCTCAGAGATTTTTTTTTAAAAAGCTTCTGGATAAAGATGGTTTTGATTATGAAACGAAGGCAGACCTTCAGCGGGGAAGATGTTATTTGGGGTTCTACTGAAGGTGCAGGTGAGGCCCCGGGCTGGCCATATTGACTAATAGACTAAAGAAAATAGTCATGTGCTCTGTTGACCCTCTGGGCAATGCCATTCAACCCCCTCCCTGGTGACCATTTCATTTAATTGTTGGAAGGCAGAGTTTATGGACTTTTTGCCAGACCCCAGCTCCATTGGAGGCAACGCAGCTCTCAGATGTTTACAAGAATTGACCCAGGTTAGGATGCCCTTTGTGCGAACACATTCACCTCAGGGGTTGCAGTGTGCATGGTGCGAGTGAGAAACCCCAGGTACAGAAAGAAGTACTACAAATGCCGTCTAGAAAACACAGCGGTGTGACGTCACATCCGTTCACAGTGCCGTGCTAGAAGTTGAACTTTCCATCAGGGGAATGTAGTGGTCCTGTCTCAGGACCTTGGAAAGATGAGCGTTGGGGACACTGGGGGGAAAAAATCTCTACTGAAAAGTCTGTCTCTACCTTCCTGGCTCCACCGAGAAAGAGCCCAATTTTCTGGTATTTGAGAATGAGTAATATTTAAAGGTTTAGGGAAAATTAGTCAAATGCATCTTGATTATAAACACATGCACCCATTTCACTTGGCTATTTCAGAATGTGGGTTTTAACCAGCTACCATTAACAGCGAGGGCACCACCGTCTGATGCTCTGTTCCATAATAGACACGGCGGGGGGCGGGGAGGGGGGGACTATATTTAGTCATCTTGGGTCTCTTTCCAGAACAGGAAGAATTATTGAGTATAAATTGTGTCTTCCTATCACATGAAGCAAATGAAACCTTCTAAATTAAATAAAAGGAAAATTAACAATCGGGATTAGGTAAAAAGCACTACATTTCCTTGGGGTTCAAGTTACAAAGATATATTTTTGTAAAAGAAAGAAAGGTCAGTTACCACTATTAAACTTGTATATTGTTTTATACTAAGCCCTTTCAGTGGCCTCTCTGAGGGACCGTTTAGTTTGTATTACACTCTAATAAACTCCAGGTGTACAGGACAAACTGAGTAATCAGAACCCGATGGCCCAAACTAGTTAAAAATAATGTGGTACGTTCTTGCTTCTCTGCATTTAATTTATTGTTAATCACTGTTATTACTTACATTTATTGGGTAGTTTTTCCAGATTTATTAGGCACTGCATTTAACAGCGTTATCGCTTGTAACTGACCATCAGTAGAATCGAAAACATATTTTGTAAAGTCTCTTACCCTAATTAGTACGATGTTTTCTTCTGAGACTAAACAGGCCCCCGAATGACTGTTGTTTTCCCTCTGGGTCAGAAGGAAAGTCTGACACAAAACACACCTGTTGGCTGGTAAGAGAAGGGGTGCATTGCAGACTACAAGGGGACCTTTCCTTTCAGAGGGGGACAGTGTGCGGTGCATTCTGCAGAACACTGTATGTCCCTTCTTGGGAAGGAATGTCCCAAGAAGACATCTAGGCATCAAACTCAGACTCTACAGTGCGCAGCATGGTGAGGCACAACATGAGCCGATTCTAAATGAAGAGCAAATGCCCGAGGCACTGCTCCAATGTTGGTTGGAACCTGTGGGAATGACAGAGCAACCTGTGGGATGGGACAAAGAGTCCTAGGCTCTCATCTGCCATCTGCTGTGTGACCTTGGACAAGTCCTAAGTCATCCTGCAAGACAGCGTGTTCTTCTAGCACGCAGTGGCACCGTGATTGACTGATTGCATTCAGGACCCCAATCCGTTACCCTCCCTGAATCCCTGTCTGTATTTGCGTTTAGCTACTTCCTCACAATATTAACGCTACATCTTCTTAGGGCTCTAATTAGGAGGCAACCCTAAGAGGCCATTAGGTGGAAGACGGGCAACAAATTAAGTAGATGTTGTTTAACGACTAATGTGGGTTTCTACAAGGCATCTCCATCACAGGCTCTGAATTAGTATTTTGTGTCAGGATGACTTTTGATGCCTCTGAGGGCACTTTCTCATTAAGGTATGGTTTTGATCCAAGGTACTTTGATCCATGTTTTAACTACCTAGAGCTAAGAGAGAACAGAGAGTTAGGGATGGGCAGTGAGATTCAAGAGACAAAGGAGAAAATGCCCCTCCCTTTGTGCTTTCATTTATCCAGTAAAGACCTGATAGGAGTCCATTATGTCAGCCTTGAGCTTGGCCCTGTGCTTGGTAGTAATTAATATAGCCAAGTCCTTTCCTCCTGAGGACTGTGGGTACATGATAGAGGGAGGAAGACTCTAAGCGACTGATTACAGCATGCCAATTCATTGAACTGAATTATGTTGACTAAGAGGAAAGGACCAAGCGTTTATCCTGCTTCCCTAATAATAACTGGATCTTTGGACAGTTATCTGAGAATTTAAGGGATGTTTCTCCTTTTAAATATTTTACCTTAAGAAGAAAGGAAGAAAGGAAGGAAGGAAAGAAGGAAGGGAGGGAGGGAGGGAGGGAGGGAGGGAGGGAGGGAGGGAGGGAGGGAGGAAGGAATTATAGAGCTGGAAGGTGGCTCAGTAGATAAAGTACTTGAAGCACACACATAAAGACCTGGGTTCAGACCCTTGCACTCATGTGAAAAGTGGGTCATAGTGGCATATATTTATAAAGACCGTGAGGATGAGGTGCAGACAAGAGGCCCCTGAGGCTTTCTGGCCAGTCAGTATAACTGAATCAGTGATCTCCAGATTCAGTGAGAGAGTCCCTTTCAGTACCTAAGGCAGAAGCCTCTACAGCAGTAAGTTTCCATATGGTTTGTCTCAGTGGCCTTAAGTGTTAGCTGTGCCCTCCCATGTTCCCTGCAAGATATACCGTGCAAACACGGCACAAATGTTACAGGTGTAGCCAGCCACTTTCTGATTGGATTTAAGGCTGGCTACATTTGATGAAACACATACCTGACACTGTGAAGAACCAGAGACTAGCCAGGCCATGGACCCAGGGGAAAACCAAATACTGTGATTCTGATCAAGGAACATAGCAATAAAATTATCCTGATGGCATACCACTGTACCACAGGTTAGTGCTTTGCTCAGCAATCACCTGACAGGAATCTTCTGGTACTAGGTGGTGACTAACACAAAGACCCACACAGTAGGATAACGTGCAAAGAGTGAGAGACTTTGGAGCCCTTAGTCCTAAGTGGAATGTCTTTACCAAATCCCTCCCCCCGAGGGCTCAAGGAAGTATGAAGAAGGGCAAGTAGAATGATTGTAAGAGCCAGAGGGCATGGAAGACACCAAGGAAGGGTGTCCTCCCCCCTCCCCCAGGCAAAGGAACGGTGTCCCCCTCACACACAACCTCTGACCACAATAGTGCTGATGCACATATGAACTCACAGAAGCAATGGCTGCACAAGACCTGCATAGGTACAAGCCAGACAGAATCTCAGCTCTGAGAGGTAAAAATAGGCAAGGCTTCCACCTCTAACCAAGAAGCTACCTGCAATTGACATCTGGGTGAAGACTATGCTGATTTCTAGAATTTATAAGAAAGCATCCATTTTCGTTGTCTTTCCCATCTCCCAGAGCCAAACTCATTTATTAACTGTAGTCTTAGATTTTTCTAAAGCTACTTTATTTAAGGTTCTTGAAGGTTTCAACCTCCTTTCTAGCCCACTGACTAGAGGTTGAGTAGAAAGAAGGTTAATAGGAAATGGGGTTTGTGGACCTTAGAAGTAGTTCTTTGTGTGTGTGGAAGGGGTTCCATTCTTCATAGTCAGGATAATAGCAGTCCAGTCCAATAACAAACACCAAACATGAATCAGTAGCAGTGGCTCAATCCAGCAGAAACCACAAGGCTCCACCGAATGAGCACCAGTCAACAGAGCAGCAAGGATCAGCTGGAATACCACTAGAAGTTCTTTGGCACATTTCTCTTTATGAGGTTAAGACCAGCAAAGACCAGTGAGGTATTGCACAACTAGTGCAGAACAGTGAAGACCAGCAAAGGCAAACCAAGACCAATGAAGACCAGCAAAGACAACCAAGACCAGTGAAGACCAGCAAAGACGAACCAAGACCAGTGAAGACCAGCAAAAACAAACAAAGACCAGTGAAGACCAGCAAAGACAAACCAAGACCAGTGAAGACCAGCAAAGACCAACCAAGACCAGTGAAAGCCAGTGAAGCAATGCATGGCTTTTCAATGCAAGAGTGACCTTTCACTGTTTGTTGGGTTCCACTTATACTCATTCCAAACATCATCTCCTCTCTCATGCATCCACCCCAGCAAAACCTCACATGCTTTCTCATGTGTCTGTTTCAGCTCTCATAAGACAGCTTCTAGAAAAAAAATCACGTGACAAAACTGAGTTTATAAAGAAACCAGAAATGCCCACTTCAATTAGCCATGGATATTCTGTTTTAAAAGTCAATGAGACTTTTTTCATATCCATCGCTCTTAAAGTCTGCCTCCCTTTTCTACATTGTTTCCAGTGGATCACTCAGAACTCTCTCCATATTAAAAGGCCAGGTAATTTGCAAATTCAACTCCACCTAGAACCTTAATTCCTCTTCTTTTGAGAGATACAGCATATTAATAGGCCTCGAGGATATGCTTTGGACATTTTGGGGATCCCTTATAGAATACTATACCAGGTGAACACATATTATGTCCCAGGCTTTATCATTGCAGGATGATGGGAGAGAGTAAACATAAAGATCCTTAGGATAAGGAAGCTTGCACCAGGCCAGGGAGAAGCACAGACATGAGGCTGAACAAAATCAGAGCACATCGGGTCCCCCATTGATCTGAAATTAGACTGAAGAGATGTAAGGTGAAACCAGTTGTATCTCTGACCTCCGAAAATATTATATGTTAGCTTACTCCTTCCCAGTGTTTGCGCTAACTCCCAGTGCCTCTTCATCCCACTCAGTGTCATCGTTTCTCACTGATCTTTCATATTTTTTTTAAGTTGAGTTTTGGGGAATGGAGCAGGCCTGTTTTAACTATCTCTGAACTCCTCAAATTCAGGCTAATCATTCTTTAGGATTCTAGAGCGTTCCCATAGAGCGTCTCTGTCTCTGGTTTCCAGCAGAAATATATTGTTTGAGATTTCTAAGTACCTCAACCCTCTACCAACCTGCCTCAGGCTACGAGTGCAGCAAGTAAAGTGTTCATCGAAGCAGAGACACTCAAATAACCTGCAGCATCACTAAAACATCAAATTAAGTGAGCAGAAAACAAACAGATTCCAGTTTCTGTCTGTAATCAGATACTCTTTGTTAAGGGCTCCTGAGTACATTTCAATACCGGCCATGCCAGCTGTAGCTTCCCAGTTAAGTATTCATCTTGCAGGCCAAATTCTTTTAAATGATGGGAGAAGAAAAGGGAAGAAACACCTCAGATGAAAACCAGCAGATCTCCAGAATGAGCACGATTTGCCTTGGCTTTCATGCTTCATGGAAGACCTAGCTTCAATTTTTCAATCCAAATTCTAAGTCAAAATCTCATTAGCACAATCAACTACCACACTGGGGTCTCTTCCACGGAAGAAGGGCTTCTTAGTCATAGGCTGGAGTTTAGAAACTGACCAAGTGGTTCAAGTCTCGATGCTACTCCTAGGATTTGGGACAGGAAAGATCATCCGAGTATGCCAGGGTCTTTAGTGTCCCTGCTACTCCTCCCTCTGAGCCGCAGCTGAATAGCGTTGACAGTACTGGGCAAAGATGATCCAAACATTTCCATCTTCTCTTCCACATCCAGCAAGAGGCATTCCCAGCAGTCTGCGGCTGCCCTCAGTCACGAAGCTCTCAGTGTGTCGTCTTCATAGGGGCTGATGACCATCAACAACATCAGTGTTATTATCATGGTCTGTATGTCCTCTTCATGGGGACTGATGACCGTCAACACCACCACTGTTACTATGGTTGAGATGCACCTGCATCACCAAAGCAGGTGCTCCACCCAGCTGTGTGCTGACACATCTGTCCCAGCCCTAAACAATGCTCAGAGAGAAGTTTGAAAGCACAGCACAGCACAGCACAGCACAGCAAGTGGTCAAAAGGACCCAGGTTTCGACTCAACCTTTGGCCCCTCCCTTATATACAGCCTTGAGAGGTGACTTGTATCTCTCTGAGTTTTGGTTTATTTATCTAAGAGTTGAGTTTTAAAAAATCCATTTCACTTCCCGGGTTATGTGGAGACCAGATGGAGTAATTCATAGGGGCCACATAGAGCCACACCCGTCACTCAACACTGCCTCAGTAAAGACCCAGAATGAAGAGCTCTGCAACTGTTACAACTGAAGTAGGTAACTCCTGACTACATTCAGCTCACGCTCTTTTTCTGTGTCTTGATGTTCTCTGAGTCTACAGAGGAAGCAAATGTAGTCCCATGTTAATGGTCGTGGAGGCAAAACGATCGTGTACTACCAGGCCAGGAAAACATTGTATTCAGTAAAGTCAGTGATACTGGGAGACATGATCTACGAAGGGGATTTTCCTATGGACATCTGTACCTCTGCCTTGGCAAAACCATCCACACGTTCACTTGAGGGAAAAGCCAGTCAGTCGCCTTTGAATCTTCTTTCACCCTTGTCCATCCACCACCCATATCCCATCGCCTCATCTCCTATTCTATTGTTTGCTTCCTGTTAGGTACCCAGAGGGATCCTTGGAAAACCATGCAAGCCCTTTCATCCTCCTGCTTAGAAATCTCCCGATACCCTCTTTGTTATATTTAGAATGAAATGCCAAGACCCAGCATCACCTGGTGCTGTCTGCCCTCCTCTCCCCCTGGCTTTAGCATCCACACCAAGTCTGCCTTGGCCTCACTCTCCTCTCCTTGATTGTCACCTGTTGCAGTATAATTAAAAAAAGCACTTGGCTGGTTCCTGTGAGTTCCCACTCCTAGAGGATCTGCATACTCTAGCTGTTTCTCTGTTACTCCTTTCCCACACTGTCCCCTCGGCAGGTTGTTACATCTGACACACGCATGGCGTTCTACATGTTGTGCTAGTGTGGACCCACGCCATGCCAGCCCCAAGCATTCTATAGCCCAGCACAGCTTCCTGTCATGGACTCTGTCCATACTCCCAACAACCCAGTTAAGCCACGACTCAACAAACTGCAACCGGACAGCCAGATTTATATGCTAAATGCTCAATGTACAGTACATCCACATAACCAATTGATAAGGATATAAACTGCCCACCTAGATAAGATATATTCTGTTCATCTAGACACACAAAATCCTGTACACGTTCATCCCTTAAGAATAGTCATAACAACCTGTAAATGTGCAGAGAGAAATCTTAACATCCATCCTCCATGTTCTCTCTGCTGATCCCTCCTCTCGCTCTGGTCTCTTCCTCTCTAAAACTTTTCTCCCGCCCATCCTTCCTTCTTGTCCAATGACGGGCCTCATTCTATCCTGTACCTGCCTTCACTGTATAATGACATCAATGTACGCTTCAGCCTTTCTGTCTAATTAAAAAAAACAATCTTTTCTCTCAAATATAAGCTGAGCACATCTATTATCATTTTGTAACTAAAAGCATAAAATATACCTAACACCAAGTCCATTTTATCAGTTAAACAGAACATTTAGTTATCCATTCCAGCTTAAGAAAGGCTTAAAATCTATGTTATATTCTGGCTAGCTTGTGTACTATCTGATAACTGTCTAATTAAATATGTATATTCAAAGTTAAACAATCTGAGTAGGTTATGAGACTATAATCAGTCTTCAACCCCGTCAGAAATCTGAGAATGACAAAATATCTATAAGCAGGAAGCCTTTCCTCTTCAAGGTGCTCGTACCTGTTCCCTCTGGCTGAACAGGCCAAAGTCAGATCTCTGTGATCACAAATCACACTCGTCTCCTCTCTGCTGTTTCCTAAGGTCGGAAGGATGCCTGGGCTGTGGTAAGCACTTACAGATGTTTATGAGAATCAACATAGAGTCAAAACAACCAGACACAGTTTAGTAGAGGCTGGCAACCACACCTTCCACAACAGGTGACAATTCTTTCTGTGAGGGTTTCATCTAGTGAGGGGAAGATGACTTTGATCCTCCTGCCTCAACCTATTCAAAGATGAGCCTCAAAATTCACAGTCAAATATTGGAGAGAACCAGGAAGTTGGAGTCCAGAAAGGCAGTGAGTTAAGGCCTTCATTTCTTTAGGAAGATAAGCATTCATTTATGCCAAATGCCACACATAGCTGTTAGAGTTGACCACATGGTTGGCAGCAGCCAGAGAGAGAGAGAGAGAGGAGAGAGAGAGAGAGAGAGAGAGAGAGAGAGAGAGAGAGAGAGAGAGAGAAATTGCTCCAGCTTAGCCCACAACATTATCTGCCGCAGGGCTGACATTTCAAAGTTAATTCGATTACTTTGTCTTTCCTGGAAATGAATGATCCGGTCACATAATAGGACACTATTTAATTAGGGGGTTCCTGGTTGCTGGAATGTATAGGAAAGTGACGGGTACTGCTTTCCAAACTGGCCTTAAGCTTACCTTCCCCGAGAAAAGGAAGTCAGTGATATTCAATGAAGTGGGAGACGCGCTCATCTCACGGTGAGAATATACTCTTTTAAGAGTTGTCTGAGGTCAGTGTTTCTCAGTGAATACGCATACTTGTATCCGGGGCTGATGAAACAGCACAATTGATAGACTGCTTTCCCAGCATGCACAAAGCCATGAGCTCAATGTCCAGCCTACCTAAACCACACACATTGCTACATACCTGAAACCACACCACTTGGGCGGTTGAGGCAGGAGGATCAGATATTCAAAGTCGTCCTTAGGTGATCAGCCAGTCTGAGGTCAGCCTAAGACATAAGAGGCCCCGTTTCAAAAACAAATCAACAACAAACCCCTCAACACACCATAATCACATTCTGCCAATGTAATAATTTCAACCCTAGTCTTAGCGAATGATGTTCAAAAGAGAAAAGACCTGGGGCAAGATAAAGTCACCACTAAAGGAGGCAGTGTCACAGAAGGTTTGGAGAACACATGGGAGGGTGACCAGAGGACAGCAGAAGATCAAAAGAGAAGCAGGGAAGGTACCTTAAAGGCATAGACCTGGAAACTCCAGCAGGCCAGAGTTGGCCCAATGGCCCCTAATGCCTCCAGTAGCACTAGGCCATCCGGTCTTTAAAAGCAGTTAGATTTGCTGTTTTCCTATCAGGGTCTGGGTCTGGACCTAATGCATGAATCAGGAGTGTGAAGAATGCACATCAGAAAACATCATTTTTTTTTAAACATCAAATTTCAACATCTCAGCACAGTATCCAGCAGACATCAAACACGGAGAAATGTCAGTGTAATATCATGTGTGCTGGGACCACAGCTGTCCTGCTCATCTCTGGGAGTTCTCTGCCCGGAATGGCAGAAGTGTGGCCAACTCGTCGCAGTTTGCCCTGGACTGTCCTGCTTTTAAAACAGGAACCCCCGCGTCCTGGGAACCCCTCAGTCACTCTCAATAGAGCTTCCGGCAAGCATTTGTTGAATGATTGAAAGATGTAGCTACCCCACAGAGCTGCTGGAGGATCAAAGAAATTATATCTATGAAAGCCTTTGAAATTTCTAAATTGTGTCCGATTGGAAAGTATAATCCAATGTCAAGTGCGATTATTATGAGCATTTGTGCTGATTGACGACGGGAGGAGGGCCCACACCTTCCGGTCCCATGCTTTCTCAGCTGTCCGAAGCCTGTTGCTGTGATGGACTCCTAAGGTGGGGGGTGGGCATCTGGAAGGATCCAGGGTGTGGTCTTGAATCAAGCAAGGCTCAGTGAAGTTGACCCACATTAAACTCGAAGGCTAGGGCTCGTCTCATCCTGTCTATGCTCTGATCGACAAACCACACAACAAACTCATGCCAAGTCCCCAGTGCCACCACCACGAAGAGAAGAGTGGAAGGTTGAGGTGAGCTTCTCCCAACATTCCCAGAGCTCAGTCTGTAGCTACCACCAGGAAGACATTTGATTTTCCATTTTCTTTATCCAGGCACAAGGCAGACACACAAACAAAGTCTGTCAGGGGAAACCGGCTCATCCTTTGGGTTGGGTGAGAAGACAGAAGGGAGTCGTGTGGCTGGAGTGCAGGGAAGTTCCAGGGAACAGGGCTGGGGTGACACAGGAGCAAAGGGCATTTAAAAAAAAGATTTATTTAGTTATGAAAGAATGTAAGTAAAGAATTCTTCAGACACACTGGAAGAGGGCATCAGATCCCATTACAGATGGTTGTGAGCCACCATGCGGTTGCTGGGAATTGAACTCAGGACCTCTGGAAGAGCAGTCGGTGCTCTTAACTACTGAGCCATCTCTCCAGCCACCTCAATGCCTCTTTAAGAAAATTCATCAGGCCTGGAGAGATGGCTCAGCCGTTAAAGGCTAGGCTCACAACCAAACATATAAGAAAATTCATCAGCACACTTCCCTGCTTTGGGCTCTCTGGGGGAAGGCAGCAAAGATGGAGAGGTCCTTTCGAATAAGCGTCATCAGGTTAAGTGTCAGGGAACGAGACCCTCTTTCACTTGGCCTGCACTTTGTTTGTACCTGGCACAGGAGAAACAGAGCTGAGATTCAGGCTGCAGCTCAAAAGGGAGAGAGAAAAAACACGCTAGAGGTATCTTAGAAGTGGAGTGCTGGCCTTCAATCTGTGAGGCTCCGTGTTTAAGACCCCAGCTTTCATTATACCAATAAAAGGAGAAGAACAGAGACAGACTAGACTAAGAACTCTCAAACTGAGGCTGACATGTTAAAAGAAGAAGAGGAGCCTGAGAAGGGAGCTGAAAAAATATCAAGGCTACTAATAAGCCATGGGGTGTAGAGGAAGCACGTTGCCCTGAGTGTATTCAAATAATCAATTTAGAAGGACGTGCTGTAGGGGTGTGTAGTCTACAGTATTACACCCCAGTAATGTTTTCTTCCACCCATAAACCCTCTGGGCGTATGCATAGTCACAGAAAATGCCAGAAAGACATCAGGGAACATAAGAGCAAGACCCCTCTTTAGTATGGTAAGAGCTGAAGTCCTGAGCACTTTGTATGCTTCCCCATAGATCTGAGCATGTTCATGTCCTGGCTAACTGAGCAAAGGAAGCTGAGAATATTGTTCCCATTTAGCTGAAGACTAAGCTGAAAGAAATCAGCCTGAAGTAACCTCAGAGAGCCTCTTAGCAACCAAAACACCCACCCAACACTTGCAGTTTCCAGGGAGGGAGTGCAGGCGAAGCACTTGGAAATTCAACTGTATACCTGTAGCAGAAAACTTAGACCGACCCAGCGGAAGACTGACACTTATTCTAAGTATGACAGAGAGATCTTCCCAGCAGACCTCGGGGCCTGTGCATATATCCCTGGGGCTGATCTCTCCTAACAGTTTCTTCAGATTTTTTTTTTTTTTTGTCTTCAACTCTTTCTACTGCAGCTTTTGTGAACGTCAAGGTTGGAGTCTAGACATTCACAGGGTTTCTTATGAACTGTCAGCAGGGCCCTTTGGACCATTCTGTGAAAAGGCCCCCAAAATACCCCAGATTCCTCAGGGATGCCCGACCATTAAAAACCTAACATTTGCCAACTGAGAAACCCCGATGGAAACCACTAGGTCATATTTTCCATGAGCACTGTCACCTACTTGGAAGGCTGAGTCATCTTGCCCGTCTGGGGGAGGGGGGTGTCACCTGGATGAGAAGGATTCTTTCCCCTGCTTTCTTTAACCTACTTCCCCAACGTTTTGCAGAACACTCATTGGTTTGCCCTGCTCTTAAAATATCCTTATGGGTTATGTAAGACCCAACATGACTGTTGGTGCAAGGTCGCCACCGCTTGCATTCATTGTTCAGAATGAATGTTCTCATTTCAAAACTCAACCCAGGTTCTAATAGCAAAAAATAATTTCTTCTCCTCCCACAGAGCTGGAAACGTAAACTCGGTTGTGGAAGAACTGGGCTTCAGGATCTGCACTGAAGAATAACAAAGTCTAGTTTCCCAGTACAGACTAAGCAAAGAACTAGAGGAACGAACAGGAAAAAAAAAATGAATGGGTTGTAAAGTTTTTCTTTTTACCAGTTCCAGAAAAACAAAAGTCCCCGAAGTGGCTGGGCGGGAGGCAGGGGCTCCCTGCCTTTAGTTTTAATTCCACCTTTAGTTTTGATGGGAACTGATTTTTTTGAAATTGTTGGCACAGTTCAAGTTCTCCTTTTCATCCAACCCAAGGATCGGAAGAGCAGGACGGAAGCCCGAGAAGGGGCAGTGTTCCTGCAAAGGTGACCCCAAGCCACCCGATGCTCTGACACTGGGACGGTCCCAGTGGGTGGAGGAATGCTACTGGGAAAGTCTACCCAGCCTGAGAGCCAAGGGCTGTCTCTATTCCTCCACACCAGAAGGCTTTGCCAACTGCGTTCCATTCTCCGAGTTCACAGAGAGACTTGGAAGTTTTAATGTTCTTTTAAACCATATTTTGAGGACCAGAGTTGTGGCTTGTCTAGCACGAGTAAGACCCTGGGTTCAGTGTGTGTGTGTGTGTGTGTGTGTGTGTGTGTGTACTGTGTGTGTGTACTGTGTGTGTGTATTGTGTGTAGTGTGTATATTGTGTGTGTGTGGTGTGGGGAGAGAGAGAGAGAGAGAGAGAGAGAGAGAGAGAGAGAGAGAGAGAGAAAACAGGGTGAGGAATTGGGATAATATTTGCTCCGTTCAAATGTAAAATCTTGCTATTTGTATTGTCTAACTATTCAGCAGGTCATACTGGTTATATTTTATGCATTATAATTACTGGGAAGCGAATACCCTCAAACACCTCCATAACTAAAACATTTGTTGTTTTTCTTCCCCCACCTCCTACAAGTGGTGTCAGCTGGAGGAGCCTTACAGTTAGGCAAGCACGCCACTGCTAAGCTGTACCCTACCCCAAAGCACTGATGTCTTGTTTGGGAACAAGGTTATTCCAAGCAGCTGTAGAACTGCTGAGCTCAGCTCTTCTTCGCTAAACTTAGTTCGTTCAGCTTGGTGATGTGTGTTTTCCTTCAGGGATGCGGGCTGAAGTTGCCTCGGCTCTTCCTGGTAGAGAACAAATGTTCCCGAGGTCACGTGGAAGCACTTGATGCCAGCCAGAGTCTCTGCTCACAGCCCGCACACTTGTCTCCTCTACTCACATTCGTGGGTCAGGTGCACGACAAATGGTGAGACCGAAAACAAACAGCCAGGAATGTCTGGAACAGTAAGAGCAGGGTCGGCTACCACGCTAGCTACTCCTCCGTGCCTGTGGTAAAATGCCATGACCAAAGGCTAGGGAGGAAGGGAAGAAAGGTTTATTTTGGTTTCCGGTTCCAGAGGGACAGAGTCCGTGATGGTGAGAGGCATAGCAGAGGGAGAGTAAGGTCAGCCGACAGGAAACAGAGTCACGTTTCTACCCCCACACAGAGAGAGCAGAGAGGGAAAGAACAGGGTCAGGGTGAGGCTGTAAATCCTCAGGGTCTTTCCGTCTGCTCTAAGGGCTGCTGGGAAGAGGTAGCGCAGCCGCACTCGGCTGTGGGGCTTGGTTCCCTCCATTGATTTGGCCGAGTCATGGCGTTTAGCGCCGAATCCAATGCGAGATGTTACTACGAAGGAGGAGAATTTTGTATGAACTTTCTGTCTAAAAGAGGGGGTTTTGAATAATATGAATCAGTTTCCATCACGTGGGCGGGGCGTCTCATCCATCCAGTCAGTTAAAGGCCTGACAGGAACCCACGCTGATCTCCCTTTGACAAGAAGGAGTTCGACAAGCACGTGGCTTTGGGTCTGGACCGCAACTCCTACAGGCTTCCCTGCCTGCCAGCTCCCCTGATGATGTGGCACTTGGCAGTATCCTTAAACCTACACTCAGAAAAACAAATGCGTGCTTTGGCTTCTGTTTCTCAGGAGAACTCTGCTCATCAGCGTGCGGTGGGTGAAGGGCGGCCTCTGCTGAGATTTGGGTCAGTGTTCTGGGAGAAATTCTCCCTTCCTCTGGCATCCTCCAGCCCCCTGAGTGCTGACTCCGGGAAGCCCGTCCAGCACCATGATCCTGCTTTTGAAAACTTGTCTGTCTTGGGGGCCCAGCAGGCACCTCAGTCTGGATGTTATCCACGAGTCCTGCAGCCCAGTGACTAGTGTGGTGTCCAGGACATTGAATCGGAATGCTGTAATGCTGGCTGGCTGTGCTGTACTCCGAAACTGGTTTTTGTCATTATTGATGCTGATTCTTTTTAAAAGCTTTCTTTTTCTGTGTGTTTTATGTGTAGGGGTAGTGCCTCTGCGTGTATTTCTGCACACCAGGAGACACATCAGACAGTTGTAGGCTGCCATACGGGTGCTGGGAATTGAACTCAAACCTTTGGAAGAGTAGTGATTATTGACTTTTCTTATTTTAAGGACACATTCTCATGTAGCCCAAGCTGGCCTCTAACTCATCTTGTAGCTACAGAGGGTCTTGAGGTGATGGTCTCTGTTCCTCCACTCCGCAGATACCATAATTACAGATCTGTACTGACGTTTCTGTCTTCTGCTGCTTTATAATCAGTCTGGTTCCAGAAAGATCTGTGCTCAACACTGGTTTCCGCATGGTTTATGCCTTGTTTTGCTTGCCCAGGCTTTCATCTTTGGGTTTATGTATCTGTAGGTGTTTTGAATTTAGAAAGTCTGGGTAGATAGATCCTGAGGCATCTTTAACCTGAATTATTCATGCTTGTCCAAGGGCTGGGGTGGGGTTACACCAGTTAGAGATCCTGACAACCAGGTGACTAGGGAACTTTCACTCCTGTGCTTGTCCTAGGGCTGAGTCTTCCTGTGGAAATATTTTGCTGGCTACAGGTATGTCCTTTAACCTAGTTCTGGGAATTTCTGGATTCTTCCTTGCTCCCTTCATTCCTAGAAGCAGGAGGATGTTGTCAGAGGAACCTTCCACAGGAGGTAGCTCCCGGTGAGTCATGAAGAATGTTCAAGAGTCTTGCTACGGCCGGCCGAAGGTATTGTTCCCCCAGGGCCTGCAAGGAAGAGAAAGCCCTGAGACAGGAGCAAACTGGCCAAGACGTGCTGTGAGATCCTGTGCGAGCTTGCTGCCACCTGGCACTGTGCTGTCCAGGGGTGCCCGAAGCTCACTACGGGCAGTCATTTGTTAGACAGGACTCAGTGCAGACCACCTTCCTTTACACAGAGAGGATGCAGCCGTGTCTCAACCATACAAGGCCTTACAGCTCCATTTTAAGCCTTTAAGACGGGCTACGCAAAGTTGGCCGCCAAGGACGGTTTTGCTGTCATGGGCAGCAAGGAGGAACAGTCTCTTACAACAGTGAGAGTGAACCAAAGCCCCGGGGTGGCCTGCTACTCAGTTTTATCTGCCAAGACTACCCCATTGCTCTGAAGGCTTTCTTCCTCCCTGGGCATGCCCACAGAGCGCACAAGTCCAGACCAGCAGGCCTAGGGGAACTGCCTGAGGTGGGGTAATGAGGTCATGACTCAGAGCCTTATAGGATGATGGACCTTGAGATGGTATCTCCCAGGGATCTCCAGGGTCTTCCAGTTCTAACACTGTCTCTAACACAGCCCTGGTTTAAAGGTGTAAGGCAACAGGTTCTCTAGATGCTTTCTTCTAGTTCCTCATGCTTTTCCTGAGCAGTCTTGGGAAGGCTGCTGGGCCTTCCCTCCCAAACCAGGCCTCCCCAGCACAGAACCGGTTCACTTGGAGTCTAGTTACCAGCTCAGACTTAGACACAGGGGTAGATCAACTCCTCCATCCAGAGCCCTGGGCTCTGGGCTCAGCTCTGCCACTTACTACGTATGCTCTGAAGGCCTCCCTGACAAATCTGGAGGAAAAATTAATGGTGGGTTTCACAACATCTCAGAAGCGGCGTCACAGTCTACTGGATCACCACCTCACAGGTGTCCGCTCAGGGTTCTGAGCCAAAAGAGTTGGATAGAACCGCCAGCTAAGTTTGAGAAAAGACAGATGTTAAATAACCCACCTCTCCCAAGTTCGTGTGTGTGTGTGTGTGTGTGTGTGTGTGTGTGTGTGTGTGTGTGTACTCGTACATACATGTGTGTCTGCAGGCACACATTCATATGTGAGCAAATGGAGATCAGAAGACACCTCAAGTGTCAGTTACCATCGGCTTTGTTTTTTGAGACAGTCTCTCACTGACCTAAAGCTCACCAAATAGGCTAGAGTAGCTGGGTGACGAGCCCCAGGAATGTGTCTGAAATCCCCGGTGTTGGGATTAGACGTGCAAACCAACCTATAGATCTGGCTTTCTTCCCATGGATTCTGGAGACGAAGCTTGGGTCCTCCTGTTCTCAGGTCCAACATTTTATAGATGACATCACCTCTCCCTCCCTTCTGCCTTGTGTTTTCAAGCATCATCTCCACACTTGAGATCTGAGCCTAGAAGACATGCGGGGAGGCACCAGGATGCAGGGTGACTGGAAAAACAGGTTCGAGTTGGCAAAACCCTCAGCCGAAGTGTCCTGCAAGAGTTCAGAGGACACAGAAAAGAGTGTGCTGTGGCCATCTTTGTAGAGGGGCAATCACACAGGCCTATGGGAGCCCTCACATATGTGAACACAATACACGTCTCACAGGGAACAGGTAACTCCACATAAAGCCTAGACTGAGTTCAAGGCCCCTGGACAGCAGTTTCAGACTTTACGGAGTCTTCTATCAGCCCATTTGCACGCTTAGCATTTAACATGAGGTGAATTATCAGAAGGGAAAAACAAAGCCTAGTCTCTCCTGGACTTGAGGACTAATGGGTTCCTGAAGACAGTCTGTGTTGGTCTAACCAGAGCGACATTACAAAACAGAGCTTGGTCACCCTTCGAGAAACTTAATATATTTCACAATTTTTTTTTTAAGGCTAGAAAGGCGCAAGATATAAACGATTGATTTTTGTTTGGATAATACAGAACCGTGTTGGTGCTTTCTATTTTCCTCTTATAAAATGACACAAAGTCGTCGTGTCTTCTGTATGTTTTACCTTTAATAACTTTTTTGTTTTGGTTCCATTAAGTTAGAAATGAGGGCAGTTACCACCTGCCACTCAGGGGAAGCGAATCCCTTTATTGAGCCCCTGAGTCGCCCACATTCCTTTCCAATACCCTCCCCTCCCACCTCCACCTCCCAAAGCTGGTAAGAATGATGTCTCAAGTTCTGCCCAGAAGGAGCAGGGCACACAGGGGGTCGAGAGAAACTGAGTGGTCCACACGAGAGGCTTAATTTCGCTTTAAGTTACTTCTTTTTTAAAACATCTTCATGGGTGACCTGGGGAGGGGAGGCAAACTGAAAACAGACGGTAACAGCTGGAGATTTAAATGTGTTTGTGGCTGACAGGTAACCAACCTCGACTTGAACAGTGGGGAGGAGACTCTGCGGTGCTTGGCAGACCGGAGAGCAGGTAGGGATCCCGCCATGTGCTCCTGTTCTGCCAGGTTTCCTTGAGAGGGAACCTGTGCAAGAAGCAGAGTTAGAACCATGAGCTTCACAACTGCACTACAGTAAAGACCCTGGATGAGAAGGAGGGCACCAGGGAAGGCCCCACCTCCTCTGCTCACAATTGCGTGCCTGTTGTCCTGAGTACCAGGAAACAGACCCATTAACGAGCACACAGGAGACAAGCAGGGTAGTAACAAGATAGCTTGTGATTATCATGAAACTACTCAGAGTTAATTGCATCTCCACCCCTCTTATGAAATTATGTCAGCCTATGAATGTAGGAACTTAGGAAGCCCAGCCCCTCCACAAGACTCCCTGGAAAGGGCAGACACTGCACTCCTGTAGTATTTGAAAAGACTCACAAATGCTTCAACTCGGTTACCAAAAAGAGGGAAAGCTCCATTGTCCCTCTCCAAGGTGGTTTGACTTCAGTAACTTGTTTCCGATGAATCAGACATTGAGGTGATGCTGTGCAGTTTCCAAAACTGGATCATAAGGGGGGGGGGCAGCTTCTGCGCTTCTGCTTCTCTCTCTCTCTCTCTCTCTCTCTCTCTCTCTCTCTCTCTCTCTCTCTAGCATTTGTCAGGGCTTCTGCTGTCACCCATCACAGAGTCCCCAACCCCCTGGGAGCACTCAGGCCTTAACATCCCTGAGAGCCACCAATGGCAACTGTGGTTTTAGCGCACACGTGGTGGCATGTTTCAGAAGACAGCAGCTTCTGGATCTTCGAGTCATCCAATTTAACAGAGGCAAGTACCAACCCGTCATCCTACCATGGTGCCCAGCAGCCCAGGAGCTGTGTATACCTATGTGTTGGAACATCTAATGCACACAGACAGTATGTACCAGTAGAGGGAGGCACCTACTACATCATTCCTCTTGGAGGTAATCCCGGGATCTCTGGATTTCTGACATCATCTTCCTCTGAGTCCCTAGGTGATTCAGAGGGTGGCATCTGGTACAAGGTGGGGCCCTTGTGAGTCTTGAACAGGCTTACCATCCTGAGATGGACCACAGAAGCACAAGATCACTCTAAGCCGAGCCCTGAAGGAAGGGAACTGAGTAGGAACAGAAAGACCAAATGCAGGACTGACTTGAGAGGACCTAGAGTCACCCATAGAAAGCAAACACAAGGTTGGGAGGTTGAAGAGAAGCAGCGTCTTTCAGTGTATTTGTTAGCTATTATTCTCAGAGCTGTGGCAAAGTGCCTGGTGAGGAAACCCAAGGAAGGAAGGGTTTATTTTGGCTCACGGCTTGCAGGTCCAACCCGCCATGGCAAGGAGGCACGAGGCACAGAAGGAAGAAGGTAAGAGCACAAAGCACACCGTGACTACACTCAGAAGGCAGCGAGTGATTAACTATTCACGGTCCACCCAAGAGCATACACACTCATGAATGACAAAAGGAAGCTTTTACTTTTTGTCATTTCAAAAATGACACGGCTAGAGATTAACCTTCCCCCAACTCCCTCTCCCCCCAGTTCCTCCCTGTACCCACGTTCCCTCTCAACACAATGTATGATTATTTTTAAACAGTCTGCTCTGCTCTGCCAGGATGTGCATGGCTGTAGGAAGAGGTATTGATCCATCCAGAATCCTACCATACGGATTCTTCAGGCAATAAAGTGAGCTGGATCACCGAAGTCATAGCAGTTACATGCACACCACGCAGGATCTGAACGCTTCTCCTTTTGATTTGACTTCGCGGAGTGCGGAACTAAGTTTGCAGCTCTTTTAATCGCAAATAGTGTTGCATTTATACTCTGATTTTTAAAAACTGTCATTACTTTTCCTTCTACTTATTCTCACGACAGTTCACCCTGGATACCCTAGTTTATGTTTGTCCTAGTCTCTCTCTCTCTCTCTCTCTCTCTCTCTCTCTCTCTCTCTCTCTCACACACACACACACACACACACATATATATATATACACATATATACATACACACATATACACATATACATATACTTATACACACACATACACATATACATATACATATACTTATACATACATACACATACACACATACACATATACATATACTTATACATACATACATACACATACATATATATATATATACACATGTACATATACATACATACATACACATACACACACACATAAAATGGGCCCATGCCACAGCACACGTCTCTCTCTGTGTAGGTCAGAGAACAGTGTACAGGAGTTGGTTCTCTCCTTCTATCATGTAGGTCCTGGGGATTGAACGATTGAATCCAGGTCAGACTGGACGTGGCATGGATTGCTTTTACCTGCTGAGCCACCTCAGTAGCCCCGTGTGCCTTTTTTTTTAAAATTCCCACTTCTTTTTACTGGTGACTTTAGTTCAAATACATGTCATGGGTACTTTCAGCTGGAGCTCAGTCACATTCATTCTGAAGGGACAGTGTTTCCCGGACAATAGGAATTCCTCTCTCCTAGAAGAGGAAGTCTGGCATAAGAAGCCACTTGTCCAAAATCATCAGAGGAATAAGAGGTCAAGATCGCCATTGACAGTCTGGCTCCTGAGCTTTTGTTCTATTTTACTGTGCTGCTGGCCTTGCTAGATTAGAATAAGTCAGCCACAGACGAATGTGTAAACGCATGTGCACACACACTCACACACACACACACACACACACACACACACACACACACACACACACACCCCTTACACCCTACATACTATCAACTCTACAGAGGCAAATTACTGGGGCTTTCACTCCCTGCTGTTTCTTTTGACTTGAAATTCAGCAGAGACAGCATGGGAAAGCCATCTGAAGAGCACCTAGAAAAAAAAACAAAAAACAAAACAGTAGTTAGGAAGAACCAGAGCTGTTTGCAAATGCAGGAGGATGTGCTGTGGCCTTCCTCAACCCTCACAGGGCTGCTTCCCGCTCGTCAGCGAGTGATGCCACTGACATTGTTGTGCAGTGGAGGAACGATCTGTCTAGGCGCCCTCTGCAGCCCCGTGGCTAAGAGCGGGAAAAGCCAGGGGCCAGAAGCGGTGTTACATCGATCGAACTGTGCTAGCGTGGGCTCAGAAGTCAATATCTGCTTGACATGCTGCTAAGTGTCCTCGAGCACGCCGGGAGTCCAACTCCTCAAAAAAAAAAAGTGTGTGTGTGTGTGTGTGTGTGTGTTTCTTTACTTGTACTTGATAAAACAAGATGGGAGTGGGGTGTGGGGGAGGACAAGACAGGGAGAGACCCAGCAGTATTTGAAGCTCGCTTATTTTCAAGTAGTAGCACTTTGGGGTCATTTCATAAGAATTCCAGAACACTGGGGCTGAGGAGATGGCTCACTGGATAAGGGCACTTCCCGCTCTTCCGGGGGTGCCAGAACCTACATCTTAGGACAGCTCACAACTGCCTGCAACTCACTCCAGCTCCCGGACACCTAACGACTTCTTTTGCCTTTTTCAGGCACGTGCACACACGTGTCTCACATTCACACGAGCATGCACACGCGTGTGTATAAATAAGAACAAAATGTTTTATGAAGGAGATTCTAGAGTCCTACTGTACAAATGGGGGCTAGGACTTCCAGTGAGTCTGCCTGTGTACCTTGCACCATGCCGCAGCCCTTGCAGGATGGACCTTTGCTCGCTGGCTATAGATGGTTGAGGAATACGCATTTCCTACCTGTGTTTGGGAGGGGGAATCCCTAGCTTCCTGATATCATGCCGGTTTCCCCTCCCTCTCTGCATCCTATAACGTAGAAGATGCCGGATAATTCACTGATCGGAGCTAAGGGACAGGTCTGTTTGCTATCACCTCCTTTTGGAATCCACCTTGGGGAGAGCAGTGAGCGCCCTGGACCCACTTTCTGGTTAAGTGTGGCTGGCTCTGCTCTAGGCCTTGGGCTCACCTGGGTCTTAGGGGTTAGTTCCTTCTACTTCCGGGTTTCACAGTTGTAGGTCTCAGTTGCTGATTCGGCCATGAACCCAAGCTACATCTGCCAACCCAGAACGGCAACAACGTGAAGAAAGATGGTGTTTTCCCCTCTACCTCACTCCTGGATCTGCTCGGCCATCTGTGTCAGACTACGTTGACCACAAGGACCTGTGGGGGTCACATATCTCCGGCCCCCAATGGGGTCCTGTCAGATAGATGTCGGTGTAGGGATCGAGTCTTCATCCAACGCAACACGTGTAAAGTAAACTCTGCTCTCGGACGGTCTGACTGCAGGCCTTTGTTTTTAAAACGTTCATCTTTCTTACTATTGCAATCACAGGCCAAGTCCCCAGACAGTCTGTTCTCACCCACGTTTTAGGGGGAAAGAACACCTAAGGATTTTTCACGAAGTTATGACGAGCCATTTTTGTGAGGTTTTAAAGCATGCACACTATTCCTCCCGTGGAGCAACACTGGAATTACACGTTATAATATTTTTTATATTCTTCCTGCAGTCTTGTGCAGTGGGGTGGTGATCTGTCACAGCACCAGCTCATTTCCTACAAATGCTAAGGTCAGTGCCTCAGTGAATAGAGTATATATGGCCCTGGGTATACAAGATCTCCTCGACATTTCACACCTATGGGGGACGGGGGTTCAGGAGTGGTGTCAGAAATGCGTGTGCATGCACACGTGTATGCCTGGGTGTGGAGACAGGAAGTCCGTGCCAGGTGTCTTCCTCTGTGGCTCTCCTTGTCGGATCTTTGAAGCAGGATCCCATATGAGTGAGCCTGGAGATTACTGATTGAGTTAGACTAGCTGCCCAGCAGATTTTGGGCGGGGGAGGGCTCTACCTGCCTCTGCTTCTCCAGCACTTAAGAATTAGACATGTGCTGCTATGCCAGCTTCTAAGGTATGTACTGGGATCTAAACTCACATGTGTGTAGCATGCTCTCTATCTACTGGGCCATCTCCCCATTCCCTCTTTAGGGGTGGGAGTTGTTTGATTTCTAAAGTCAAGGTCTTGCCATGTAACCCAAGCTGGCCTCAGACTTGTAATCCTCCTCCCTGAGTCTCCAAAACAGGATCAGTTATAGGAATTTGCCATCGCCAAGTTTAACATTCTTCACATTCTTAAGGCAAATAAACAAGGAACGCCAACTGTAAAGCATCTAATCTAGCATGGCCTCTGGGGGCCGGGGTGCTTGGGATCCGCCAATGGCTTCATCGACTACTTGTGCTGCTGAGTTTAACCAGCATCAAGTTCTCCAAAGATAATAATCGTTGGAGCATGACAGAGATATGGAAAGGGCTCTGCATCCCCCTGCCCCAGCCCTTTCTCCAGTTTGAGCAGCCCCATCGTAGATCACAGGCCACAAGCCCCCAGCGTAAGCCAGAGTCACTGTTTCCAATTGCACAAAGTTTAGTTCAATCTCTGTTTGTGCTTCCTAAGCAGAATGGTAGAAAACGAATTTTAGTAACTGTAGGCAAATTCATCCATCTTGGCATTTTCCTATCTTATCTTCCTTTGGGGGTACATCCAGGTTCCAGGGACAGTGGGAGACAGTGCAGGAGGGTACTCATATGCAGCGACTGGCCAATATCTGTTCCTGTCGGTGTGTGCTATGTGTTCTCATTCACGTGGGTCCCTCCTCAACTTCATCTGTCCCTGTTGCCATCCAGACATCTCTGACAGCGTTGGTCACTTTCACTCTCCTCCCTGGGGCTGTAAAAATTCTGTTTGGGGCTGCCTAAGCATTCTCTGCCTCCACAGATGCGTTGTCATGGTTACTGCTGCTTGGGAAAAGGATTGGGGAACTTTCTAGAACATCTTGAATGGGGGCAGGATATATGAGTGCATACATTTTTCCAGATTTGTGCAACAGTTAGAAAGTTGTCTGTTTACTTCAGTCCTATTTTAATTGAGATATTTTAAAACGCTTCCATTATTACATCACAGTATCACACCACCACAGCCTCGCACTTGCGTGGTCCTGACCTGGGAAGGAGGTATCCCTGCAGATGAGATCCCTTTCTGGGACACCCTCCTTAACCTCTCTGAATCTGCCCATTCAGCATCACTAAACATCTAGTCTCTGTGGGATTTGTGGGAGATAGAGGAGAAACAGAGCATGGCCAGCTCTTTCCACGGTCTGTAGCCTAGTAGGAGAGACACACACACAAGTGAGTGTTTGAGAGATAAGAGCACTGGGATGGATTAGTGATGTCTGCCCCAGGCATGGGATAAGAAAGTGGTATTTGTCATCCCTATTTCATGAGATTAGGGGTTTTAAATGGAGTGTCTGTTATCTGGGTTTTGTTAAATCTGTGTCAAGACCTCCCCTCCCCACCCGACCCCATGGCCTTGTTCCGTGTGCTTTAAATCAGCAGACGTCTTTATCACTTTCTGTGCACAAGGTTTATTCAAACCCTTTTTTTGATTTTTATGTCTCTTCCCTTTGACTATCTTAACATCAAGTGTGATTCAGTTGATTCGTTTTTCTTTTCTTTCTTTCCTTTCATTTCCTTTTCTTCCTTTCTTCCTTTCTTTCTTTCTTGAAGAATTTCACAGCGAACTAACAGCATAAGGATCATTTTCTCAGCTTTCACATTTTGACACAGGGGGGCTGGGGATGGGACTCTGCTCTCAAAGAGCATGGACCGAGCCCATCTCTAGAAGTTTACAAACCAAGTATGATATCATATACCTATGACTGCTGTACTTGGGAGAAGAGGCAGGACATTCAAGGTCATCCTTGGCTACATTGCAAATTCAGGTCCAGCCTGGGGTATATGAGACCCACTCCCCCTGTACCTGCCTCAAAAGATCACTGCAGAGGTAATTGCAACATATGATAAGTCATAACATCCGTTTCTGTCTGGGACGGCTGAGTTCATGAAATCTGGGTTTCTAAGTGAGTAAAGGAATGGCTATGACATCATCATGTATCCTGCATGGCTGTAATGACATCATATGCCCTGCGTGGCTATGATGCCATCATCTATCTTGCATAGTTGTGACATCATCACATGCCCTGTGTGGTTGTGATGTCATCCTGCATGACTGTGACATCATCATATACCCTACATGGCTATGACATCATTGTGTATCCTGCATGGCTATAACATCATAATATACCCTGCATGGCTATGATGATGTCACATGCCCCGTGACATCATCATGTATTTTGCATGGCTATGGCATTATTACATGTTCTGTGTGTCTGTGATGTCATCCTATATCCTGCATGACTGTAACATCATCATATACCCTGCATAGCTGTGATATTGTTATATACCCTACATGGCTGTGATGCCATTATGTATCCTGTATGGCAGCGACACCATCATGTATTCTACATGGGTATGATGTCATCATGTATCCTGCAATAACCTGGCTGTCTTACTGATGCCATGTCTGTCCACTGGGCCCCTCTGTGACGATTACCCTCAACATTCACATAAAGATTAGAAAGTTAGGGCTCTGGCGAATGACACCAGGCCGTAAGCCATAGACTGGAGCCTTGGGCTTTACAGTTTCTCCCATCCTAACAGTCTTTAACAGGGAGAGGAAAACTTCAGAGCTACATTTTTCTCGAAGATCACTCCAAATACTAACGCTCGTTCCTAGTGAGACATTGCACCAAAGCACTCCTGGTAGGTGACCTTGGGCAAGTCTACTCCCTGTGGAGCCTTGGTCCCCCACGACCTATGGACGCTCACTCGGTGAGAAAGTTTTTCTAGCCCAAACAGAATTTGGAAATGTCTACTTCAAAAGCAGGATGATAGAACCCTGTGTAAATTCATGGATGCCGTACCTCTACTGGTCTAATACTCCTTCCCAGCTAATCATTAGGTTACATTTTCTCACTGCAAATGGGGAAATGGCTTTCTTTCCAGGTCATTACAAGGAGAGACTAAATGGATCATATTTTCAAGACACCACGCCAATCTACCACCTGTGCTGCATTACTGTATTCTAAGAGCGGTATTCAGTGTCCAGACATTGAGAACCTGAGGCTGGGTTGTGTTTCTACGTTAAAATGTAGTAAAGTTCACGTTCAGGGAGCTTTTGTCTTAATCCAATAGTGTCTTAATGGGCATTTAAGCCTCAACTCACATTTTAACCCCTGAATTCTCAGGCAGAGGTTGGGCATATCATTTTTCAATAGAGGCATTTCATGGTTTATTGATCTAACTCAAGAATAAGGAAAGACGCTTGCAGAGGGAAAGGAATCGAGCTCAACTTATAAAATTAAATGGATCCTGAGCAAGGAGCTTTAAGGGAGTCCTGTGTGCTAAACAAAACACTGAATGAACTGCATATAAACACCGGGTCCATGTAAACAGGCGTGATTATCTCCTTTATGGAGGCTTACAATAGCTGCACTTCATTGAGGACAAGGGGATTTATCTACCCCAGCACAGCTCCACTGTGAGCATTGAGCCCCGAGCAGAAAGAAGGTTTCTGTCCTCGGTATTTGGGGTTTTAAAATGAGTGGGAGGAGAGAAGAGGAAAAAGAGGTGAGAAAATCATAAAGGGCAGAACTCCAGGGGAATGCTCCCGTGCTCCCATGCTCCCGTGCTCCTGTGGTGGAGGTGAGTCTCAGAATAGGCTCGCCCACCTGGTTTGCCTTCTTCTTGGGCATCCTTATTTATCTGTGACTTTGTTGATTAAAAGAAGCCCAGCTGCACTTCAGAACAAATGGAAAGGGGAGGTGGGGGGCTGAGACCTCAGCCCTGAGGACACTTTTAACTTCTAATTTACACGTGTGGAAAACGAAGTGTGCCTGAAGACATAAGTGTGAGGATGTTGCCTTCAGTCTTGGCTTGGATGTGACTCATTAAGGGCAAGGCACAGCTCTACCTCTCCCAGGCTGTCCCTTGTTCCAGAACATTCCACAAGAGTCCCGTGATAATGTGCTGCACAGACTTCCTCTAACACTACAAAATTCTGAGATTGCTGTTCAGACTAAGTGCGATTCAAGTCCTGACAAGCCTTGAGGAGTTAAGAGTCAGCTGATTTGTGAACACTCAGCTGCTGCAGGCCAGATACTCGATCGGTAATGAGGCCCGTCGCAGAAAAACAATATTTAATCAAATATATTTAGCATTTCAGCATTATTTCAATGTGGAGAAATGAAGATAGGCAGAGGGAGAGGAGAGAGCAGACGTATTTACAGGGCCCCAATAGGCAGAGGAAGAGGAGAAAGGTGCATTTACAAGGCCCCATGAGTTGGGTTGTGTCCCAAAATCAAACCCACCAAGACCTAGGATAGACACCGTGCCACCACGTCGAGGCAGAAATAATGGGTCCTTGTGTCCCACCAAGCAGAGGGGCCACACGCAAGAGAGGCCAGACTCTCTTTCAGCAACAGGCATCGTGGGCAACACTCAAGATGATCAGAGAGGTTTTCACAGGCAAGGTTCCTAAAAGGCAGCCAGGTAAAAATCTGCACGGACAAAAGGCTTCACGAAGTCACCCACTCTCTGTTTCTGCCAAAATGAACGCACAGTTCATTGAATGCAATTGAGTGCCGGACCCTGAGTTCTGCTGACCGCTGTCGCTGGCGGCATAGAGGAGGCAAAAAGTTTTACATTCTCGTGCAGTTGAACCCTGGTGGGAGACACAATGCAAAGGTTCCAAGAAGGACTGTTAGCATCGAAGAATGGGTACACTATTTTAGGCCACGAAAAGCCGTTCTGAGGAGGTAATGTGCCATGTTACCTGAACCCGTAGAATGGATCACTGTGGAGGCTGGAGGAAGCCCTCCCTGGTTGGGGAACTCAATGGATGCAAAGGCTTGTGAGTGAGAAGTGCTTGGTACATCCAGAGGCAAGAGGTTGGGAGGGAGGGAGGCCAGTCATGCGAGATGAGGCCGGAGCCCTGCGTGCCTGGGTGGGGGGTTTGGATTTTATTTCAAGCACAATGCGAGGCCATTGAAGGGCTCTGCTACAGTCAATAGAAAAGAGTATAAAAGGCCCATTGGAAGCTGGGCACAGCCCCGTAAGCCCCGCATTCAGGGCTTCGCTAAGCACTCACTGTATTGTCTCCCAGACTCTTTTCACAACATTCTCTGAGCCCCTGATTTTCCCAGTTCTTTCTCTCTGTAGCTCTCTTAGAGCTCCCAAATGAACAGGAACAAGGGAGGAGGAAGAAAAGGCCCCAGTCCTCAGGGGCCCGTTGGTCTGCCGGGGACACAGCAAAGCACTGCTATGCTGGATGCTCCGTGCTGACAGTAACCCCAGTGGGTGAAGGTGGTAACGGGGTGACAAGAGGCCAGAAGACCAGCACCTCTGCAAGACCCAGCCTCCAACGGCTCTCCAGGGAGCATGGAGGCAAAAATACCGATGCCACAGATGCTTACAGAACTAGGAAACAGAGCGGAACTTTGGGAACTGGGTGGAGCTTCAGCTATGGGAACAGAAGACTCTGGGTCAAGTAGGAGCCCTGGTGTGTGGCCAAAGCCATCCTAAATATCTTAGTTCATAGCACGTACACACAAACACACACACACACACACACACACACACACACACACGCACGCACGCACGCACGCGCGTACCCACGCACCCACGCACCCACGCACCCACGCACCCACGCACCCACGCACCCACGCACCCACGCACCCACGCACTTCACCATGCACTCCATCTTCATGCCGCTCTCTGCCTGTATCACTGGCTCCCTGGCCCTCACAGATTTCTGCTCAGGTTTAGCCAGCGGGATGCCTGGTAGGAAGTTCCAGTGTTTGAGGGCTGGGAGGAAGATGTATCTCAGTCACTCACTTGCCTCCCTTCTGTGGATGGCTGAAGATGTACACATTTGCTGCAGGCCTGGGTTCCTCTGAGCCCCTGCTTCCCATCAGTTTGCAAACTGAAGCTGTGTGTGCTTTCTGCCCCTCCCCGGCTTCCTTATGTTGGTTCTCAACACTAGGCATAATCTAAGCATTATTTTTCCATATCCTCATGAGCCTCTTCAAATAGGCTGCCTGACTATTAATTTACTTTTTAATTGAATTTTTTTTATACAATATATTTTGGTAGTGATTTCCACTCCCCAACTCCTCCAAGGTTCCTTCACCTCTCCCATAATATAATTGAGGGTTTTGGTTGTGTGTGTGTGTGTGTGTGTGTGTGTGTGTGTGTGTGTGTGTGTGTGTTATCCAATGACTCCTAGGCATGGGGCCAACCCTGAGGTCTGGCTAATGTACCCAATAAGATTCCATTGGAGAAAACTAATTATTCCTTTGCAAACCAGTATTAATTGCAGAAAGCTTCTTGGTTAGAGCTGCCATATCCCATAACCCCAAACCCAGCCACAGGATTAACATTTAAAAACATTGAAAAGCACTTTAACTTAAAATTCTAGAGCTCTCAGGAAGTCGTAGCCCAGTATTTATCAAGTCCCTTGGGTCCTTCCCTCGATGGTGATATCTTTTTAATCACAGAACGATGTTAGGTCATAACAGGTTGAGTCTGGTACTATCATGTTGCTAAACGTCATGCTATCAAACTGCCTTCCAACTATTTACATTTATACCCATAATCCTGGACTGCTTTACATATTGATCAGGGAAGCTTTTTTCCCATGGGCATTGGTCAACAGAGAGATGCATAACCCGTGAGCTGAGAATGAAGGTTGAGAGCTCAGCCCTAAACAGAACATGTTTATCAACCCCTCACCCAAGCAAGGCCCAGAGAACAGCGGTGAAGAGCAAACACAATACAAGAGCCGGACCGAGGAGGTATGATGTGAAGTGCTGCCTTCTGGACAAGCCATGGCTACTTCAGTCTCCCAGGCAACTGTGCTTACCTGCCTGAGACCTGCACAAGATCAAGTTGTTCAGTCCATCCAGCGTAGATGAAGTTGATGGTCTCTAAGCCCCACCCCTTACCCAGGAGCTATTGGTAACTACTGGGGAGGGAGAATCATTCTTTTGGGAGGATGCGGCCCCTGGGAGGCTCGCAGTGATCCAGTCGATGGCCCCACTCTTATGCACGAATAGGCAGTACTTAGTGGGTTGGGGGGAAAGAATATAAAGTTGGGAGGGGAATGTTGGGGAAATACGGAGAGGGTTTAGGGAGCAAATGAGGGATGATCATATTTCATTGCAACTACATGAAATTCTCAAAAAGACAAAGATTAAATTAGAACCAGAAAATTGATGTTGGGGAAATATTGTTTACTAGACTACTGACATTGTTCTACTTCCATCAATTTTTACCTGCATTCGTGTGCTCTCGTGTGTATGTGAGCATATACATGTGTACATGTGCTTGAATGTGCATGCAAGTGTGTGCACTAGTGTGTGTATGTGTGCATGTGACTGTGTGTGAGTGCACGTGTATGAATGTATGTGCATGAGAACATGTAAGAGTATGTATGTGTGTGCACTTGTGTGTGTGCATATGTGTGTATATGTGTGCATACATTTCTGTGCTTGGGTGTGTGTATGAGAGTGTGTGTATATGTGTACCTGTGTGTGTACATATGTGTATATGTATGCATATGCTTATGTGCTCAAGTGTGTGTATGAGAGTGTATGTGCATGTGTGTGTATATGTGTGCATATGTGTATATGTGTGTGCATACATTTGTTTGCTCAAGTGTGTATGTGTATATGTATGTGTGTACATGTGTGTGCACACATGTATGTGTGCATACGTTTGTGAGCTCAGGTGTGTGTATGAGTGTGTGTGTGTGTGTGTGCATGCACACAACTGTTTCAGAGCCACTTGACTCCCCATGTGCATTCACATCACCACCAAATAAGCTTTAGAATGGTTTAGCACCACAAGGAAACTCCATCCTGGAATTCAGCAGGCTTGTCTTTTCATCCACGTTCCTGTCCCCCTGGCTGACCACTAATCTCTTTTTCACCTCTGTGGTTCCATCATTTGTATGTCTCGTAAGTGGAGCTACCTATGATAAAACCCCAGTGTGCAGCACTCAGCATGCTACCCTGGCTATGTGTTATGAATCCTTTATACTGAGTTCATGTGCAGAAGCCCTGACTCCTGGTGTCCTGCAATGTAAACTTACCTGGAGACAGGCTCACAGCAGCTGAAGTCAATCAGGGTAAGGTCATTCTGCAGTAGGCCGCCTGATGTCCTTCTAAAGGGACATTTTTGGATGTGGCCATTCCCACAGCAAGAATAGCACATGGAGACTAGAGGTGTACAGACACCAGTCAAGAACTTCCAGAACGTAAAAGGAAAGTCTAGAACATCCTCTTCTGTGACTGTCAGAGAGAGTGTGCCACTTACCTTGGAACGACAGCATCTAGAACCATAGAGACTTTCCTATTGACCCAGCCTTTTCTCCTGTGGCTCTCTGGTACAACAGCACTAGGGACTATACACACACACACACACACACACACACACGCACTCACACATGCACACACACACTCACATACACATGCTCACACATGCACACACACATGCACACACACATGCACACACATGCACACACACATGCACACACACATGCACATTCACATGCACACACATACACGTACACACACACATGCACACACACACACACACACACACACAGAATGTACTCCTTCTTACTGCCGAGGGGCACACAGTGTATGACACAGCGGGCTTCTTTACACCTTCCTTTACTCATTGAAGGGCCTTTGGGAGGTTTCCAGTGTTAGACTAAATAAATTGCTGTGGACATTTGCATTCCAGTGTTTACCAGAATCTATTTCTCTGAGGAAAATATCCAACAATGCAGCCAATTCCGGCAAACACATGCTTGGTAGGTAAATCTCCAATAATTTCCTCACGCTGTTCATTTATTGTTTTTATGGCTTCTTTTTTTTTTTTTTTTTTTTTTTGAGATAGGATTTTACTCTGTAGCCCAGGCTAGGATGGAATTCACTATATGACTGTAGCACAGGTAGGCCTTAAATTCTTGGTCATCCTCCTGCCCCACCGTGCTATTTGCTGGGGTTATAGGTTTGAGTCATCTAGCTCACATCATGAGTTTTTTTGTCATGAGTGGACTTCCTCTGACCTCTGACAAATAGTTTTCATTTTTAGAGGCGATAATGGGTCCTAGAAGGCAAGCGAGACGCAGAAGGAAAGTCCATCTGGGAAGAGTAAAAATAGGAGAGAAATCGGTGTTCTGATAATATTCCTGCTAACCAGAAACTCAGAAAAAAAAAATCACAGCCAACTCCGGTTATCTGAACAAAGGCAAAATTCATCACCATTGATTCATGTGCCAGGCACCATACGTCACACACTGCCTAGATACTGGGAAAGACACCCGAAGTCAGGTAGACTTGCCCCTCAAATCTCTTACTGTGGAGAAAGACATGGGTTTGCACCCAAACCATGGAGGACAACTGGAAGGGAGGGGACAGGCAGCCACCAGCAATTCCAATCACAGTGGACGCTAATGTCACGAGTGCCATTCTCCCGCTCTGTCCTTGGTGTCTTCTTGCAAGTATGCCGTCATCTGAAACGTGAGCAGGCAGCAGGGGAGGCGGGACTGAGATGAAAACGAACCCCGGATCAACCAGAAAGTGAACATCTAGACTCAGAAGCACTTTCTGACAACTTGATCGCCTGGAAACACGCTGTGACGGTTGAATTAATTGCAAAAACAAGAAGCGTTTTATTGGATTATCTGGATCATCTGTCTGGTTGAACCCATTCACTCAAGGGTGGCCCACCTCTAGGCTCCCAAAGGCTGCTTCCAGCAGGGGGGAAAAATCATATTCACGTTCATGTTCACGGCCTGCCAGTCCTCCCTGCCTTCTTCTCTTTCCCTCCTCACCCTACCTAAGGAATTCAGGCTGGCTCCAACATGCAGAACTTCACTGTCTGGGGTCCCTATGAGCACTGGCTCTGTACAAACCCATCGACTGTGTTCAAAGTGAATCGGTCTCACTCAGCCTTACCCTGAGAAGAATGGCTACTTTAGTGACTGAGAATAGTCATCTCCAAAAATTGTAAACTCGTGACTTGGCTCTTGAGAGGTTTGCGTGGGCGTAGGGTAGTGTCTGGCTTTTGGACTGCTGTTCTCTGCCTTCCCACGCTGTATGAAACATGGGGCACTGAACAGGACCAATCAGAGAGTCACCCCAGCAATGGTAGACTATGGTAACCGTTCCATAAGGTCACAAACAAGAAACGGACTAGGAAACTGCCAGTTATCCCCCCATCCATCTCCATGATATATAAAAGAACCTTTGAACTTTTTCTGGAGTAGAATGCATTATCTAGATTTCCTGTAGAGAGAATCTCTTATGCAATGTATAGAAGCATCACCTGCCAATAATAACGACGACGATGATGATGATGATGATGATGATGATGATAATAATAATAATAATAATAATAATACCCATGACCAATGAGCCAATGAGCTGAGGCAGGATTAGAAGGCGGGACATCCCACAGAGAGAGAGGGGAGGGGGATTCTGGGAAATGGTTAAAGGCACAAGATTCACCCTGACTGCTGAAGGAAACAGTCTCGTGAAACTGAGGAGAGGTAACCTGTGGTTGACGTCATGATGCAGGTGAAGGGAGGTACAGGCTAGAATGAGGCCTGTCATTGGAGGAGAAGGAAGGATGTGTGGGAGAAAAGTTTTAGAGAGGGTGAGAAGGGGGAGCAAGAAGAGGGTGCTGGGAGAACATGGCAGCAGATGCTAAGCTGCTTCTCTGTTCATAGTTACAGTTTGTCCATAGTTACAGGTTGTTATGACTATTTTTAAGGGATGGGTGCATACAGGATTTTGTGCTGTCTAGATGGGCAGATTATATCTTATCAACTGGATCAGAGGATGTTGTGTGGTGTGTCCCTTCATGTGGCGACCTAATTGAGTTTAAGAGAAGGTGGAGTGGCGGGATGCACTGGCCCCGCCCCAGAATTGAGATGTGCATGCCTGGCATGGTAACAACCTGCCCTGGGAACTAGATGGGTAGAGAGATTGTTGCCTGGGTCAGAGAGTACTTGGGGGCAGCGTAGAGCTTCTGAGATAAATTAGAGATAGTTCCAAAGGCCTGCTGGAGCTGGAACTAGTGAGAGCGTGACCACCAGGGGACATGCAGAAACAATTCTGCCCTTATTTATTTATTTATTTATTTATTTATTTATTTATTTTTACCGCAACAGTAACCAACCATGTGGTGGGAATTAGAATAGAATAAATGGGTAACTAAGCTATGAGATAGCCAAGGAACAAGCCAAAGCTTTTGGCCTCGGTATTTATTGTTGAAATACTAAGTCTCAGACTCCTTGTTTCTGGGAACAAAGAGGCCAGGTAGAAAAGCTTGCAGGTATAATAGCCCCATACTGGTGTGCAGTCATACCACCATACTCTGGCCAATGAGATGTGAGCAGAAATGACGTGCGATCTGCGTGGGTTCTAGTCTTCAAGAGATCTCCGTCTTCTCATACCCACTCTGCCTCCTCTCAGAGCAAGGTGATGTGGAGAAGTGTTTGGGATCAAAATTTAAGTTAAAACCTAATAGATAGAAAAACAAGAGATGAGGCCAGGACCTTACTCACTGAAGCAGCTTCGTCTTGGGGGATCTTGTGAAAGTAATTTATGTGTCATTTATTTAGGTCAAAGTCATTTTGGTCGTTGAAATAAGGAAGGAATTTATATTTGCTAATATATGGAATTAGAGAGCAGGCAGAGAGGGAAGGAGAGGAAGAGGAAGAGGAAGAGGAAGAGGAAGAGGAGGAAGAGGAGGAAGGTGAGGAGGGAGAGGGAGAGGGGGTAGATGGGAAGGGAAGAACATAGAGAAGAGAGAAAGTGCAGAGTTGTATCTGGAAGTCAAATGGTGAGTCGGAGATGAGGTGCATGGGTGGATTCCACAGGGTGAAGCATGCAGCAATCAAGCAATTAACATTTCCTGACTAACAGTCAATGTCTTCAGGCAAGTGAGAAAGCCCTCCCTCCCTCCCTCCCTCCCTCCCTCCCTCCCTCCCTCCCTCCCTCCCTCCCTCCTGCCCTCTGAAGGTGTTCCCTCTCAGCTAGGAATCCTCCCCTCCCTTCCTCCACAATCCATTACCTATGGCCTGCCCCTAGAATACTGGAGGCCTATTGAATGTGTCACCAAGCCAGAGGCTGGTTTTCTCAGTGATCTGGGAATACGGTTAGCTTCAGATCATGTTAGACCTTCCTAGGTGCGCCGTAGATCATGGCAAGACACAGTCAGATGCCCAAATGCCTCTCTCCTTGGGGGAGACAAAGGGGACCCCGTTACTCAGCAGGTATTACTGATGACTTTAGGTCCTTGTCAACCGCTTTCCTCTGGAAACACCCTGTCCTTGCGCGGCTGCCACGGAGCGGAGCTGGGGGGTTGTTTATTTGTTTTTGTTTTTCCTGTTTCCATCTCAGCTTTCACCTGAGCTTTGTTGTTTCCTGGGGTCATTGTGCTGTCTAGAGCTGAGCTTAGTAACACGCAGCTTCCTGACGTCCCCCCATCACCACACACACACACACTGGCTGCCCGTGCCCCATACCACCCACTGCTTCTGATGCGGTACCGGAAGCACCCGCAGCGCCAAATAAAAGCTTCGGGTTTTTTATCGCTGGACCCTTTATGCCTTCGAGTTCTTCATATCTTATTAAAGCTCAAACCAGTTGAAGCAATTTCTTCAAAAGCCACCCAGATTACTCTGAACGACAAGGGGGAAGGAACAAAAGCAGCTAAACTGCAAAAGACGATCTGGAATGATCGATCCTCGGTGTCTGGCTCGCTTCGACAGTCCATGCTTCATAACAGGAAGCAGGGGAGAAGACCCAAAAACAGCTGCCTTTGCCTTTAGCACCAGATCACCTTTCTGCCCAAGCTTTGTCCTGGAGTAAGGTGCCTCGGGTCTAGGTCACCAGCTGAACAGGTGTGTGACCCACACGAGGTTTCATCTTGAACAAAGACCTCTTGCCTGTTTTAATGTCCTACTATCATATTCCCAAATGCACAGGGACCTTGCACAAAAGCCTACCTTGCAGTAGTCCCTGGGAATGTTTGGTAGCGGGGCCCTGGGAAGGACATGATCATTACCGCCCTCCGGTATGAACTCTGAAGATCAAAAGGCTGCTGCCTGCCCTTGGGCTGAGAGCTCCCCAGCCTCACTGGATCCCAAATCTGAACTTTGGAAGGGTCATGGGGCAAGTCTGGTAGGACACATGATATGCAGCCAAAGCTGGGATCTTAATCCATGCACATACCTGTGGACCTCAGTTTCACCACTGTTGAAAAGGAAAACGCACTCTTTCCTATGCAATGCAGACACCAATAGAATCAAAGGCTCACAGCTGTTTTAGAGTTGCCGGGAGAGCACACGACTTTAAACAGTTCAACTGGAAAGCAGCCACTGGGGGATTTCAGATAGTCCCAGCCTGTGAAAGCAACAAGGATCTTCCCTTTGGGACAGTTGTTCCCTTGGTTCAAGGTGTGTCCATGTCACTGAGCCTGCACCTAGTGAAAATGGAGCCCATTAGCAAAGATTTCATTGACTCTGGACACACAATCTCAAGACAGACAATCTTTTCTGTAAAATGTGGAATTTAAGTGTCCCGTGTCTGAGGATCGTTGTACATTTACTTTGTCCCTTTAGCCAGAAGGGAGTTCTCAAATGATCCAGTGTCTAGCCATGACTCACGAGGATGGAGCTAGAGACCCATGTTCTCTTCCCTGGATGTCGGTGAACATTTCATGCAAAGGCTGTGGTTGGAGCTTATCCGTCATACCCACACCCAGGCTGCTGAGCTGCTGCTGTAGCCTGCAGTGGGATGCTTAAGCCGAGGAAGACAAACTTGGGTAAGGTTGTTGGGCAATGCAGAAGCTTGGTATAGGCCATGACAGAAGGTGGCATGGAGGAAGGGGCCTGTCCCTCAGAGGAAATGGCAGTAGCATCTATGCAGGGGAGAAAAGACTTGAAATGGAAGAGGCTAGGATTTCCCCCTCTTTGAGAGTGGCCTGGAACTCATCTGTAGAAGTGGCATCAGCATCCTTTGTAGACCTTTGGCCTCATGAAAGCCCAGTAGAAACAGCATAAGGAGGAAGCTGTATTCTTTCTGTTAAATTCCATTGAGCCCATGCATCCCGTAAAATGATACCTACCACGAGTATACTATCTCCATGCAGACAAGAGGAAGGAAATCATATCCGTGTTAGGAGAAAGACGGTGTCCCAGAAAAGGGCGTCTGGAAGATTGCCAGCTGCATCCTACAGCATTGGGGGGTGCAGGGCAAGAGGCAGGTACAGGTGACTGGTGAGACATCTACATAGTCCTCAGAGTTCCCAGGGACACAGGAAGAACACTGTCCTTCAAGAGTAGACTTCCGGGCTGGAGAGATGGCTCAGCGGTTAAGAGCTCCGACTGCTCTTCCAGAGGTCCTGAGTTCAATTCCCAGCAACCTCATGGTGGCTCACAGCCATCTGTAATGAGGTCTGGTGTGTCTGAAGACAGCTACAGTGTACTCGTATACATTAAATAATAATAATAAAAAAGAGTAGACTTCCTTTTTTGGATATGGCGCCAAATGCACAGGCAATGAACGTAGAAACAAGCAGATGAGAACACATCAAACTAAAGAAGATTCTGAGAGCAAAGTCAACAGAGTGAAGACGCACGCTGCAGAGCGGGAGGGGGGAATGTGCAAGCCGTGTACGGGAAACGGGGTCAGTCGCCAACCATGTATAAAGAACCTCTGGGGGCTGGGGATTTAGCTCAGTTGGTAGAGCGCTTACCTAGGAAGCGCAAGGCCCTGGGTTCGGTCCCCAGCTCCGAAAAAAAAAAAAAAAAAAAAAAAAGAACCTCTGACGCCTGGTCGCTTGGGAAAAACCAAAAACACAATTGAAAGTGGACTTGATAGATGTTTCTTCAGGAAGATGCACAGTGGCCTAGGCCACTCAGTCGTCAGAGAAGTGGAAACCCCAAGCCACACTGAGATATTAATTTACAACATCAGGTTGGCTGTTCTCAGAAGACAAATGCTGTCCAAGATGTGGAGAAATCAGAGCACTCCTTTACCCCCCTTCCCACCGACGCAAAGGGAAAGCCCTTTAGCCATTTATAGAAAGCAATTCGGAAATTCCTCCACACGGTATAAACAACCATCGCGACCCGAGAGACCACCTATGGGTGCTTATCCAAAAAACTAGAATTCTAAACGGAACGCTAAACAGCTTAAAACAAAAACAAACAAACACAGAAGGAAACAAAGCCATTCCGGTGCTGGAGAGACAGCTTTACAGTTAAGAGCACCTACAGTTCCTACCGGGGACTGAAGTGGGTTCCCAGCACCTACATTAAGTGGCTCACAACAGCCTGGATTCCAGCTTCAGGGGACCTGACACTCTTCCTGTGGACTCCAACGGTACTCACCCTCTACGCGTGTACACGTGCTCATGTGCGAACACACAGACACAGACACATACGGACACAATTTTAAGGTAATAAAAATAAATATTTAAGTAAATAGATAATGTCATATAGGGTAATATGGATGAACCCCGAAGAAGCTATGCTATGTAAAATAACTAGCCACCGAAAGACAATGTTTCAGGATTCCCTTTACATGAAGTATCTAGATGCCTGGGATCACGGAGAGGTATGAGGGCTGTGGGGGAGGGGAGTGAGAGACTGCAGAGCAGCAGCATTCAGCTTCCATCCAGCAAGATGAGTGAGTTGTAGAGACACACACCCCTGTGCTCCAGAGGGAGGCCATATTATACGTAAAGTGCTCTCATCACAATCAAAGAATTACTTTGTGGCCATGGGTTGTGGGGGCCAACCAGATCCCATGTGTGCAATGACTTAATCTGATACCTCGTGATCCACAAGTGCCATTTCTAGCTGAAGAAATATAGAGTCCAGAAAATTGAAGCAATGTCTTCCAAATATCCATTGCTCACCCTACCCCTGTCCCATCCACTTATTGGGAAAGCCCTGCTTTGTTCACAGGTAATAGAGAGAGCAGCCCATGGCACCATGGGATCCATTTCCCCTGAGCATAGCCGACTGGACACATATCTAACACCTGACCCAAGTCAAGCCAACCAAATCCTTTCTCTCATCTCCCTCTTTGGAATTTGACACTACTGTGTCAGTGAACTTGGAGGAACCCAACAGTGTCAGGTCTGGAATCAGTGCTAGTAGAACTACTACTAATACACTAGTGGAAGTAGTATACTATACTATAATATACTATGCTAGTGGGAGTAGTACACTATTCTATACTATACTATACTACACTAGTGAAGTAGTATACTATAATAGAGTATACTATACTAGTGGACATACTATACTGTACTATACTAGTGAGAGTAGTACACTATTCTATACTATACTATACTATACTACACTAGTGAAGTAGTATACTATACTATAATATACTATGCTAGTGGGAGTAGTACACTATTCTATACTATACTATACTACACTAGTGAAGTAGTATACTATAATAGAGTATACTATACTAGTGGACATACTATACTGTACTATACTAGTGAGAGTAGTACACTATTCTATACTATACTATACTATACTACACTAGTGAAGTAGTATACTATACTATAATATACTATGCTAGTGGGAGTAGTACACTATTCTATACTATACTATACTACACTAGTGAAGTAGTATACTATAATAGAGTATACTATACTAGTGGACATACTATACTGTACTATACTAGTGAGAGTAGTACACTATTCTATACTATACTATATTATACTACACTAGTGAAGTAGTATACTATACTATAATATACTATGCTAGTGGGAGTAGTACACTATTCTATACTATACTATACTACACTAGTGAAGTAGTATACTATAATAGAGTATACTATACTAGTGGACATACTATACTGTACTATACTAGTGAGAGTAGTACACTATTCTATACTATACTATATTATACTACACTAGTGAAGTAGTATACTATACTATAATATACTATGCTAGTGGGAGTAGTACACTATTCTATACTATACTATACTACACTAGTGAAGTAGTATACTATAATAGAGTATACTATACTAGTGGACATACTATACTGTACTATACTAGTGAGAGTAGTACACTATTCTATACTATACTATATTATACTACACTAGTGAAGTAGTATACTATACTATAATATACTATGCTAGTGGGAGTAGTACACTATTCTATACTATACTACACTAGTGAAGTAGTATACTATACTATATTATACTAGTGGACATAGTATACTATACTAGTGAAAGTAGTATACTATACTATACTGTGCTATACTACACTATATTGTACTACATTATACTATACTAGTGGAAGTAGTATACTACACTACACTATACTATACTACACTATACTATACTATACTATACTATACTACACTATACTATACTATACTATACTATACTAGTGGAAGTAGTATACTATACTACACTATACTATACTATACTATACTACACTATACTATACTATACTATACTATACTATACTATACTAGTGGAAGTAGTATACTATACTGTGTTATACTATGCTACACTACACTATACCAGTGGAAGTTGTATACTACTGTAGTATACTATACTGTACTATACTATGCTACACTATACTACCCTATATTAGCGGAAAGGGTATACCGTGCTGTACTACATATACTATACTAGTGGAAGTAGTAAAGTATACTACTGAATGGTACTACAGGGACAACTGCAGAAACAGCTATCTGTGGGACAGCATTGAGACTGGGCAACTTTCCACTCATGGTGGGGCAAG